>NC_080419.1:88310982-88648982 GCF_029873635.1 Malania oleifera
GATCCCCTCGCCACCAGCGCGTACAGAATCGCCATCTCTCTCACTCTCTCTCTCACTGAAAGAAGAGAGAAGAAAGAGATAACTTTGAATGAGGAAGATCGGGTTGGATGGAGCAATAGGTATCTGAGACGGTCGTTCGCTTCCTCCCTCTCTCCCTCTTTGAGATACTGAAAAAATGGAAACTGTTTTCTTGCCCTGGGAATGGAGGAAATGAAAATCAGGGATGGTATTTTGGCGGAAAGAGAATTGAATAAGGAAGAAGAAGGGAGAGGAAGCACCGTAGCAGGGGAGTGGGGCCGCCTTTACAGTTGGGATCAGGACACAAAAGTGGCTTCCCCGGCCTTGCGCCACGCTGGGGAAATTTAAGAAATCTCTCCATTTGTTTTTTCCTTTTTTTTTTTTTTTTTTTAGGAAGAATTTATTTTAATAGGATTAAAATTAAAAAAACCAAAATTAATGATGCGTAAAATTAATTTTTTGTTTATAAAGTTGATATATTTTTTATTTTCTTTTTCACTTTTCTTGATAACCAAGCATGAAAATGTGGATTTCTTGATATTTTTCATTACTTTCCCTAATATTTTATAAGTTTGGAAGGGAGCCTAAAGTCATAAGGTGTTCAATTCAACTTATCTACAAATAAGAATTCATCTAAAATATATCATATAATGAGTTATCCAACAATTAAAGAGGGAAAAAAAGCATTCTTCTTGCATTAATCTCTGATTATGCAAATACTAGGCCTCGAATAAAAAAGACTCAAATTTTACTAATACCTAAGACTACGACACTCAATTGGACAAGCTAAGAATGTTCGAACAACCTTTTCATCCTTTGTAAGAGATTGATAAACCTTCATGTGAGATGTGTAACTCATGTCATCATTTTTTACAATCTTACTGAACAATTGCTCTTTAGAATAGTTCTCGAGAATTACCACTATCCAATGTTGCGACAACTACATCCAAACTTGCCTTGATATTTTTCATCTCTTCACTCACAATATCAAAAAATCTGCCATTTTTTTCCCCCTCTTTATCTCTTTAGCTAGTTTCGATGTAGACCTAGACAACTCTAGATGAAGATGTAGCATTAACATTTAAGTCATCCCCACGTCAACTCCAATGAAATCCTGTTGTTGTTCACATGACTCACATGAGTACTATCTATATCAATTCCATTATGTTCCTTAACCCACTAAAGTAGCCTTTGTTTTGAACCAGTTGCATGACTTCCAATAGCTATCTTTCCCAAATATTTCATCCAGTAAGTTAATCTTTTTAATTGGTGCATGTCGAAACTAAGAAGCCTTTAGCTTAGCCTGTTGAGAAAAGTATGAAAAATGATTGTTAATACTATTGAAATTAATCCCGATTAATTGCATAAAAGTAAGCTATAGTTGATATTGCAAACCCAATGTTAAATATTTTAAATATAAAGAAAACTTATCAAAGAACATATATGCCTTGGCCAAAAGAAAGAAATGATGATATAATCATGTAACGTTGTATCATTCAATAATAAAATTTCAAGAAATTACATAATGTAGGATGTTGTGAAATTATGTATTGAAGTAATTTTGTAGGACACGCATCAAAGGTCTCTAGACGTAGCCATTCCATTTAGAGTCAAAATACAAAATTCTCTTCCATAAAATACAATACAAAATTTGTTTAAAATGCTTATCAAATTTCACGTCATGGCAAAATTTAAGACTCAATTCAATGCTCTCAAACGCAATATAACATGGTGGTCTATGCAAGCTTGAATCTAAAAGTGAATTTTAGAATTTCATGAAGGACCAAATACGAGGAAATTGCTTGCGATATTTGGGTAACTCAACTCAACCTTCCATGTGACAGTTGGGTTGACATCTGATTACTATATACTAGAAAGGGAAAAACATGGGCCTTTGCTTACAAGTGTAGTAATGCAAAGCAGCAAAAAATTAACTGCTCTGGTATTGCATAATGTAGGACTGGAGAAGGCAAAATAAGTTAAGTCAGAAAGTGTTAAAATTGATAAGCCCTGTAAGGACTCATTCATACACAATTGTGAACAGTTATTGCCATGTGACTTGGAAGAGTTAGTTGTTGGTTATGATTAGTTGGACTTTGTAATTATTTCTTTTCTTTAGGAAGTTAGTTATTAGTTACCTCAACAAATTTTGTATATAAGGAGATTTAATGATTGAATTTAGTTACTTATGCTTGTAAGCTTCATTGAATTCAAGAAATAAGATTCAGAGTTTTATTTAGATCTTCCGTCCGTGAAGTTTTATATGGTATCAGAGTCTGAAGGTATATTTATGGCATCTCCAGATTCAAGCAATCAATCTGATCCATCCTCACAACCGAATCTCTCAAATCCATTCTTCCTCCATTCGAACGAAAATCCAAGTAGCATTTTGGTTACACAACCACTGCTTGGCATGAAAAACTATCATTCTTAGTCAAGAGCCATGATTTTTTGCTCTCACTGCCAATAAAAAGATAGGTTTTATCAATGGAAAAATTATTGTACCTGATCCAGAGTCTCCTCTCTATGAAGATTGGTAGAGCTGCAACACGATGGTAATTTCTTGGTTGATTAATTCAATGCACGCAGATGTATATGGCAGTGTGATGTATTGTAAAACTGCTAAAGAGATGTGGCTGGAATTGCAAAATGTTTTTTCTTAAGGCAATGGTCCCAAAATATACAATCTTCAAAAGAAACTTTGTTATATTACTCAAAATCAGATGTCAGTAACTGAGTATTTTACGAAATTCGAAAGGTTATGGGATCAATTGCTAAATCTGGAACCATTACCAGAGTTTACATGTGGTGCGAACAATACCTTAAGTATTAATCATGACAAAGCCTATGTCATGAGGTTTCTTATAGGATTAAATGAAAATTTTGAAACCATTAGGACTCAAATTCTGATGTATGAGCCTCTTCCTTCAATTAACAAGGTTTATGCATTAGTTCTTCAAGAAGAGTCTCACAAGAATGCTGGACATGGAGGATCCTATACTACTAAACCTGATACTATAGCAATGTATGCAAACTCAAAGGGAAGCAGTTCTATACTACTAAACCTGATAATAATCAAACTGCTTTATTTCAAATTTTACGAAAGTCAATCGCCTGTCGAAAAGTGTTAGGTGCCTTTCACTTTAACAATTCAGCATATTTTAAAAGTTAGTACTGTGTCAGCCGCCTGAGTGTGTTTAATCAGTCACCTAACTCAACCTAAAAAACCAGTCAGTCGCCTGAGAAGGATCTGTGAAGCGCTCGTCTCAGTTCTGTTTGCATTTCTTAAAAATCATATAAAAGGTGAGTCGCCTAAGCATGCAAATCACTTTATTTAAGAATTTTCTAAAAACTCTTTTAGCTTTTAATCTTGGAATTTTTGATTTGAAACTTCAAAAATGTATTTTCCAAGGTCTTAAAAATGGGTCTCCAAGTCTATAATCATTCCTAAAGAGTTTAAAACATTTATACTGAAAATATGAAGTACTTACTTGAGACTCTTAGTATTATAAACTTTTTAAAACACTAAGTCTTCATGTAGTGGTTTCCATTCTTTTGAGCTTCCTTTCTTCAATTATCTTTTGCTTTATTATGGGCCAAGTCTTTAAGTATATTCTTCATGTGGGCATCTCTAAAAAGACTTGAACTTGATCTTTTTAAGAACTTGGTCTTTTTGTAAGAACTTTTGAGCTTAATCTCTTTCGCCAATCATTTGAGCCCTGAAACTTGTCTTAGCAAAACATGTTAAGTTCATTTAGTTTGGTATCATCAAAATAAGGTTCTAAGTCTTGTTAGGCCAACATGTAAGATCAATTTTCCTGTCACATCCTCATACTTATAATAGTGTGGTTGCACTAATATTAATCTGTAACTACAACCATTAGGGTTCTTAAAACATATAATACAATTTATGCAATTAAACCATATAATAATCTAAACATTTTCCCAACATAAAATTCATAATAAAATAAACTCACTACTTTTTCCAATATAAAATTTGTACATAAATATCATCATTATTCACAATAAATCAAGTAATAAACATAACATCGCAAAAATCCAAAATTTGCTCAATTATACAATAATATAAAATGAACTCATGTCACACGATTTGTATAATAATTATAATTTTAATAAATTTCCAGAGAAAATATATAATAATCCACATGTTCAATTTAACTCTAATATATTCCAAAATAACTTGATATGATCAAATCCTTGTGATTTAATCTAACACAGACATATCTTTAAATAACATAAATATAATTAAATTCACATACTCAAATTTAATCATGAATATTTTAAAATAAAACCTAACATAATCTAGTCTACATGCCCCAATCCTGGAGTGGTGTCTACTGTCTACAGCATGCGGATGATGAAATTTTTTCGGTTAAATTGTTGAAGAGTGGAGTTAGGACCTAGGAATGATGTTCGTTCTTCAAATTTCATAGATTTGCAGAGAAAATTAAGAAGAGAAGGATTGAGAAGAAGAGAGAGAAAGAGAGAGAGAGAGAGAGAGAGAGAGAGAGAGAGAGAGAACGGATTGCACAGGGTGAAAAAGAGATGAGTTTAGGGGGTGGGGGTCTCCAGAAAGCAGGAGAATGAAGGAGAAGATGAGGATTGATTTCTCATCTTATCATATATTATTTTATTAATTTATTATTATTATTATTTTATATATACATATATATTATACATACATATCTTTATACAAATAAGTTTTATATTATTATTATAATATTATTTATTTTAATTAATATAATAAATTTTTTTTTTCAGGATGACTACACTAATCTTGTATAAATATTTTTTTTTTATCGTTACAAGTATGTTCTCTATTGTGACAATCAGAACGTTATTCATCTTAGCAAGAATCCAAGTTTTCATTTAAAGTCAAAGCATAATAATGTTCGATACCACTGGATTCGTGAAGCATTGGAGTCAAAACAGTTAAACATAGAGAAGATCCATACTGATGACAATGCATCAGACATGATGACTAAGATAACGTTTAAGTCAAAGCTCGAAGCTTGTAGAACCGCAGTAGGTTTGGCGGAACTCTCTGCATGAGTCGAGCGGGGAAGATTTGTTGGACCCGCTTCATTTATTGAAAAGGAGGCAAGGATATTGATGGCTGCAATTCGGTGGCCTCACATGGAAAAGGAAGATGGGTTGCAATTCAGTGGTCAAAAATTGGCTGTTGTTTGGTGCAGCAACTCCACCCACCTTTTTGAAAAAGAAGGACAATTGATGCTGACTTTTGGAGAGAATTAGGTTGCGGTAGTCTCCTCATTCTCTCCTATAAAAGGAGTGTTTCCCCTCCATTATATATACAGAGAGAGTGAGAGTGAGTGAAGACACAATAAGTGTGAGGGAACTGTGAGTGTGTACTAAAGTGAGTGAGTTGAGTGTGTTGTAATCTTCCTCCTCCTTTACTGTATATATATATATTAGTTACTCCTCTCCCATGGATGTAGGCTAAAATGGTCGAACCACGTAAATCTTGTGTATTATTTGTGTGTGTATTATTTGATCTTGGGCGGAATTCATATCCCAACAAGTCATAGAATAGAAGATAGAAAGAACATTTCTTATCCTTATAGCCGAGGGAATATCTCCACGAGCTAAAATCAACAAGTCATTAACATAACAAAAATTTTACAAGTTAACTTTCTTACATTTTAGAGCGAAATTATAGTCTGCCATGTGAAGTTAAATGCTTCAGAACCTAGTAAAAATCTCCATCATCATTATAAAAATACAAGGACAAATAGAATCATCTTGCCTTATACCCCTTTTGCCTTTGGAAAACCCCTTAGAAGAACCATTGATAAGAGTAATAAGAAGTAGAAATGCATTTTTTTAGTCATCAAATTTTCAAGAGTCCTAATACATGATCTTAAACAAAATATAGAGTTTGAATGCATAGAATCAAAATCCTTCATTAAAACGACTTCCAATAGAAGACTATTATGAATATTCCAATCTTCAATAAAAACAGTTTGATTATTATAACATTTATTATAATATTTTTTAAATTTATATTCTCTTTAATTATTATTGTTTTAATCAACTTTTTTTAATTGTTACTTGACTGTGTTTTGCTATAAATTGAAATTATTTTGGCTGTCAAATTTCTCCATGTCAAACGGGGATAAATTATTATCCATTATAAAATAACAACTTGGAGACCAATTTTGGCAAAATCGATCGCACCAGTGCGTTTGTAACTACAAAAAAAAAAATCTAGGAATGGGTATGACTTGATGAAAATCTGTTCTAGAACAAGTTAACTCAATAACAGAGTAATCCTTCGAACTGGCAGCATTATAACGCCATTAATGCTGACTTGGCAAATGTGAACCCCACTGATGATGTGGCGTATGGGCCCCACTAAATGACATGGACAAATCATATGCCTCCACGTGTTAAGTGATGTGGCGCATTAGACAGGGAGACACTTAATGCAATAATTGGTGCAGAAAAGCAAAATTTATGTCTGATTTGAAAAGAACAAAGACGTGTCAAAAACTTGCTTCTCTTCAACCTTTGGGTATATAAGAGTGAGCTAGCAAGTGAGAAGAATTAATGGCATGGCGCGTGAAGATGACGTTCAGCCTCTGTTAGGCGCTTGTAAACTTCTCGGGATGAGTTTTGCGATGTGGTTTGTTGTCCCAACTCTGTCTCATCGTCCCTGACCTTATGGTATTCTCAAATTTGCTATCAGAGCACTTTGAAAATTTGGACCTTCATTGGCAATATTTGGATTTTGCGCAAAAAACCACTTTGAATACTCCTTACCCTCTCCTTTTGCTCTGATACCAGTTGTTAGGGATTGGAGATGGTCTAGAATATAAATACAAGCAAGCAATCACAAGGAACACCGGAGTTACGTGGCTCAACCAAACTCGATCTACGTTCACGGGAGAGAGGGAGTTTCACTATATTAATAGGAAATGCGGTGGAGGAGGAGTAACACACTCAAACTCAACTCTAAACTCAACTTCTCTACTTCTCAATCACAGTTTACAACACATAGCTCACTTGCTTACACCATCGATTTTACTTGTGTCTATCTTTCTCTACAACACAACTCATTTTATAGGGGAGAAGAAAAGACATGGAGATAACGTAGTATTTATTGAGGCAAAAGCATGCATAGCATTTATTGAACCAAGATTTGCAAGCTACAAATCCTTGATTATGAGGATACAATCTTCTCATTTATTGCAACCACATGTGTGACCCAATAATAACTTTGTCAAATCCATCAACATATTAATTTGATAAAAGGATAGGCGAAAACTTTGAATTTGAAAATTTTCTTTCAAATCCATGTGTTTCTTTAATAGCCTAGAAACTCCTATCTTTCAATTTGTAAGTGCGGGTCCAACTACCGAAAGAAAAAAATTAGGGGTGCCAATATGCCAAATAAGCCTAATTACATCACTTGTCTTTCATTTAGATAACAACGTTATCCTAAGACCACCTTCATTTATTGGTTTACATACATCATGCCATTTTAACTTGCATGCACTTGTATTCTAATCATTCCCTTTCCACTAAAGCCCTAGAATGAAACTTCCACATAATAGTAATGTGATTGAAAGTAAAGGGTACAAAATTAACACACAGGACAGGAGCTTATAATTTACATTTCAGTATTGCAGTATGGGCCTTCTTCTCAATAATTGGATGAAAAAAGATAGTACTCAGGACAAAACGCCAGACATAAATGAAAAAGGCGTACTGTACTCAAGGTCCACTTCTGACATTTGACAAGCTGGCACGCCTCGCCCACGTGGCCCACCACTTAGCCAACGTATCGGTCCATTTGCTTTTCTGTTGTTAGGCTTGGGCCCTTGCCACCTTCGGCCCATTTTACACTTCACGGTTTCATTGTGCACGCGCCTAACTAATCAAGTAGTATTCATCATTTTATTGATAAAAATATTTTTATCTTTTAAAAATATAGCCAAATAATTTTAAAGTAGATAAATTTTTATAATATATATATATATAATAAATTAAATTAAATCTAAATAAAATTATATTTAGAATGCCTAAAAGTTAATGTTTAAATTTAAACGAAAAAACATAGTTAGCTAAAAAATAAAAAATATTAATAAAAACTAATATTATATATCTTCATCTAGATTTATACTATAATAAATAAATAAAAGTATGACTAACGTAAATTATTTTTATAATTTTAATTAAATTTATTTTTATAAAAAAAATCCAATATTTTAAAAGCAGTACAAAATGTTCCTAAAAAAAAGAAATTCTACCCAGTTTTAGATTAAAAAAAAAAAGCATTTGTAAAATCTATTTTAGATATATTAAAGACTCAACCTAAAACGGAAAAAAAAAAAAGTATTTGTAAAATTTATTTTCAATATGTTAAAGACTCAGCCTAAAAGCAAAACTTTATGTAGCCCTAAAAAAAGGCAATGTATATAGATATTAATATAAAAGTACAAATAGTGTAAATAATTTTGTAGGCAAAAATATTATTATTATTTAGAAGTAAAATAATTTTTTAAAAAAAATGAATTCAATAACATTAAATAAATATACATTCAAAAAATTATTTTGAATAGGTCAAGATTCAAACCTAAAAATTTTAGTTAATTTAAAAAATAAAATAAATGAAATAGTATTGTAAATGTTAAGCAAAATATACATCTCAAAAACAAAATAGGTAACTTCATATGATATCTTCTAAAATTATTGTGAAGTGTCTAGTAGCATCATTTAAATAAATAATAATAATATAATATCTAAAATAATAATTTTAGAAACGGAATTGAAGATCTAGCAGTACCTTCCAAATAATAAACTTTAAATTTATTTAAATATTAAAAAACTTTTAAATGATTGTTAAGTGAACAAAAATATATATATAATAATGAAGATTTTAGATAGCAAATTACAATTTTAAAATAGTAGTTAAAAATATTTTTAAGGGAACAAGTCAAATACTGAGATTTTTATAAAATGAAAAATAATGAAAATATGAAAAATCAATATTTATCATAATTTAAATTAGAGTATTTATATTATATCGTATCTTATATTTTTAAAAGATGTTTCACGTCCTTGCATTTATGCAATGATACAACAATATTTTGTGTCAATGTTTGCAATTTATATATAATGTGTAAATAAAGTATCAATATTTATATATAACTTTGAACATTCACTCTTTAATATTTATGAAGTAAATTATGACAATATATTATTATTAATTTGTTCTAAAAATATATCATAAATTTATTAAAAATCATAGAAAATGTTTTATACAATCACGAGCATCACACGATTAGCTAGATCTCTTATTTTCATTTTCAAAGCAACAATATTGCAAATTCCAGAAACTCATTTTTAGATTAAAGGGATTGCTCTATGGCTTACGGGCCAGAATTTATACCGTTAATTTATACTTTGGGTATGGACTAAATAAACACCGGACCACTGTAACACTGTTTACCTTCCCACGGCCTACAGGGACACTACAGAAAACAAATCCAAGCAGAAAACAAAACAAGCATCTACTCTGGGCACAAGCTTACAAAATTACAACTTGCACATTATCTTCAATTTTCACTCTCTTCCACTCACTCACACTCCCAACGCCCACCTCACAAACCCTCTTGAAAAAAGGCTAAGGGCTCCCCACGCCCCGCCCTACACAACAAGGGCACCAAGTCCTTAAAACCACTTAAAGCCCCAGCTAGCTACACCCAGTGCACTACACTTACAACCATGGCCTCCACAAACTCTAACGGCAGCAGCTGCCTCATTAAGTACCTAAGAATCTTGGTTCTTCTCCTCTTCTCCACAGTCTCCAGTGCTTGTGACCCATGCCATCCCCAGGCTCCTCCTCCGGCTCTTCCTCCTGCGGCGCTGTCTTGTCCGAGGGACGCGCTGAAGCTGGGGGCATGCATCGACCTCCTCGGCCTCGTGAATCTGCCGATCGGAAGCCCACCCTCCGACAAGTGCTGCGCACTGGTGGCGGGGCTGGTGGACTTGGAGGTCGCAGCCTGCCTTTGCACCGCCATTAAGGCCAATGTGCTCGGAATCAACCTGGACGTCCCAGTGGCGCTCAGCTTGCTGCTCAGCGCATGCAGCAAAACGGTGCCACCGGGCTTCCAATGCACGTAAATTTTAACATAGTGTAAGGCATGGCGTTTTGGATTTGGAGTAGGCAGCCGATGGATGTCGGTAGTGTTAATTAGTCCTGCATTATGTTATGTTTTGTCATTTGGGTTGTAAGTTGTTGGGAACAAAAATGCCACGCTTACCTCTTAAATATCATACTTTTATTTACTCACAGTGCATATTCTGGTACACTATGGGTAAATAAATTAAAATGTGATGTTTGGGTGTCAAGTGTAGCACTAGTCTATAGGAATGTCTTGTGATTGTGAGGAATTTAGATAGTGAGTTGTGGGTACGTAATGTGCAAGATTTAATTAATTGTTCTCATAATTTGGCAAGTAATTTTCCAAAGTTTAATTACTTGATGTATTTAATAATTTTTTATTGTTTCTTGTCATTCTTCAATCCTTTCGATTGAATAATATGTCCATTCTTTTTTTTCTTTTTCTTTTTAAAAAAAATACAAACTTTATTGATATGCCCTCACTTTTGGGGGGAAAATACCGTGGTTATAAGACAAATATTGGGAGATTATAGATAAAAAAAATAAAGGCCTCCCAAAAACAATACCAACAACCAACCAAATAGGACTACAAATCCAAACAAAAGTAAATAAGAAATAAATCTAAACAGGCCTAACAATTTACTAATTATATACGTTAGAACATGAGATTTCTAACTTAAAAGACCGAAAGTGCTTATGATTTATTTGATGTACAAGAATAATACAAAATGAAACAAAATTAATGATTACAATTTTACATTACACATTTTCATCATCATAAAATTTTTCCTTTCATTTTGTTCCCATTCCACTATTAATTCATTCGTACTAACTATTGGATCATAACTTCAAATTTAAGGAGCTCGGTCGGGTTGGCTCAATTGGTAAGGGCGATTTGTGACTTTGATGACCCCAAGAATACAGATTTGGTTCCCCCTTTAGAATTTACCCCAGTGAATTGCTAGGCATACGTCAATGGGCGGACAACTTTCATCCTCCCGAGTTTGATGCCGCACCATAATATCCAAAGCGGCGCGATGGTGGCTGGAGTTCCCGGGAGTATATATATATATAAACCTTCAAAATTAGAGAGGTGCATGTATGACCCAACAAGGATAAAGTTTGGAGAATGAGGTACATCTATTGATAGGCCATATTCAGTGAGCCTCTAATAAAAAATCGATGCTAACTGCTAAATTGATATGAGGGTTTTGATGGAATTAATATAATTAATGATACTCTAAAGAGAATGAAAACAAAGGCAATTAGGTTTATAACATATATATAACCATCAGCGACTCTACCATTAGGGGTATCAAAATGGGTCAAAACCCAACGGATGATGTAATGGCCTCAAATTCCTTAACATAAAATGTAACATAATAAATGGAAAAGTCAACCCGAACCCGTGGGTAACGGGGACACCTGTCAATCACAGTGGAAACCTACGCAGCAGTAAACATAAAATCTAAATCATCCATCCATAAAACTTAGTACCAGAGTTTACTACAACATCATAATACTGTATTTATATACGTCCTCATAAATATCAAAATAACTCTGGGATCAAACACAAATAATTTTGACCCTAGTACAAAATCTTACCCTCCTAACAGGGTAATATCACTAACTCAATGGCAGCCACGACCCGTCGATCACTCCAAGTCTCCTGAAAAATATATTTAGTTTGGGGGTGAGACACTTCTGAGTAAGGGAAAATAAACTAAAGACAGTTGTGTGGCAACATGAACATTTAATGCAATTATACATATACAATACATTTCATATTTTCGTAAACGTTCATCATATCATACTAAATAATCACATGCTTTCATATTTTCTAATAAGTCATATCGTACATAAAACATTTGTTATAACTGATAATACTGAAAATATACCCAAGATGAATAGCTAGCTAATGTCATGTATTACCCCCTATGACAGGTTGTGCAGCCCGAAGGTGGGACCCGACAATGGCTGGCCGACCACTGCCAAGTCAAATATGTCTGTACGTACGATGGGCTCACCACACCCTGGTCCAAACTGCCAGGTGGACATCCACACTCTACTGAAAGCCACATCGACTATTCATCTCTCACCCCCTCGTGGAGTGGTTAGCACTAATCTAAGCATAGATATCTGATCTATATAGCTACGGTACCGTGCTCCTGAACTGAACTAAACTAACATCCTGGTTCTGATAACATATAGTACATAATAATATATCATCTTTCATAATTTCATAAATATGGCCTCGTGCCGAACAATTCATAAATACGGCTTCGTGACGATCGTTTAAATATGGTCTCGTGCCGAAATCATACATAAATACAGCCTCGCGTCAAAATCATTCATAAATACGTCATTCTGAAAATAATAATTTTATCATGCATTTTTCAGAATCATAATGTACTGTATACTTCCATAACTTTCTCAAATCATACTGCATTCATATCATTATCATATCATAATATTTCTCCATGTAAAATAATATTCATGCCACACATTTGTTGTATAAAACCATACATTGCATTCTAAAAATCATGATTTCTGGCATCTCATACATATATATACATTTCAACATAGTAGCAGTATTTTTCTCTAACGTGCATTTATTCCATAATATTCAAATATCGTAAATATTTTCAGGAAATCAATTTGCTCATAAATAATAGTAATTTGTGTAAAAAGTAACTGCTTTAGTTTATTCCCTTACCTGACTACTGAGAAAGCCCCTAAAATATCCTAGTCTAACCCCCGTAAGATTTCCTGATCAATACCAAGAAACTGAAAATTTCTAGTATTAAACCTCAGTATTTTCGTGTGTATATCATTTCCTATAACTACTACAAGACCAAATTTGGCTTAAAAAGTCTTACCTCAACTCAGGGATGATTTCCAACTTGCTTTCACCAATGATCCACTCCGGCAGATTTGGAGAAAACTTCCCCAGGAGCGTCGTGGTGACTTCGGATTGTCGAACCGGCGTAAATCTGATCCAAAATTAATGAGAGAGAGAGAGAGGACCGAAGGGGAGAGAGAGAAAATAAAAGATGGCTTAACTGTGAAGTAAAATTTAAATTTTTCTATATTTATAGAACTAGATTCGTCGACGGGCCACATCATTCGTCAACGAATCCTTTAATAATTTCATCAACAAAATTCATTCGGCTCAAAACCTCTCTCGGTATCTATTTGTCGACGAAATTCAGTCTTCGTCGATGAATTCTCTTAAACCCTCGTCGACGAATCCCCTGTATTCGTCGACGAAACCCTGATGATTCCCCTCTGTTATTCCTTCCAAAGTGCAATGTTGTCGATGAAGTTTACTTCCTCTTTCTGTTTTTGTTTCCATTTCCCTTCCTCTTTATTATTTAAATTCCACTTTTATTTGGGTTTTCACAGATGATTCGTGAACCGCCTGTTTATAAACGGGTCAACCCGAGTTCAGGTCGGGTCACCCGATTTTTTTTGTTTGGCCCCCTGTTAGTCTCCTTACACATAAAATCATATACCCGTATCCTGCTGCCACTATACTCCAGTCCTCCTGCAGCTGCACTCCACTGCCGAGTATGTTGTGCACCCTTGGCCCTTGCCCGTCTAGCCGTCTGCCTAGCACACTATGGTCGACCTGGTCCATTTACTCCCCTCCCCGTCTGGTGGCCGTTTGCCCAGCATGTTGTGGTCCCCTTGCCCGTCTGGTCATATGCCCAACATGTCGTGGTCGATGGTCCCTTGCCCGTCTGCCCAGTACACCGCACGCCAAGTCACCAACATCATCTTCCAAACCCCTTTGCCTAGTATCTCATCTCACCTCTCTCGTAGTAGTTCTTCTTCTTCTTCCTCAACCGAGAGAGAGTAAGAGAGAGATCTATTCTTAATTTCTTTACTTTAAAATTTTAAAATAATTAAATTATTCTTTTTACGGGTAACCCACGATCCATCCATTTATTAAACGGGCGGATTAGGGTTTACATGGTTGCGACCTATTTAATCCCAACCTGTTTACGATCCGCTCGGACCCGGCCCATGAACCCGTTTTGCCACCCCTATCTACTATATACTAAGATATATAGCTCTAACTAAAACACAATGATCTCCTTTAAAACAATCTTACGTCATTTAAACCCCCTTAACGTTGTATTATTGAATGGCAAGTATTTGGAGCATGCAAAGCACCAATTTATACACCAAAGGCATGCATAAATGAGATCCAAAAGAACTAGATATATAGCTGCGGTCTCATTATTTGGTAACAAATATCGATCTGGGCATGCAATAAGGATGAATGCTAGTATTAGTGCATATATAGTAGAGAAAACAAAGTTTTATATATATATATATATATATATATATATATATATATATGCAGGTTGTAGTTTTTGATAAGAAACATTGAATATTTAAATAGATTTATGTATACATCATGCTTTAAGAAATTGTAACAATTAATCTCCTATAGGCACAAAAAATATATTAAAATTATGAAACACTACAATTAAGTGTTAATCATTTCAATTGATAAATATAGCTATATAAATTTTTTTTAAAAGGTAATGTTATTATCAAAGGAGACACCAAGCAAGAAGCTTAGAAACTCCAAAAGGACAAACAAAAAAAGGCGAGGATAAGAACCATACCAAAAAAAAAGTACGTAGGAATAATTCCCAAACTGTAAAAAATCGCCATAACCCTGCAAGCAGACATGAAAATCTTGCAAACAAACTGTAAAAAGGTTTAAATTGTGAATTTATTCGGGATAAAAAGGCACAGACTAAAGCAAGGAGAAAGCCATGGATAGGAAGGAAATCGAAACTAGACAGGAAAACTACATTGAACTTTTGCCAACAAATTTTAGAATTTGAGAACGGATCGAGGCCATGGATGCAACTGCAGATATCCCATGAAAGCCAAAATCAACTCAAGGCGTGATAGGGGAGAAACGAACAACCAACAGAGATACCAAGGCACTAACCTCCTAAATCTACTAGAACTCCCTTATACGGTTCGTCGACAAGTCTCAGTGTCTCGTCGACGAAGTGATACCGAGAGGAGTAATTAAGACCCTTTTGGTTCATCGATGAGCTCATCACCTTCGTCGACGAACTCTCTTCTTCGGTTCGTCGACGTGTCTCATCAACAAGGCCATGTGGTCATCCGTCTATATAAGCGCAAAAATCACATTTTCAGCGAGGAAATCATTTCTCTCTCTACTTTCTCTCTCTACCTATGATTTCTCTACCTTCTCTCTAAGTTTTCAACCCCGTTTTTTCCCGATTTGACGATCGGAAGCTACCACAATGATCCCAGGGAGATTCTCTACAAATTAACCAAAGCAGAATTTTGGTTGGGGAAGTTTGGGCACCATCCCAAAATCAGGATAAGTGGATTTTTTAAGGTTTATTTGGTTAGTAGGTTTTTCTGAGCCCAGATTTTGTATTAAAAATTGATATACTAGTGTTCGGGATGATTACATTACGGTGATATGATTTCAGGGTTTGGGCTTCCAAACACCGCAGGCATGGGTTAAGGATCCCAGCGGGTGTTATCTCAAGAACCTAAGTAAAATGATAAATAGTTTATAGTTTAGAAAATGTGAGTACGATTATACTGGGTGTTGGTTGGTTGACAGAGAAATATATATATATATATATATATATATATATATATATATCTGTGTGTGTGTGTGTGTGTGTACAATTTTAGGATTTTGGAATTATAAACGTCGTGGGCGTGAGTTAGAAATTAGTAGACGAGCTTAGTTTGTCAGGTAAGGGAAATATGTTATGCTAGTAATTTTAGAAATTGTTAACAGTAAAGTTTATGTATTTTGGAATATGGTTTACAGATGTTTAAAGGTAATAAATTATATGTTTTCCATATCAGTATATAGTTCATAAATTATTTTATGACTAGAAAATACAAATTTCAAAATATGAGATATTATTTATTTAGTTGTGGGCATGAGTTAATATCAGATCAGTACAAATTTTACTCAGCCTTCTGTATAACATGATTTACAGTATATACTTAGAAATATACTTTATAACATTTACAGAATACCATGATATACAGATTTCAGAACCATAACATTCAGATACTCAGTTATTCAGATATTCAGTCATTTATATATTCAGTTATTACAGTTATTCATAACAGCTTATAAAATGTTATGATTATTACATAATCATGGTAAAATAGTAAGATAAATATATAGAATAGTATTATATTTTATATAGTATCAGACCCTGATGGATAAGATCAGTCAGTAGAGCACGGTACTGTAGTTATTTCAGATTAGAGTGCAACCACATATCTCAGATAGTGTACGGAATTTAGTCAACCGTGCCTTGGAGGGATTGCAGGCTCCCCAGAAGTCTGGGTTGAGATGGCCGGTTCGACGATGGAGATGTCAGTTATCGTGCCTTAGGAGGGATTGCAGGCTCCCCCAATATTCTGGGTTGAGGTGGCCAGTCTAATGATGATAGAGTTTCAGTTGACTTATCCTAGTAGGCCAACCAGTGTTAAGTCCCGCCTAGGGGCCGCACAACCTTGTCATGAGGGGTTAAATAATGACATACAGTTTTCCAAGGAAGCTTTCACAGTTATTAATATGTATACAGATTTACAGAATAACAACAGATATATTATAATACTAGAAGTATGAGTAAATAGAAAGCTCAGGTATTACAGTTGTATTTTAAGCCACATAGGTGTGAGTTATACTGTATATTATTTTACATGCTATCTCGGTTTAATTATTTATTAGTATATTATACATGTAAACTCAGTTTTCACACACTGGTAATAGCATATTTCGTCTTACTGAGAGTTTTCTCATCCCAGTGATTAAAATATTTCAGGTGATCCAACTAGACGAGAAGGTCAAACTCGAAAGGAGAGAGGTTGTTTGCACTACCCTGTCTGTAAGGTAAGTGTTATCAGGGAGATGAATTTTTGAGTAGATTCTAGGAGTTTATGGTAGATGTTGCTGGGGAGATGTAAAATTTATGTATATATGTTCTGGGGAAAATACTGAATTCTGGTATTGTAATTTATGATTGTACAGTTTTATGTTTTCTGCTGCATAGGTGTTTTCCAGTAGGTATTATTATTAGGGGTATCATAGTAGAATATTTCATAGTATATTATATTAAAAAAAAAAAGGTATGAATTTTTGGGACGTTACAATATATATAAGCATAACCTTAAAAACAAAACACCTGCCTCTGGTCTTCAACTCCTCTAACCTTTAAACCCCTTTTCCTTTGATTTTGTCTGCAATTTTAAATCCAAAATTCTTATCTTCAAAACTTCTAAACTTAGCAGTTTCTCCAGCAATTTCCTCGAGCTTTCAATCAGAATTTGCCCTGATTTTCTCACTGGAACCATTTGAATATCACCGTGCCAACTTTTTTCTATTTGAATTTCTCTCTATAACTCTCACTGTGTGTGAATTCCTTTGTGTGAGCTTATTTGTAAGAATTTCCCACTGTATGTCTCACTATCTGAATGTATCTATTTATAGGACTTAAGGAATAATTTGTATTCAATTTGATTAACCAATCAAATTCAAATTAATCGATCAAAACTAAAACTAATTTGCTTATTAAAGTTGATTAATCAATTTATATTTTTCAATCAATCTTAAGTAACCAATTAATTTTAAATTCTGATTTCCTAACTGAATTTTTATTGTGTGAGTGTGCAGGTGCATACATGAAGAACCGAAGCTCCTTTTCTATTTTCCTTTTTCTATCTTTTTTATTTTTTTATTTTTTTCCAATGTAAAATTTATTTTTCTATATTTTTTTTTATTTTTGTGTATTTCCTTCTTGTATTTTTATTTTTCTAGAAATAATTTTTTTTAAATATTTTGGTTATATAAGGTCTTAGACAATTTCGGGTGTCCACAATAAGAAATCCCCTTATCTTAACCCTTATATAAAGCATATTATTAAATTACCCTCATATTAACAAATAACCCTAACTAAAATGGGCACTCCTTGATTATTGGTCCTTTATTGTGGTTGACTTTGGTGTTTTCTCTTTTTCATGCAAGCCTTCATTTGAAATACTTTTGGTGTCAAATCCCTAGGCAAGAGGATACTTGCCTTGCCATGCACGCTCTAGGGTAATATGTACATTGTCCCTTTAAATGTCGCACCCCTTCAACACATAACACACTTCTTAGTAGGTTAAGGTGAGGCAACACTAGCTTTTGCGCTGCAACAATTTACTTATTGGCCTAAGCTTTGGGGAATTGAATATGGCAGCTCCGCATTTTATTTCCTTAGGTGACTTGTGCCTCACCTGTGTGATGTTTGTTTTTTGCCTCGTCTAGGCGATCCTCTATTTAGCAACTATAGTGACTAGGCAAAAAATGTGTTGCCTCATTTTGGGCTACTGCCTTATGCCTACTAGGTGACCTCCCATATTAATTGCCTAGGCAACTCCCATGAGTAGGATATGATCACCATGTTTCAAGGGGGTACACAAAGATGACACAAAAATAAATATAGTGCATAAAAACATGTATATACATATAAATTGTTAACAAAACATGCTACGTAGATTTATGCAACACGTTTTTTTTTTTTCGATTTTTTGCATATAAACATTGCAATTTAATTTACACTAAATCCTTTGTATATGTATATGAATAACAAATAAAAAGGTGGAGAGAGGAGAGAGTTGTCGCGACGTCCCGGACCCTGCCAGAGAGAACCTACTCTCTTTGGCACAAAATTAGTGTTTGGCTGCGAACTCGGAGAAATGGATGTGTGGTTTTGAAAATATGATTTCCACGGAAAAACATATGTGATGAAGTCGCCACTAACCTTTTGAAGTGCTGTTAGAACACTTGATTGTTACCCCGTTAGGGGTAGAATTGGTCTGCGTCACCAGAATCGGGCTCGAGAGTACGGTTATGCGAGGGGAAGGTATTAGCACCCCCTACACGCCCGTTCTTACAAACGGTACCAGATTAATCAAAAATTATCCATGAAATAAACTTGATAAGCCTTTCAAAATTACTCCCTTTCAAAAATCAAAAAATGAAAATATTACATAGGTATTCCCTCAGAACCGGGGCAATTCATTCTCCGAAGAGTCCATGCCCTTTGTTGCAATCATCGGGAAAGAAAATCAAGAAAATAAGGTACAAAATAAGCTCCTGGGGGTTTTGAAATCCGAAAGTTTTTCTAAGTAGGAAAATACTACTTCGAGAGATTTTTGAAATCTGTTTGGGATGAAAATGATTTTCTGTGCCTAAAAAATATTTTTGTGATTTTTTAAAGTGTGAAAATATTTTTTGTGATTTTTCAATATTTTTCCTGAACTTCAAAGTAACGCAAATAAAATCAATGGAAATCAAAGTATGAAGATATTTTTGGGATTTTTGAGAATTTTTTGATTTTTTTGTGAATTTTCTAGATATAATAATAATATACAAGTGAAATGGAGAAAACCGGTGTGAACTGGTTCCGGGAATGATGAAGCGGTCAAGCGTTGACCGATTTGGGGAAAACCAGTTTAATGACTTGGTCAAGACCATTTTTGTGGATTTTATGAATATTTAAATAATAATCAAGTGAAACGGGGAAAATCGGCGTGAATCGGTTCGGGGGATGATGAACCGGTCAAACGTTGAGGGGTCCGGGGTAAAAAACCCGTTTAAGGTCTTGGTCGAGACCATTTTGTGGTTTTTCCAATATTTTTCTGAACTTCAAAATAGCACAAAATAAAACTTGGACTGAAAACCGTGAAAGTTGAAGCTTGGAAAAATTTTAGGGTTTTTCTAGAATTTTTGTAACTATTTAGGAATTTTATTCAAAATTTAAAACATGTTTTTTTGAATTTTTGTGAAATGAGTGCAAAAACATCTTTTGAAAATGCTTTGGAGATTCTTTGGACTTTATTATGCTTTTCTTCAAAATTTTCAAGTGTAAATCAATTTTAGAGCTTTGAAATGTTTTTCTAGAAATTTTTGGGAATTTTTCTGAATTTTCTATTTTTTGTGAATTTTTACTTTTGAAAATCAAGCTCACGAAAGCAAAAACAAATTCCAAATATTATTTGTTTGAATACTCCTAAGGTTTTTGTGATTTTTTTACACTTTTTATTGATTTTTACAGATTTTTTATGATTTTATTGAATTTATTTGAGTTTATTTATGAATTATTGGAGTCAAACCGGCTACATATCGGTTCAACGAACCCAACCGGTTCGGAAATCTAAACCAGTCAACCTGGGTCAACCCGATTTTAAGGTCTGGGGCAAGACCATTAACGCCATGTGGCGCCTCGGGAGCAGATGGGCGCATATGGGTGAAGATTGAAGGGATAAAGGATCTTGTCCGTTCTTTGGAGACCAAGATTCAACGGACGAGGGAATGGCCATGAAGACTTTTGGGTGTGTGGAGATGGAGAGCGCCACGTGTCGCTCTGTGGTACAAGCAACTTTTTTTTCTTTTGTCTTCGTTTCTTTTCTTTTCTTCGTTTTGCCTTCCCTCTCACGCACTCTCTCTTCTCACTCCCTCCTCCTTTCCTTCTCTCCGCCTCATCCATGGACAACCTGAACAACCCTCCTTCTCCTTCAAGCTCTCTCTTCTCCATCTCTTTCTATTTGCTCTTCTACGAACGGAAGCCCCCACCTGGCTTCGTGCTGCCACCTCCTCTTTCCTTGCTCGGTTTTCGTTATCCATGATTCTTATGGCCTCCATCGAGCCCAAAGCCGACATCTCCATCATCTCTAATGCCTTTGTCTGCAATAACTCAAACCCAAAGGCCCTCCCCCCTTTGTTTTGTCTTCGGCTTTGGTGACCCAGAGTCTATGGCCACCTTGACAACTCGCCGGCCACCTCCCATCGCTCCCACACGACGATGCGTCTCCGCACATCCACACATCTCCGAATGCCCAGATCTGAATGAGTGCTAGCCCATCCATTGAGAACACGACAAACGCTCGGTGATGATTTTGATTCTTGAAGGAGATTCTTCAAATCCGAGAACACTCCAAATAGATGAGTTCTCTTCCTCTCCCCTTTTTTATGTATCTTCTGTGCTTTCTTTTTTTTTTTGGGTTTCTGTAAGCTGAGATGGGTGAGTGAGGCTGATGAGTGTGGTGAGATTGATTTGTGCGAGGGTGCCACTGTCTTGTGTTTGTGGAGGTGTTCGGTGTCTTGGTGTACCCGTGAGTGAGGCTGTGTGTGTGGGTGAGTGCATGGTCGGATCGTTGTTTTGTGCTTATGTTGTTGGTGATGTGTGGGGATTCTCAAGTTAGGGTTTCGGGTAGGAGATGGGGGAGACGAGTTAATCTCGTCTCAATCCAGGTAAGTGAGCAATGGGTTGACTCATACGGGTCAACCCGGGGATCGTGTGACTCCTTTTGGCCTGAATCAAGCTCAGTAGGCTTTATACTAGTTTGACGTTGAACCAGGCACATGTTGAAAATTTTGAAGATAGGTGGGCTTGGTTCAAGCTGCAAACAGTGGGCTGGTTTGGTGTTGTTTTTCAGATTGGGCTGGTTTGGGTAGGTTTTCAAATTGGTCTTGGGTTTTATTTTTTTCAAAAATGGGTTGTGGGCTGACTTTTAAAGTGGGTTTGGTTGTTTTATTTTTAAGACGGATGGGCTTGTTAAAAAAGTAGAACTGGGCTTGGTGTTGAAGACAGGGTTGGGCTAGGTTAGCATTTTAAGAATGAGCTCTAACTAGAAAATACAAGTGGGCTTTAGGGGTTAAAATGGGCTAGTTTTAGTCAGGTGGGCTTAGGGGGTTCTTCTGAAAATGGGTTCTGAGTTGGGTTTAAAATAGGCTAGGGGTTCAGGTCCAAAAGGGTAAACAGATTAGGGTTTCGGGTTAGCTTTTTGGTTTGAGGGGTTGGACCCGAATTTGGATTCTAGTTCAGGGAAATGGGGTTGGACTTGAGCTCTGGTTCGAAGCCTGAGAAGATTGGAGAAGAGCACCTTCATTTACTTCACGTCTGTTTCACAGTCAATATAAGAATCGAATGATTTTCAGTGGGTTTTTTGGGTTACCTTCCTTTCCTCACTCCTCTGATCTTCTTTTCCAGTCGGAGAGTCTGAATTCGCTATCTGGTTCCTCATCCTTCATTCGAAGGTTCTGGGTTGACCTCGAGTCCTGGATTGTGAGGCACCACAGGGATGCCTTTTTGCTTCTGTCTTCCTCTAATTTTCTCTCTAAACTCTCAATTACTACAGAATTTCTCTATAATGCTCTCTGGTTGCTCTTCCCTCTTTCTAATTCCGTAGAGTTCCTCTAACTCTAATCTTATCCTCTCCTAATTTCTATAGGACTCTATTAGCTCTCTCTAATTTTCTCTTAATTCTTACAGAGTTTCTATGCTCTCTGAGGGGTAATTTCTGCAGAGTATCTTTGTGCTCTCTTTTTCTTTCAAACTAGCAGAACCTCCCCTCTCTTGTGAATTTCTCCTTCTCTCAATCTCAACAAGGTTTCTCCACTCCCCCTTTGTGTGTCTTTGCAGTGTGTGAGTCTCCCTATTTATAGGGAGCTGGGGGCCTCTTGGCGCCAAAAACTTTCTTCCATCGTGGATTATTCCCACGAAATCCCCCAGTAACCAACTGTCAGTGAATATGATTTCCGTTTCATTTTCCTTTGTCATTTTACAATTCTACAGTTACCTAATTCTACCTTTCCTCTCTGAAATTAAGAATAGCTTCCCAAGAGAGGGGGTAAATTGGTTTTTAAAAATTTCTTTTAATTCCTTTTTAGAATTCTTAAACTTATTTTATTTCTTTTAACCCATTTGTGACTTATTTGTTTAATTTGTTAAGCACTCAAGAACTTAGTTTCTTTATTTAATCCTTAACCATACAAACATCCAATCATTCAACCAAACCAATCAACTATAATTAGAAAGCAAACAAACAAGTCAATACACAGCACTAATGTAATATAAAAACTCAAAATGGTTGTTTTTTGATATTAGCCAAATTTGAACCAAGCCCTGTAGTGAACGAGAATTTATGCTTGCTGATGTAAAGCCCTATATAAATGAATCAAATCACTCTTTTCAAATATTTAGAATTCAAATAAACTCTTGGTAAATTTATCTTTAGGATGTTAACCAAATAATGTACTCCTGTATGGTTTCCGCAAGATATGGTGTAACCAACGTACTCCCTTTCGGTTTCCGCAACCCAAACCAAAATTAAACCTTAAGTTTGCTTGATTTCCAAATATACGTAGTTTATATGATTTTCAAATTTAAACCATCCACGCAATTTAAATATGCACTGAAAATAAAGAATAGGGAAAGAAAAAGTGAGACGGGGATTTTTACGAGGTTCGACTTATACCCAGCCTACGTCCTCGCCTTTGGCAAACCACCAAAGGATTCACTAAACCTGTTCCGTTGACGGGTGGAACAAAACCTTTACCAGCGATACCCCACGCTCAAACACTCCTTCACTAGGCTAGAGCCCGCCTCTCCAAACGATGTTCCCTCGTTTGGTCACTCCTTTAGGCTAGAGCCCGCCTCTCTAAGCAATATCCCCTTGCTTAGTTAACGATCCAAACAATCCTTGGAACATCAAAGAACTACAAGAAACACAAGATAAGATCTGCGTACAAGTGTACTCTCTTAAAGAGCAAGTTAGTACAATTTCAGCACTATATACTTCAATGTAAAATACCAATATGAAATAGATTGAAGCTCAAGTGTAAAGTTCACCAATATCCTTCTTAGATGAGGATTAGCAGTAGGAATTCAGAGAATGAAGGATTAGCACTTCAGAATATCTCAGCAAAAGAGATTTGCAATGAGTGAGCAAGAGAACTTTGGGAGAACAAGAGTGCTTTCAGCTTCTCAAAACAGATTTTTCAATTCTTAGATGTATTTTGATTTGCAAAACCATGTATTTATAGGCTTTTAAACTTGTTTCCATGTTGCAAAAGTTTCCTTAGAGAGTTTCCCAAGTTGTTAGAAAAATTGGAGCACAAAACAGCTATATTTTAAAATATTAGAATTTAAAAATTTACCCATTGAATAGTGTTCAGATGTCTAAAGATTCGAGTTCAGTTATCTGAAATTCCTGAAATCTTTTAAAAAATGAACTGGACACAGGGTTAGATGTTTGAAGTAAGGGTTCAGACGTCTGAGGTGTTGGGTTCGGATGTCTGAAGTGCCGAATTCAGACGTCTGAACAGCTACTGCCTATTCTTGTTCGGCCCAGAAAAGCTTCAGACATCTGAAGTGTCGAGTTCAGACGTCTAAAGTGGTTTTGTGTGCTATTCAGACAGCTGAAGTCCCTCTCGTGAACAATGTTCAGATGTTTGACAACTGTGAGCCCGCTTTAGTTTTTTCACCATAACTTTTTCTGTATAACTCCAAATTAAGTGTTCTTGGTGTCAAAAGAAATCTAAGAGAAAATAATACAACTTTCATGTTGAATACATTTTAAAATAAGGCGATTTTGATAGAGAAAAATTCACTTCAATGCGACTATATAAAAACTAACAGCATTTGGAAAAACTTTTTTGGTGCTTTTCCTTCCAAAAATGATTCTAACCTTTTTAAAATAATTTTTGACCTTATAAAAATATTTTATACGTATTTTAAAAGGTATCTAGGTCTAAGAAGTTAACCTAAGAGTTTCAAAATATTTCAAACGATATTTTAAACATTAAAGTACTTGCATAAAGACTTCTAAGACTTTTCTCATTTTAGGTTCTTGAGTCTTCATGTTTTGTCCTTAGATTGAGTCCATCTTTTCTTCAAGCTTCCATATTCTTTGAGCTTTCTCACTTTTCCTTTCTTTGGCTCTTTTGACTTTAATATTCCTTGGCGTTCAACAACTCATTCATGTCTTCATATTCTTCAAGGTTTAATATATCATCTTTAAATCCATGCTTTGACTCTTTTAAGCTTCATTTGATCCTTGTGAGTACTTTGACCTTACTTTCTCATATATGAGCCCTGAAATATCATTGCTCACACAAATACATTAAATTTCACTTGTTTGTTAGCATCAAAATAAGATAATAAGATTTTAAGCCTTGTAAGGCCAACACTCTCTTTTGTGCGTAGATGAATGTGGGGCAGAACATTCTAGGTGGCAGCATATGAAAGGAGGGCACGACATCTTCCTTTTTGTTTTCTTTTTTGAATTTTCTTGTATTTATCATTTTTCATGTACCCAGGTTGCTATTACTGCAACAATTCTTTGTGTAAAACTTTATTTTCATTTCCCTATAACTTTTCATTTCCTTTTGCGTGCCTACATTTTATTTGTACATGTGCCCCTCTCCAGTTTTAATAAAATGTGACCTCACCCTTCTAATATTTCAACTACAATTCCATGTCACATTTAGACAATTTTGTCCCTAAGAAAAACCTGATAATTAAAAATGACTTTAAGATCCCAACTATGTTAGAGATGGAGCCAAGAGACAGCTGGAGACGACGCGTTGCTGAGTCAGAAAACGTGGTGGAATTATCTCTCAATTAAACTCTCCATTATTAACTTCCAATTGTGATTAATTTGATTGTTTTTTATTTAATCATGATGTAAATTCCAAGCCTATAAAAGGAGGGCTGTGGAAGATGTATATGCATAGCACAACACAGTGCAAAGAGAGTATAGAGAAGCTCAGGAGAGCTGAGAGGAAGAAGGGAGGAAGAGAGAGAGAGAGAGAGAGAGAGAGAATTGTAACATTTTTCGGCAAGTTTTTGAATAGTTGATGTGTGCTCCATGGACGTAGGTCGTTATTGACCGAACCACGTAAAATTCTTGGTGTCACTTTGATCTGGATGCTCATAGGTTCCTAACAAGTGGTATCAGAGCCCGATTGGAGCAGAAAAGCCATATCGGAAGTGATCCCGAAATTTAGAGCTCTGTCCAATATATCAAAACTATGTTTTGAGGCCACCATAGCATTCAGATCGCCAAGACGAAGAGAAGGGTGTCTACCGGAGCTCGAACGAAGTTCATACAAGCCCACACGCGTCTTGCCGGAGCAAGACGCCTTTCCACATGCCGGCACTGCGCCGCACGCATCTTCTTCGTATGTTCCATTCAGACCCGACCCGGTTCAATACCCAACCTGAACTGATTAGTCACTTAGACCCGGGTTGACCCGGATCCGACCCGCCGCTCAAAACCGGCCACGTCAGCTGCCACGCCAGTAGGGCCACGTTAGCATAAGAGCGCCACGTCAGCATAGGTGCCACGTCAGCACTACCATGCCAACTGGTGTGCCCCACACTGCCATGTTAGCTCCACGCCACCAGTGGGTCCCACCTCTGCCACGTCATCAGTTGCCACGTCAGCGCCACGTCAGCAAGTTTGACTAGGTTTGACTGAAACTTTGACTGAGCTTTTCGGGGTTGTTTTGGGTCCATTTTTCGAGCGACTCGAACCATTTCTAGGGTTTTCGATCATTCTGGATCCATCCGTGCTATCCATTTTAGCTAATTCCATCTTTAGATTAGAAAATCTAGATGTCAAATGAAAAGAGCTCAAAAATCGAAACAATTTCAGTTTCTGGAAGATACAGTAGAAGACTATTTGTTTGGGAAGGAATTACACTTACCGTTAAAGGGTAAGCTAACATCCATGAACAAGGACGAGTGGGAGTTGCTTGATCGAAAAGCCCTCGGAGCCATCAGAATGACGTTGTCGAAATCTGTGGCGTTCAATATCAAGCACATAACATCCACCAAGTCTCTTGTGGATGCGCTCTCTAATATGTATGAGCAGCCTTCAGCCGCAAATAAGGTACATCTTATGAAAAGACTATTTACGATGAGCATGTCTGCAGGTGAGCGTTTCAGCAAGCATCTGAATAACTTCAATGAGTTGTCTAATCAACTCGACTCAGTCGAGATAACGTTTGATAATGAGATTCGGGCTCTACTGATTCTCAGCTGGTTGCCTGAAAATTGGAATGGTGTCGTCACTACCATTAGTAGCTCCGCAAGAAAATCAAAGCTTGTATACGATGAGGTCGTCAACATGATTTTGACGGAGGAAATAAGAATACAGCCAAACCATAGCTCCAATTCGAGTTCAGCCTTGAACATGGAGAGTCAAGGCAGAGGAAACAGGCATGGACGATCAAAAAACAGCGGCAGATCTAGGCCCAGGCGGTCAAAATCTGAAAATCCCAGAAGTACTCAGGACACAGTTTCTCAGAGCACGAAAGTTATTGAGTGCTGGAACTGTGGAAAGACTGGTCATTACAGGAACCAGTGCAGGAGTCAGAAGAAAGAATTTGAGACGAGGGTAAAGACAGAAGCAAATATTGCTTCCGAGAATGATGAGATGTTGATCTGCTCTTTGGAAAGCAAGCAGGAGTGTTAGGTCTTAGACTCCAGAGCCTCATTTCATGCCACATGCTGCAAAGATTGCCTAGAGGAGTACACACCAGGTAATTTTGGTAAGGTGTACCTTGGCGACGATCAAACTTGCGATGTAACCGGCAAAGGAGTTGTGAAGATTAGTATAAATGGGTCAGTATGGAAACTGAAGAATGTTAGGTATATTCCATACTTGAGAAAGAATTTGATCTCAATGGGTCAGCTGGCAGATAAGGGATACAAGACGAAATTCATTGGCGATGAATAGAGAGTCTCAAAGGGTGTACTAATGATTATGCGAGGTAAGAAAAGCGAAACACTTTTTCTAACCTACAATGCCTCCATGTCTATTTCAGTTGCTGCAGGAAGTGACGACAGCAACATCTAGCACCAACGACTTGGTCACATAAGCGAGAAAGGACTCAGGGTGATGCACTCAAAAGAAAATTTGAGTGATATACAGTCAGTGCAGGTTGACATGTGTGAAAAATTATATAGTCAGGAAACAGAAGAGGGTTAGTTTCCAGATAAACACCCGTGCCCCAAAGAAGAAGAGACTAGAACTGGTCCCCTCAGAATGTGTTGGGACACATCAGCAGAATACCGAGAATCCTTAGGTAGAGGAACCAGTGGAGCAGATCGTCGCACCACTGTCTCCTATGCTAGCTTCGGAGCTTAGTAGATCTACTCGGTCTCATATACCAGACAAAAGGTATACTGATTACTTACTTCCTAGAGATAAAGGAGAGCCCAAATGCTATGATGAAGCATGTCAGGTGGCAGATACGAGCAAGTGGGAGTTTGTGATGAAGGATGAGATGAAGTCCCTTACCTCCAATAGAACGTGGAAGTATCACAACAAGTGGGTGTACAGAATTGAAGAGGAGCATGACGGCTCCAGAAGATACAAGCCTCGATTGGTAGTCAACGATTTTGAGCAGAAGGATAGGATTGATTACACCGGCATTTTTACACCAGTTGTGAAGATAACTGCCATCAGATTAGTCCGCAGGAATCGAGCAGACAGGAAGATGGCGACTACAGAGGAGCTGAAGTTGTGCTCAACTTCAGTTGGTCTTCATGCTTAAAGACACATATTTTGAGCACATCATTTATTCATAATACTGGTTGAGGAGGTGTCTCTGTCTCCAAATGGGAGATTGTTAGAGATGGAGCCAAGAGACAGCTGGAGACGATGAGTTGCTGAGTCAGAAAACGCGGTGGAATTATCTCTCAATTAAACTCTACATTATTAACTTCCAATTGTGATTAATTTGATTGTTTTGTATTTAATCATGATGTAAATTCCAAGCCTATAAAAGGAGGGTTGTGGAAGATGTATATGCATAGAACAGTACAGTGCAGAGAGAGCACAGAGAAGCTCAGGAGAGCTGAGAGGAAGAAGGGAGGAAGAGAGAGAGAGAGAGAGAGAAAGAGAGAGAGAGAGAGGGAGAATTGTAATATTTTTCTGTGAGTTATTGAATAGTTGATGTGTGCTCCGTGGACGTAGGTCGTTATTGACTGAACCACGTAAAATTCTTGGTATCACTTTGATCTGGATGCTCACGGGGTCCTAACAAACTAAAGCATCCGGGTCTTGAAGGACCCACTCAATTAAAAATTTTCAAATCCTTATATCTAAGACCATTTTTTAAATCAAACATGATTTAATTTTGAAATTCAACCTGGAACCTAGACTTTGGAAACACCATCTAAACCAATGAGGGGGTTATTTGCGGGACCTCTAATCTTGCAACTAGCATGATTTCGAACTCAAAAATGAAAGGAATAAAAGACTCAACTTAAGGACCTTGACTAAAAGTGAAAATTTAAAATTCATTCGGATCATCGGGGCTTATTTTGAAAATATGAAATTGACTTTTAAAACCGAAAGGATTTATTTTAAGAATGCTTGCTTTGGGTTTATTTTGCGACCTTTGAATAAGGAAAGAAATTAATTTTGCAACTAAAGAATCTTTTTGTAAAAGCTCAGTGCAAAGAGGACTCAAAACTTTCCTAGAATACTAGGACTCGGCCTGAAATAGTAAGACTGTAATGACCTTGATTTTGAGAATGTGACTCTAATTTTGAAAATGACTCAAACTTGAAACAATCGGAGCTTTAATCAGGTTTAAAGTCTATTTCACAATCATCAGGTCTTTCTAAGAAGGCCTGGTAAAAATTAGAGTGTCAACAAGAGTAAAGCCTCCCAATTAAAAATAGACTAGGGAAGCAAAATCCATGTCCTACCTTCTCCATGCAATATAAGAGAACAAAGAAATCAAAGGGCAAAAACCATCTTTTTATGTAAAAAAAAAAAAAATCACTCTTTTCCATCTAGTTCTCTAGCTAACATATGTTTACCCCAAGGCTCAACTTTAATGTGTAGCATAGATGAGTACAAGTTTTAATAATCTTAGATCATCAAATGACCCATTAGATGATTGGTTGTAAAGTAATTATTAAGAGTTAAGACATAACTAAAATACTATTCTCTAAGTGATAAAATTGTTTTTAATATGCCCATTCTACAAGTTTATAAGAAATATTGTTGTGCTATGATCTCTTATATATTACTGGATTAATATCTTCCTATGTTATCTTGATAAGTTTACGTGTGGACCTCTTAATTTAAAAAATAACTAAATAAATAAATTAAACTTAAACAAATTCAAATGATTTTAAATTTCCTTATCAACATGTTTGGTTGCATATTTTAGGGTTTGAGTTTGAATTTATATAAAATTAAACAAAATGAAGTATGAAATTGTATTGAGTTTCGATCAAACCATACAAATCTAAATCTGAAATCTGAAATTCATACTCCTAAAAACTCTACCTTAAAGCACATTGAATGTAATTTGAATTATTACAGTTTTGTTGCTTATTAAAGTCTTAAATAATTTTTCATCACTTGTCCCACATGAAAATATTGTAGGGCCTATTCTCACCAACAGGAAGACCCCAACCACCTCTTTGTTCCTCATCTCAACTTACTTTGGGATATGACCTAACTCCTTGTCAACTGCAAAAAATAAGTAAAGAAACTAATAAGCACCTACAATTTCAAAAGCATTTAACACTTATATATATACATACATATATTAGTGTGTATAAATATATGTAATAGGGACAATATATACAATTGTCAATGATGATCCTTGACTTAAAATATTGTTAAAATTAAAATAATAAGTTTTATTTTTTGCACCATAAATTATAATATTTTTCATTTTATAATTATTATATGACAAGAAAAATATCATTTAAATTGCATTTTTTTTTTCACTTACCTCCACCATCTATCTTAGATAATATATGACTTCAAATATTATTAAAATTAAAATAATATTTTTTAATATTAAACAATTGTGACGAGAAAGATATTATTTATGTTACTATAAAAACTTTGAATTTTTTTTTGCTATTACTTCTTAATTTTACCAAACAGTAATGTACTTGACTTTCAGAGAATTAAAATTAGAAAATATTACATATTCAAATATTAAATATCCTAATAATTAAACTATTTCAATATTCAAATTTAAAGGCCGGTTCAAATAAAAATTATGAATGCAAAATTAAATTTCAATTCAATGTTGGCAGCTTAAAACTTAATTTTACCAAATCATGTCTTAGCATTAGAGGAAATTTAGAGGAGTTTGAACTTTTTTTTGAAGAAATTTAAGAGAATCAAGTCATTAAATCTTATCTCTTCCAAATATTAAATACCCTAATAATTAAACTATTTCAATATTCAAATTTAAAGGCCAGTTCAAATAAAAATTATGAATGCAAAATTAAATTTTAATTCAATGTTGGCAGCTTAAAACTTAATTTTACCAAATGATGTCTTAGCATTAGAGGAAATTTAGAGGAGTTTGAACATTTTTTTGAAGAAATTTAAGAGAATCAAGTCATTAAATCTTATCTCTTCAAATTAATTTTTGGGCGTACTTAAATTATATATTAATATGATCTTAAGAGACAATAGGATATCAAACAAAAGATTGACTTAAGGATATGGAACATATAACATAATCAAAGTGAATTAAAAACATGCTTTTGAATTTTTTAATCTCGCCTTCCGCGACAATTGGGGTTTAGATTTCCCTTTAAAAAAGTATGGGATTTTCGAAGCACAAGTGTGCTTAAAAGGCGTGGTGAATCTAAGACCTAATATCTGACATCAATATAATTTTAGTGAACAATGGAGAGTTTAAGGTGGTATTTGATAATTGGAAATTATCTCTAAGAATCACAATGTGAGTCAAAATGGTTGATTTCCATTCCTAATTTTTATTTTATGGTACACTTATTCTAATTCCCATTCCTCTTTTTACTTATATTTTGATTCCTGACTTTTATTCTTGAATCAAATCCTGATTCTTGGAAACACAGTATTTATTATAATATAATAATTTATATAATATAATATAATATACGTTACATAAATTTAAAAAATAATACTAATATTTGATAGCATTAGTAATATTTAAAATTATTATATACTTTAATATAAATATTGAATCATTATTATTAATATTTTTTATTATATGTAGTAATATTATAACATATAAAAAGTAATAGAACAATATTAGATGTTAAAATATTACAATATATTAATGGTTTGATTACAATAAAAGTAAAATCAAATATTTTTTTACTATCATCAATTATAAATACATAACAATAAAATTTAATAATGATATAGATTAGAAAAAAATATAATACTATTGCATATTAAATATACACAGACACATATATGTTATAATGTAAAATTATATATAATATAATAAAATATATATTACATAAATATGAGAAATAATATTAATATAATACTATATATATAATCTATATTAGATAAATTTAAAAAATAATATTAATATTATGACATTATTAAATATAAATATATAATAATATACTATATATTATAATGTAAAGTATTTTAATCATTATTATTAATATTTATATTATATATAATAATATTATAACACATAAAAAAGTAATATATATAATAATATTAAATTATAAAATACTATGATGTAATTTTGGTAGGATTATTTATTTATTATATTATTATGTATAACCTTAAAACAAGATAAGATTAATATTATTAATATTTGATGTAATTGGTGTAATCTCAAGAGGGGAGGTGAATTGTGTATTTAAAAATCTTCCTTGGTTAAGTGTGTTTAGTTAGAAGTAGCAGGCATTATTACACAAACATAGGGTCTTTCTAATCAACTACAAACCCAACAATATATAACTGAGCAAATATTTAAACACCGATAGTAGTCTCAATATTTTCCAATTAGTCTCAAATTCCACAAATAATAATGTATGTCTATATGTATAAACCAAATAAAGCATTCACAACAAATTAAGCATAAGCATACATATACTGAAAGTAAAAAGATAAGGGAAGAGAATGACACAGATATTTGTTATCGGGGTTCAGTCAATACTGCCTACGTCCTCATCTTAAACTAACAAGTAAGAGGATTCCACTCAGTGCTCACTTAATGGGGGGAGCGACACCGATTACGCCCTCTCCTTACGGGGCGAGGAATACCCAATCTCACATTATAGGGTTGAGCCCAACCTACAACTACACCTTACAAGACGGTGCTCCTAGTTTTCCTAACTTGGTCTAAACCAATATGGTGTACACTTTACAAGAATGTGCAAATCCTAACTTTCCTAACCAAGTCTAAGTCAATATAGGACTCACAATAGGGCGAGTCTTTCTCTTCAGACCACGCCTGTAATACAACAAATATAAATTTTTGTACAAACAAATTGCTTCTAAAATAAGCAAATGTGTACACAATAAAGCTCTATATGCACTCACGCATGATATGAATTCAAAGCTCAATGTGAGTATGTGTATTTTTTCACTCAAAAGGATTTTTCAAATAAAGTGTAGAGTGAAAAATAACTTTCTCAAAATTAAAGTTTTAAAGACCTTTCAAGCAAATATGTATATATGAAAATATGCTCAAGGTACTCTTAGCTTGCTCAAAGATTTTCTCCAAAAATTATATGTCAAAAAGGTGTAGGAGAAACTTAAAGTTTTGCTCAAAGATGATTTTTGTAATAAAGAACAAGTGAGCTTTTGAATTTTGCAATGGATGTGCAAAGATTCACCAGTTACAAAAGTTTTCCCAACAAAATGTTTATCAAGAGAATATATAGGAGAAACTTTATGCAAATTCTCATAAAATGATTTTTAAAGTAAAGAAATGAGTGAAGAGACTTAAGGAATAGCCCTAAGATCTGGTTGTAGTGCATACGGATAACAAAAAAAAATTGATCTTGCATGCAATCGATAATTACGTTATTAAGACTTGCAAGATATGTCTGGTTTGATCCCGAATCAACAAATAGGAAAACGAGCTCTTGAAGACAATCAGGAATCTTCTACTGTATTCCTTAAACACACCTTGCTCCTGAGAGAGTGGGCTCGTAAGCGGCTACTAGGGTTTTCTTCTCTCACGAAAATGTCTGCCTCTGTGAGAGTTTACTCGTCTCCCCCAGCTGCTGAATGAAGCGCATGTATATATAGGCTATAGCAGGGACCTCTGGGAAAATATGACTAGGGCTTCCCATGTAATTAAGAATTCCTAATCCGAGATGAATTCATCCTTAATTACATTAATTATAACTCATACCACTAAAGAATTATAATTGCACTCCCTGACATATTCGAAATTAAATTTCGAGCTCCTATTATTAAATGATTATTTATCTCCCTACGTAAAGATTACAGATACCCGTCTACTAAATTAAATTACTGACAATTTCATTAATTGATATATTAATTCCTTGAGACCTTCCACTTAACTTATTTGATGTGTCGGATTCAAAATCCACCTGTAGGGTTTGACACAATCAAAACTTATAAGCTTCCTCAAGAGGGTATCATCAACCCCGATACCAGGATGTGGATTCCATCAATAATTAATGTTCACCATACACATAATGTCATCACCTAACTCACTAAGTATTTTGACCCATAAAGAATCTCACTTTTCTATGAATCAAAGTAATAAACACTATATGCACGTGTCCAATAATCATATCAGGATTAAGAGCATAAGCTCTCATAATAACCATAAGATATTAATTATTTTACATAGTTAGTATAAAAACAATTATCCTAAGACGGCCATGTTCAATACACACAAAGTGTACTAGCACAAGGAGTTGGAACTGTACCATTCCCAATAGTCAAAACAAACCTATTAAAACCTTGTGTTACGGTCCTACCAATGGTGTGTCCAATTTCATTTAAGGCTGTGAACAATAAACTTATATTCTATAAGAACTGATGATCTAATCTTTGTGTATAAGTCATACTCTACACACTAGATCACCTACTATATAGAATAAAAGACACATATGCATAATCATTAAATAAATAATGTCAGGCAAACATTGCTCACAAAGATTCTCATTAAAATGGAATAACTGAAGTTATTAATAAATACTAAAATCGATTACATAAAGCATGTCTTTAGTATAAATCCCTAACAATCTCCCACTTAGACTCAAAGCCATGCTAGCATACATCTCACTCCCATTCCCTCTACATGACTATCAAAAGTCCTAACTAGTAAGCTCTTTGTAAACAGGTCTACCGGGTTGCTTGCCAATGCAATCTTGATTACCATTACAACACCTTTCTACACAATATCTCGTATCAGGTGATACTTGTGCTCGATGTTTTTTGCCCTCTTGTGGCTCCTAGGTTCCTTCGAGTTAGCAACTGCTCCACTATTATCACAGTAAAGTGTAATAGGAGATTGTACTGAAGGCACCACTCCTAGATCCAATAGAAAGTTCCTGAGCCGAACGACTTCCTTGGCTGCCTCAGAGGCTGCCACATATTCGGCCTCCATAGTGGAATCAGCAACACATGATTGCTTGATACTCCTCCAACTAATAACTCCACCCACATTTCCCAAGGTTGATTTTCTAGAATCCTTATTTGACTGAAAATCTGAGTTTGTGTACGCAATGGGTACTAAACTATCTGCCTAATAAACCAACATATAATCCCTAGTTCTTTTCATGTACTTGATTATATTTTTTATCGCAATCTAGTGTTTTCGCCCTAGGTTAGACTGATATCTGTTGACCATGCCTATGGAAAAATAGATGTCAGGTCTAGTGCAAAACATAGCATACATGAGGCTTCCTACTACTAATGCATAAGGAACTGCCTTCATGTTCTTTACCTCAATCAATGTTTTAGGACACTGATCCTTGGATAAGGAGATTTCATGTCTAAAAGGGAGTAACCCTTTCTTGGAATCCTGCATGCTAAAATGGGCAAGAATCATATTAACATAAGTAACTTGTGATAAGTCCAACATCCTTTGCTTGCGATCTCCCAAAAGCTTGATCGCAAGGATGTGACTGCCTTATCCTAAGTCCTTCATGTCAAACTATCTGGATAACCATATCTTAACCAAAGATAATACCCCCACATCTTTCCGATGAGTAAGATATCATTCACATATAGCACCAAGAATACCACCATGTTTCCATCATGCTTTTTGTATACACATAACTGATCAGGGCATTGATCAAAAACCATAAGATTTAATGGCTTGATCAAAACGGATGTTCCAAGACCTAGATGTCTGCTTAAGTCCATAAATAGACTTCTTAATCTTGCACAACATGTGTTGTTGGCCTACTGCTGCAAAACCATTTCGTTGCACCATATAGATGCACTCATCAAAACTTCCATTAAAGAAAGCTGTCTTGACATTCATTTGCCAAATTTCATAATTGAAATGAGCTACAATGGATAAGAGAATCCAGATAGACTTTAGCATGGTCACCGGTGAGAAAGTTTCCTCATAGTCGATTCCCTCTCTCTAAGTATACTCTTTCGCAACAAGCCTAGCCTTGAAGGTTTTAACCCTCATGTTTGCTCCTCTCTTCTTCTTATAGATCCACTTGCATCCGATGGGTTTTATCCCTTCGGGTGGCTCTACAAGATCCTAGACTTGATTAGAGTACATAGACTCCATCTCTTATTTCATAGCCCTCTGCCAAAGTTCTGCATCTTTATCTTGAAGTGCTTTACAGTAGTTGTCGGGTTCGGTATCCAATTCATCAGGGATCCTGTCATAAGACTCTTCCAAGAACATATACCGATCAGGCTGGTGTACAACCCTCCCACTAAGACGAGGCACATTTTGTTGTGTTGATCCTGATCCTTGTGCACCATCATTCTGCCCTGGTTGTACAACTAGCGTATTGATGATACTTGCATATGATGGGTCAGACTCAGCTCGAATTACAACATTCCTCCCACTACAATGAGGCAATGGGATGTCAATAACTCTGTCTTGTGGTGGTTCTTCTTGCACTATTGGTATAGCTGGTATATCTCCTCTCAACTCTTCTTAAACAATCCTACTTCTGAATTTGTGGTTTATTACATAGTTCTCTTCTAAGAATTGAGCATTGGTGCTAACAATGGCTTTCTAATCCTTAGGACAATAAAATAAGCCACCTTTCGTTCCTCTAGGGTAGCCAACAAATAAATAGACATCTGTCCTTGATTCCAACTTATCTATTTTCCCTTTTAGCACGTGTGTTGGACTACCCCATATCCGAACATGCCGCAGACTAGGTTTGTGCCCAGTCCACAAATTTGTGGGTGTAGTAGGTATTGACTTTGATAGGACCAATTTTAGAATATAGGCTACTGTTTCTAGTGCATTCCCCCAAAATGAATTAGGAAAATCTAAATAACTCATTATAGATCTGACCATGTCCATAAGAGTCCTATTCCTTCTTTCTACTACACCATTCTGTTGTGGCATATCAGGTGCAGACAGTTGGGATTCAATTCCGTCCTCTGATAAGTAATCCAAAAATTCTCCTAAGAGGTACTCGCCACCACGATCAGATTGTATTGTCTTGATACATTTACCCTGACGTTTCTCTGTTTCTACCTTAAATACCTTGAATTTCTCAAAGCATTCAGACTTACGGCACATCAAATAATTATACACATACCATAAGTAATCATTAATGAAAGTAACGAAATACTCAAAGTCACTCTATCCTAGATATTCATGGGGCCACACAAATTAGAGTGAACCAATTCTAATGCCTTTTTGCTCTATAGCCCTTAGCCGAAAAGGGCCGCTTGGTTATCTTACTTTCTAAGCAGGTTTCACAGGCTAGTAGTACCTCCACTTCTAATGAACCTAATGATCCATTCTGAACCAGCCTTGAAATCTATCTCAGATTAATATGACCTAGGCGTAAGTGTCAAAGATAAGTTTGGTTCAATTTAGAAGGTTTCTTTCTCTTACATGGTAGTTTATCTGCAATAACCCAAAAAAAATGTAAAAAATAAATAAATAAATAAATAGAAAATCGGCCATGATTTTCTGAGGTAAGGACAAAATCGGCGACGATTTTGTGGAATTACCACGGGTCAGTAATGGGTTAAACGGAAAAAATAGGGTCGGTTAAAAATAAAATTGACGATGGTTTTCTAGAGGTCTAAGAAAACCGTCGACAGTTTAATGTGCAGAGGTGACTATAAAGAAAAATCATGCGAGAGATTTGAGTCAAAATCCTTTTTCTTTCCTTTTCTCCTCTGAAACCTACACTTTTCCCCCTTATTTTCCTCGATTCTCATTCCTTTAAGGCTTATTTTGATGATCCGGAACCACCACGAGGTTTGTGGGATCGTTCTCTGCAAAGTAACCGAAGCAAATCGTTGATTTGGGGTTTTGGGAAACCATCCCAAAATCAGGATAAGTGAGATAATTTAAGGTTTTATTATTAGATTAAGGTAAATGGAACTTAGGAAGTATTTAATGAGTGTTGTTTGGGGATTTAAGTTGATAAGTAGGGTTTTTGATTCAAGGTTCGGGTGAGCACCGTAGATATCTTTTCGGGGTCCCTGTTGGTGTAGTTTAAGAACGCAGGTAAAGGGGAATATATATTAAACCAAGTTTCATGAATTAAATGGATAAATGGATTATGTTATGTATATATGTATATGTTTTTGTATCGATTTAAAATGTCAACCGTTTAAATTATAATTTATGAGCCTAGGGTTGTTTTATTGGATATGTATATGTGAAAATGGACTAATGAAAGTAAAAGATTTTTCAAGATAAATATGTAAGAAATTAAAGGTATATTTTCAATATATGAATGATAAGTGAGGGTTGGCTTATTTTACAGAACATGTTTGAAATATATTGTTAAATTGTGTGGCATGAGTAAAATGGAAATTATATGTTGAATTATGTTTTATGTATGAGATAAAAGTTATACAAGGAATGCAATGAGAATGAAAATGTTGTATGAACTATGTTGCATGTGATTGTTAATGTAACCATATAAATGATAAACAACTAAAAGGAGTTGTAGTAGTAGATTTAGCACATATCTATGTGGACTAACTGATGTACAGTTAAAATGAGTCGTAGTACGAATGCATGAAATGAAATGAAAAGAATGGAATGAAATGAAAGGGAAATGAAATATGAAATGTGAACAATGTAAAATGAGAAAAACTCATGTAAAGTGAAATGCTACGAAATGTCAAAGATGAGAACATGAAAACATGAGAAATACAGGATAAATGACAAATAGACTAATGTATTATTGTAGTATCAGTATTCACGCTAGTATGATATGTATTTATATGAGTGGGGCAAAACTCTTCGCCCGAGGGCTTGCTGAGAAAGGTGAGTGCCCTAGTAAGTATCAAATGTAGCAGTAGGTTGCATAACGTATTAGGGCAGATGGAAATTACTTGTATGAGCATGTAAATTTCCTTATTCTTGGGAGCCCTTTGCTGGTAAACCATTGTATGAATTATGTGAGTAAGAGATTACTTTTTCACTTGAGGGCTTATTGAGTAAGGTAAGTAATGTCCTGATATACTTCAATTGTGACCATTGGTTGCCTAAAGTATCAGAGTAAAGGGGTGCTACTTGTATAGGCGGGTAATTACCCTAGTCTTTAGGTATTCTCAGGAGTAAAATACCTTGCATATGTTTAATTAGGCTTAGGAAAGGATTTTAGAAAATATGATAATGATTTGTAAATGATGAATACATATACATATGTTATTTACAAACCTCATGTTGGTCACATGCTGATTTAATATATTGTTTCTTCTCTTATTGAGACGTGTCTCACCCAAATACAAATTTATCTTTTCAGGACCTCCACGGCATCGAGCTTAGAGAGCTTGAGATTATTATAGCATTTTTGGATATAGAAAGGAAAAAGGTATAACAATGATGATACTTTTGGGATGTATAAATTTATGTTTTATGTTTTAAGTCTTCTGAGTTGTGAATACTGGGAAGTGTGGATTATGTTTTTGGAGATATATATATGTCGATACAAGTGGAGAAATGGTTTAATTTTGAATGTAGATAGATGTAGAAAACTCTGGTATTATATTGGTTGAGGATTGTAGTTATGCTTTCCGCTGCATAATTGTAAATTGAATAATAGGTACAGGAAAATAGATTACGTGGCACTCAGGTCCCACCAGGCGGGTTCAGGGCACCACGAAGCATGGTTTATTCAGGTATAACACATTGGACCGAGTTTTCGGGTTTGAGACGTTACATTTTGGTATTAGAGCAAGTTTTGGGTTCTGCAAATTTAGGGATGATTTATACCAGAGTATAGGAATCAGTTAGGATGAGGATACTAGATGGATAGGTTAGGTATTGAGAAGTATAGGATTTTGTTTTATAGTTTAGAGGCAGAAGTACGTCGATGATTTCCTATGATTTTTCTAAAGCAGTCGACGGCCTCAGAAAAGCCACAGTAAACCTTAGATGTTTTCATTTATAAACTGTGAGACTGGTTCTTATATGGAGAATTTAGATGTATATTGGATTTAAATTTAATGATTGTATTGTTAGAGTTATGATATAGGATTTAAATTTAATGATTGTGTTGTTAGAGTTATGATATGGGATTCTTAACTCTTTCCTATCCTATTTTCAGGATAGATCCTAGGGATGAGGATGTAGAGGCTGAAGGAAGGGATGATTCAGCGACTTTTAACGAAGAAGATATTGATACCTCCATAATGTTGAGGGGTATAGCCCGACAAGTCAGGGCAGAAATGAGGAAGAATCTGAGCGAGGAGAAGTGTCCACTTGCGGGTCAGGGCTGCAACATCAAGGAGTTCATGAGGATGAACCCTCCGGCCTTCGTAGGAGGACCTGATCCAGTGGCTTCAGAGAATTGGTATAAAAATATAGAGGAGATCATGACTATACTCGATTGCATGGACGAGCAGAAGGTCCATTATGCTTCATTTAAGATGACTAGAGATGCAAAATGTTGGTGGCTTTTGTGAAGCTACTAGAAGAGCAGAGGCTGATAAAGATAGCACTGACCTGGGAGCGATTTAAAGAGCTGTTCTTTGATAGGTATTTCCCCTTATCTATTAGAGAGGAAAAGATTGAAGAGTTTACTAACTTGACCTAGGGGAATATGACCGTTGGGAAGTATGCGATGAAATTTGTGGAGCTATCTCGCTTCGCACTGCTCTTGATCCCGAACAAGATAAGAAAGGCCAAAAATTTTGAAAAAGGCCTGAGACGCAGAATTTATGAGCTGGTGGTGGGATTCCAGGTCTAGAATTTCTCAAACTTGGTTGATAAGGTTTCGGTGCTGGAAAAGAGCATCTAGGGCAGTACAAAGCCTATAGAAAGCAAAAGAAGAGGCCTGCACCATCCAGTTTTCAAGTTGAGGTCAGTCAGGGATTGGGGAAGAAAGGGAAAGATGCTATGGGCTCAAGGCAGGAGATAGGATATTGGGGTTATCCTGGTTATCAGGGTAATCAGTCTTACTCCGTATGCCAAAAATGTAACAAGAGGCATAGGGGTGAATTCTGGTTTGGGACTCCTAATTGTTTCAGGTACAGTAAATCGGGGCATATCAAGAAAAATTGTTAGGAACCGTTGCCTATTGTACTTGTACCGAACTAAGACCGGGGGAAGTAGCAAGTACCACTAGGAAGAGGTAGTCCAGCATGAGTTTACTCGTTGATTCAGCCTAAGCCAGATAATGTCAGGGGCGTAGGTATGAGTTTATGATTAAGATAATAATGATATAATTTGGTTATGGATGATTAAGAAGTTTCTATGATGATTCTATTTCATTGTGGATAATGTAGGAATTCTTTTGATATAAATATTGGGTTATAGTGAGTTAATGAATGTATAAAATGAGGAAATGATTGATTAATAAATAAATTTTGAGGAAAAAATTTTCTAAAGGAAGGGAGAATGTAATAACCCGAAAAAAAAAAATCGGCCATGGTTTTCTGAGGTAAGGACAAAACCAGCAACGGTTTTGTGGAATTACCGTGGGTCAGTAATGGGTTAAAAGGTAAAAATAGGGCCGATTAAAAATAAAACTGGCGACGATTTTCTAGAGGTCTAAGAAAATCGTCAACGATTTTCTATGCAGAGGTGGCTATAAAGAAAAATCCTGTGAGAGATTTGAATAAAAATCCTTTTTCTTTCTTTTTCTCCTCTGAAACCTATGGTTTTCCCTCTTATTTTCCTTAATTCTCGCTTCCTTAAGGCTTATTTTGATAATCCGGAACCACCACGAGGTTCATGGGATCGTTCTCTACAAAGTAGTCGAAGTTGATCATTGTTTGGGGTTTTAGGAAACTATCCAAAAATGAGGGTAAGTGAGATAATTTAAGATTTTATTATTAGATTAGGTATATGGAACTTATAAAGTATTTAATGAGTGTTGTTTGGGGATTTAAGTTGATAAGTAAGGTTTTTGATTTAGGGTTCGGGTGAGTGCCGTAGCCTGCAGGTATCTTTTTGGGGTCCCTATTGGCGTAGTTCAAGAACACAGGTAAGGGGGAATATATATTAAACCAGGTTTTATGAATTAAATGGATAAATGGATTATGTTATATATATATGTATATGTTTTCGTATGAATTTAAAATGTCAACCGTTTAAATTATAATTTCTTAGCCTAGGGTTCTTTTATCAGATATGTATATGTGAAAATGGACTGATGAAAGTGAAAAAATTTTCAGGATAACTGTGTAAGAAATTAAAAGTATATTTTTAGTATATGAATGATAAGTGAGGGTTGACTTATTTTACAGAATATGTTTGAAATATATTGTTAAATTGTGTGGCATGAGTAAAATGGAAATTCTACGTTGAATTATGTTATATGTATGAGATATATGTTATACAAGGAATGCAATGAGAATGAAAATGTTATATGAACTATGCTGAAAGTGATTGTTAATATAGCCATGTAAATGATGAATAGCTAAAATGAGTTGTAGTAGCAGATTTAGCGCATATTTATATGGACTAACTTATGTACAGCTAAAAGGAGTTGTAGTACGAATGCATGAAATGAAAGGAAAATGAAATGGAAATGAAATGTGAAATATGAACAATGTAAAATGAGAAAAAGTCACATAAAGTGAAATGCTACAAAATGTCAAAGATGATAACATGAACAAATGAGAAATGCCGGATAAATGACAAAAAAAGTAATGTATTATTGTAGTATCAGTATTCACGCTAACATGATATGTATTTATATGGGCGGGGCAAAACTCTTCTTTCGAGAGCTTGCTGAGAAAGGAGAGTGCCCAAGTAGGTATCAGATGAAGCAGTAGGCTGCATAACGTATTAGGGCAAAGGGAAAATACTTATATGAGCGGGTAAATTTCCTTATTCTCGAGAACCCTTTGCTGGTAAATCATTATATGAACTGTGTGAGTACGAGATTACTTTTTCACCTGAGAGCTTACTGAATGAGGTAAGTTCCCTGATATGCTTCAGTTGTGACCAATTGTTGCCTAAAGTATCAAAGTAGAGGGGTGCTACTTGTATAGGTGGGTAATCACCTCAATTCTTAGGTATTCTCGTGGGTAAAATACCTGACATGTGTTTGATCAGGTTCAGAAAAGGATTTTAGAAAATATGATAATGATTTGTAAATAATGAATACATATGCATATGTTATTTACAAACCTCATGTTTGTTACACGCTGATTTAATATATTGTTTCTTCTCTTACTGAGATGTGTCTCACCCGAATACAAATTTATCTTTTCAAGACCTCCATGGGATTGAGTTAGAGAGCTTGAGATTATTATAACATTTTTGGATATAGAAAGGAAAAGGGCATAACTATGATGACACTTTTGGGATGTATAAATTTTTTTTTTATGTTTTATATTTTAAGTCTTCTGAGTTGTGAATGCTAGGAATTGTGGATTATGTTTTTGGAAATATATATATATATATATATATATATATATGTGGATATAGGTGGAGAAATGGTTTATTTTGGAATGTAGATAGATGTAGAAAACTCTGGTATTATATTGGTTGAGGATTATAGTTACGGTTTCCGCTGCGTAATTGTAAATGAAATAACAAGTACAAAAAAATGGATTAAGTGGCACTCTAGTCCCACTAGGTGGGTTCAGGGCACCACAAAGCACAGTTTGTTAAGGTATAATGCACCAGAATGGGTTTTCGGGTTCTGGGCCTTACATTATCAGTGTTATTAAATTCATTTAGCTGCACTATAGGTGAAACATGATTAATAATGTAAAGATCATCCACCAATGTACTAGAATAGATAAAACTTTTATTTAAAGTTAATAACAACTTATTTGTTAAAAATAAACAGAATATCCGTGATTAACCAACTTGGAAACTGAGATCAAATTCCTTCTAATGGAAGGCACATAAAGAGAGTCTTTCAATATTAAAATCCTATCTCTACAAAAAAAAAAGCAAATATCTCCTACTGCAACTACTAACACTCTCGTGTCATCTCTCAGAAATACGTAAATCTCCCCATCACTTAACTGGCAGGTTTGTTGGAACCCCTGCAAGGAATTATAGATATGATTAGTGGCTCCCGTATCTACACACCAGGTACTGGTAGATATCACCGCTAAAAAACGTTTCAACTACTAGTGAATGAGATAAACCTTTATTGTTCTGTTTGGCGAGATAAACTGGACATTATGATTTCCAGTGCCCTGACTGCTTGCAGTGAAAACACTTGCCTTTAGGCTTTTTCACTCCATCCTACGGCCCATGCACTACTGGAGGAGCTCCCCGTAGTTTCTGAACTTTTTTTTCCTTCTTTCGGCCTTTCAGCCTAGAAGAAGAACCTTTCTCAGTCATAAGAGCAATAGTTGGCTTCTTGTTGAGGCCCCCAATTGCTTGAAGCTCTTTAAGTAATTCTGCCAATGAGTAAGAGAACTTATTCATGTTGTAGTTCAAGAAAAACTACTTGAAAGAGTCAGGTAGCGACTATAGAACGATATTGACCTGGGATTCCCCATCGATTTCAGCTCCAAGGATCTCTAACTCATTGAGAAGACCAATCATCTTCAAAACATGATTCCTTATTGGGGTCCCTGCTGCCATAGTAGTATTCATAAGTTCCTTCATAGTAGTCTGCCTAGAAGCACGATTTTGATTCCCAAACATTTCTTTGAGGTTTTGCATTAAATCATAGGCAGAAGGCACAAACTGATGCTGATGTTGCAGAACATTCAACATAGATGCCAAAATGTAACACCGCGCCATCTCATCAGCCTTAATCCACTTCCAGTAAGCCTGGGTTCCCTCATCGGTTGCCCTTTCACTAGGTTTCTGTGGACATACCTCTATGAGCACATACTTGTACTCCTCTACAGTCATTACAATATCCAAGTTCCTTTTCCAATCAATATAATTAGGTCCAACTAGTTTAGTTTCTTTGAGAATAACAGCTAGTGGATTGAAAGTCATTTTAATCCTGAGAATCACATATTATAACTAAATATGATGAGCAATAATAAACTTTTAATTCAATTAAAAGAATATGGTTCCCTCTACCAATATTTTCTTTTAAAGAATCTGTCAGCAACCTAGCACATCATGAGTAGTATACCTTGATGGGAGGTCGTCTACTATTCAACATTTGTGTAGATAGGTGAGGACCTATTAATTTTACTATCTAAGCAAGTAACTATGCCAAATAAAATTAAACTGCTGACTTAGCTTTGGTCCTATAAACAATAGAAGTGATTTAGATGGTGAGGATACTATTATTCACACCTAAGTGTATACCATCACATAATACTAGACCTATTGTCCCATAGTGAATCCCTAGATGGAGAGGTGACCAAATACTAACAATTACTAGAGTTTATACTTGGTGAGTCTATAATTAATTCCATCCGATGAGTAGGAAGATACTAATATCATCACATAAAATTAATTACTTCACCTATAAACTAGTGAAGGAGACCATGAGATTTATATCTTATAAATTCCCTCACCCACTTATTTATTTAATTTATGAGGGATACAAGCACGTGTTTAATATTTAAATAAATTTAATATTCCAATATTGGTGACTAAATTACACGCAACAAATAAAATTCCAAATTCCCTTAATATTTCTTCTTCTTTTTTTATAAAAAAAATTGTATTATAACTTGGGAATTAATTTTATTCTCTAGTTGTCCATGCATAAACCAACATTGAAATTTTAAATTTTACATGCTAATGACATAACGCAAGAACAACAAACACGCCAAGCAAGCATATATAAACAAGAAATATGATATAATAAATATTCGGCTATTATGGTCAAGTAGCTTGCATCATAACACCGTGAATCCTTGTTTGCCATTATGCTGTGCTAGGGTTCGACGGGGCCCCAAGGCAGTAACCCCAGCGGGGTTTGACCTACCCGGTAAGGTCGTAGGGGTTCGGGTAAATTTAAACTAAAATTCAAATTCAAAAAAGGAAAGAAAAACCACATCATAGTTCTAGGGGTTTTCCTATTTTTCACCACTGTTATGCACACGCCGTAGCTATGCCTCCTTCTTAGATGAAGCTGCATCAGATTACAAAATCCTATGCCTCCATAACCGGAGTTCACATGCTACGAATCTTATAATAAACAATCGCAATCACAAAACATACATTCGTGTGATGAAACTGCATCAAATTACAAAATCCTATACCTCCATAACCGGAGTTCACATGCTACAAATCTTATAATAAACAATCGCAATCACAAAACATACATTCTTGTGATGAAGCTGCATCAGATTACAAAATTCTATGCCTTCATAACCGAAGTTCACATGCTACGAATCTTGTAATAAATAATCACAAAACATACATTCATGTGACCATAATTGTCGGATAGAACGCTACAAAATAGAGGTTAGTGCATACATACGTTCTACCTTAAGCATGCATTGATTCGATTTTCGAAGAACACGATATTATTATTCATATACAGTATCAACCAAGGCTCTGATACCAATTGAAGTGACTTGCAAAATAACCCTAAGATCCAGTTGTAGTGCATACAGATAACAAAAAAAATTTGATATTGCATGCAATCCCTAATTACGTGATTAGGATTATACCTACGAGATATGTTTGGATTGATCCCAAAACTGCAAGTATGAAAACGAGCTCTTGAAGACGACCAAGAATCTTCTACTGTATTCCTTAAACATGCCTTGCTCCTGAGAGAGTGGGCTCATAAGCGGCTGCTAGGGTTTTCTTCTCTTATGAAAATGTCTGCCTCTGTGAGAGTTTGCTCATCTCCTCAGCTATTGAATGGAGGCATGTGTATAGGCTACAGTAGGGACCTTTGGGCAAATATGACTAGGGCTTCCCACGTAATTAAGAATTCCTAATCTGACTTGAATTGATCCTTAATTACGTTAATTATAATTCATACCACTAAAGAATTATAATTGCACTCTCTATCATATTCGAAATTAAATTTCGAGCTCCTATTATTAAATGCTTATTTATCTCCCCACATAAAGATTACAGATACCCGTCTATTAAATTAAATTACTGATAATTTAATTATTTGACATATTAATTCCCTAAGACCTTCCACTTAACTTATTTGATATGTTGGATTCAAAATCCACTTGCAGGGTTTGACACAATCAAAACTTATAAGCTTCCTTAAGGGGGTATCATCAATCTTGATATTAGGATGTGGATTCCATCAATAATTAATGTTCACCATACACATAATGTCATCACCTAACTCATTGAGTATTTTGGCCCATAAAGAATCTCACTCTTCTATGAATCAAAGTAATAAACACTATATGCATGTGTAATCATATCAGGGTTAAGAGCATAAGCACTCATAATAACCATGAGGTATTAATTGTTTTACATAGTTAGTATAAAAATAATTACCCCAAGACGGTCATGTTCAATACACACAAAGTGTACTAGCTCAAGGAGTTGGAACTGTACCATTCCCAATAGTTAAAATAGATCTATTAAAACCTTGTGCTACAGTCCTACCAATGGTGTGTCCAATTTCATTTAAGACTGTGAACAATAAACTTATATTATATAAGAACTGATGGTCTAATCTTCTGTGTATAAGTCGTACTCTATACATTAGAATACTTACTATATAGAATAAAAGACAAATATGCATAATCATTAAATAAATAATATCAGGAAAACATTGTTCACAAAGATTTTCATTAAAATGGAATAACTGAAGTTATTAATAAATACTAAAACCGATTACATAAAGCATGTCTTTTAGTATAAATCCCTAACGATGAGTGAGAGTGGATGCTTTTAAAAATGATACATCAAATGCCTGAAACAAAGATTCTCAACCAAACTTCAAAAGCAATAGGTATGCTAGTGAAGAAGGAGAGAAAATAATCAACAGCTCTCTTAAAAAGATTTTGAAATGAATGAAAAAGAGAGTATGGAATTAATAGCACAAAAATTGTTTGGGAGGATTTTATAATCTAAGCATTGATTAAAAATTGAGTTATGAGGGGGTATTTATAGACATTCTAACAAATTTGACCGTTAGGGACATATTAGGTATTTTAAAAATTGTTTAATTAAAAAATTAAACTCGTTTAGCGCTGAAAATTGTCGGAACCCGAGAGGTTCGGTCGACCGTGGGCATCACCGGTCGGCTGACCTCAGTTAACAATTTGAATTTTTCATAGGGTTTGGTCGGCTGAGGAAGGTGTTGGTCGACCGCCCAAAGGCGATTCCCGAACCTTCGTAGGTTCAGTCGATTGGGCTTAAGGTCGGTCTGTCGAGTCTTGGAGGCTGATCGGCTGAGCCTCTTTAACATTGAAGTGGCTGGCCAACTATCGTTTCAAAATACGACCAATATAGAAGGCCGGTTAGCTGGCCATATCAAGTGTTAGAAGGGTCGGTCGGCCGAGGCTTCTTAAATAGGCAAACCTCAGGGTTGGTCGACTAAGCTGATTTTAACGCTAAAGGGCCAGTCGACCGAGGTTACTTAAATCCTAAGATTTAGCCCTGTTTTTTACCTCAATTTTATTTTTAAAACCTTTGTAAGTGTTTAGCAAATTATGTAAAAGGTTTTTCGTGAAAGTGTTGGTTCCCCAAGGTCTGTCTATGGTCAATCTGAGCTCTCATCCACATCATGCATGACATGCATTATTACAAACCAAAAATAGAAACTAAATGCAATTACAAAATAAATGACATGTCTTCAGTCTTCTTTGCTTTTCTGACTCTTCATGGAATGTGCTAGACAATGTGTTCTTTAAGTCATTCAGGCTTCTATTTTTAGTCCCCTTATGTGTGTTGAATTATAAACCCGTTCACATACTAAATACACACATAAGTAACTTGTGCTTTATCATTATCAAAACATGGATCACACTCAAAAAGTAAACAATATCATTAATACAAATAGATAATAGTAAATTTTACCAATTATAGAATATACAAAAAAATGTTATTGTGTAATTAAATATAATGCTATGGTGTTTATTTTATTATATTAAAAAATAAATTATGTTATATTGCTACACTATATGAGGTTTTTATTTAAATTCAATAAATTACATATTAGAATATACTACTTATAAAATATAAGATAAAATATAACGTTAAAATTACAGTTGAAAAATAATAATAAAAAATACGATAAAATATAATACACAAAGTATAATCAAGTACATGATTATCAAAATGATTTTATTGTAAAAATTATTTATTATATAGCTTAATAAAATAATATTATGTAATAATTATATATTTATAATATCATTATTTCATGTTAAATTAATTAAATTAATTTTTTTATATTCATTGGACTCATTTTTTATTCCTATATTTATATATATCAAACATTATAGTATAATTATGATTCCCATTATGTGTTGTGTTAGACCAAATAATTAAAGATCTTTCATTCCTACTATGTTTTGATGTTATCAATCCATTAGTTGCTCTTAAGGTCACTAACGTTTCTCTAAGATATGTTTCAAGTATACAGAATGACATCTGAACCAACAAACAGTCAAAGCAACTCATTTCATGACCAGAAGCACAAGTCTCTCAAAGCATTCATGAACAATACAACAAATGTACAAAGTCATCTGAAAAATGAGTGTATAAAATAAGAGAGATATCATCTTGTAAATATCTTGTACATAGAGTGAAACTCAATACTAAGAGCAAGAAAGGGGCGTATCACACACACACAACAAAATACTAAGTCATTTAAAAGTGTATAAAGAAACCCCCTTAAAGGGACAAAAATTTAAGGAGGATCTTGTCAACGAACACAGGCTTCGTCGACGAGTTTAGTACAAACTTCGTCGACGAACATAGGGTTCTCGTCAATGAAAAGATACCGAGGAGCGTCTGAATTCAGAACCAACAACTCGTCAACGAACACAGGGCGTCGTTGACGAATTACATTAAGGACTCGTCGACGAACACATGTTCTCGTCGATGAAAATATATCGAGATGTACCTGAATTCAGAACCAGCAACTCGTCGACGAACACAGGGCTTCGTCGACGAACGTCGGGCAACAGCAAACATTAAATGCTGCGAATAGCTATTTTTGAATTTTGTCTTACATTCATAAATGCCCAACGGCTCTCCAGTGTTGCACTCGCCCATTTAATGTATAAATAGGAGTAAATAACATTTACTTCCACACTAGACAAATTATATTGTAAGAAGATCATTCATTGGTATTGTCATCTCTAGGGTTTACTCACAAACTCACTTGCCCTCTTTTTGCTACTCTTAGTCTTGCATTTACTCTATTGACAGAGGATATTGAGTAAGGATTTTATTGGTTTAACTACTTCAAGGGAGTATTGAAGCTTACATTTAATCTTTCATCTACCTTTTTGTAAACAAGGGCTCTTTGTGAGCTGTTTTTGGGTGTCTCTAAGTGAGCACCTTGTTGAAGCTCTTTGTGAGCTGGTGTGTATTAACTTCTTTGCCCGAAGGAGGATTTTAGTGGATTTTGGGAATCTTTGAGTCGGTCTCAAGGCGTGGACGTAGGCGGGGTGCCAAATCACGTAAATATCAATGTGTTAAGCTTTTCTTCTCTCTTATCTCATTTATATTATTATTGTGATTTTCTACATTTCCTTTTACACGACAATTTTATGCACTTGCTCTTGGTAAGATTTCTATGTTTGTAGAAAGTAAGCACATCACCGAAGAAAGTCTATTCACCCTTCTAGACATACCACCAGACCAACATGTTGAACTAAACATGAGGAAGGAATCTAAGATTATATTTACAATTCTAGCGAATTCCGAATTCGATTCAGATTTCAATTCCAAATGTGAATCAAATGCTACCTAAATGATTCAAAAACAGAGGAAAACACACATATACTATGTTAAAATTTTTACATTCACACGGCTGTAAAAATCCCAAATTTATAGGTCATTGAAATAACTTACTATGCTTAATATTTTTGCTTGGTACGCTATTATATTTAAATTATTTATACATTAAAAAATTTACTAGTGACATGCTTATTTATACATGAAGTGTTTAGCTTTTGACATGCACGATACAATTTAATGAAATTATTTTAATGGGTAGATTATTCTTTTTACTTAGTTTAATCTATATATTGCATAATCTTGCAATGAATTTATGTTTTAAAAATAAAAAAAAATGCTAATGGAACAATTTAGGCTAGATTTTATAGATTTTTTTTAAAAAAAATACTTTTTCCTTTACTTTCTAATTTCTTTATTGAAATGTTCTAATTTTTTTTTCTAATTTCTTTATTTTTTGAGTATCATAAGCATATCAAAAGTTGAAAGACGTGAACAACTCATGTTTATACTTTTTTATATTGCATTATTTTTTAATGTTACTTTTATTAATAGTTAAATTGCAAGCGCAAATTATGTTTATTTTGACGTTTTATATTTATTTGTGAGATTTAATATATGAATATTCATGATTACAATTATTTTTTAGGTATTTTGGAGGTAATCTATCAATTTATCTGCAGTTATTTCAGTCATTTTTTTATTGAAAAAAAGAAAAAGAAAAGATAAACTAAAGCAAAACAAATAAACAAAATCAAAAGCTTAAAAAAAAAGAAGAGAAAAGCTTTTATTTATTTTATTTTATTATTTATTTTGTTGGGGTTGCCTTTCATGATTTCATATTGCCGTAAAGCTTAATCCAAATTCCAAACTGCAAAAAAGAGGACGGTTGAGTGAGAAGCCTGTTTTACAACTCTCCGAAAGCTCTCTGTAGCGACAATCGGAGAACTGAACCAGGCGACCCCCCGGTTCCTTTTAGGTCCGCCCCCTTTTTCCTCTCTAACGTGCGCCGTTCTTCTGTACTATTATGGGGCGTGTTTGATACTCTCTCCCTTCGATTCTCCTCCTCTGTTCTTCGCGATCCGATCGACTAAACCCTAGCTCTCATTCCGGTTAAATTTCTAGCGGGAGAGAGAGAGAAGACAGAGATTGAGATCGCATGATGTTGAGACAGAGTCCTCCGAAGCACAGACACGATGGCACTTCGCCGCTGCCTTTGGGGATGGACTGGAGTCCTACGCCGCGAAAATGGGTCAGTACTGTCGTGCATTGATCCTTTGTTTGACTTCATAATTTGAGCTCGCTGATTAGAGCAGTCATAGGGATTTGATTTGTTGATTATTTGATGTATGATCACTTCTTGTATGAATTTGAGATTTGAGCACGCATTGAATGGGTAATTGGCGGTGATTTTTATGTTGCTGTTGGGAGTTGAGAGCAGTCCCACATCTATTCTTCTATTTCATGATTTTATTTTATTACACGATGTTCTGCTTGGATGCAGCAAGTTGTTGGGTGGAATAGCTAATTTGTTGTGTAATTGCTGTAGGCTTGTTGCATGCGTGGCTCTTGGAGGTTTTTTTTTTTTTCCTCATCTTCAATTGAAACATTTAAAATGTCAACATTAGCTGCCAGCCTGCTGCAATAAGTGAAAACACTGGAAAACAAAGTCATAGGTAAGCATAGAAGTTTATAGCAGACACAACTTGTAGTGCTGGTGGCTTGCAGAACGAGGTTGCTCTTCATTTGTTCTGAACTGTCATGTGGCATCTTAGATTTGGGGCAGACTAATACCAATGAACAAAACGTACTCTGTTTCTTGCAAGAGATTAAGGTTCATGGATTTCCTGAAGTTTAAATGAATGGTTTCAAATCCAGGGGCTTCTAAAATGGGAGATTGTGTTTAGTGGGACTTTTTGGTGGATTTGGAAATGGAAAAGAGAAAATTTTCTAAGGGGGATATTCAGGGAGGATCCTATCAAGAAGATTGTTCACGAGGCAAAACAATGTATTGATGCTTGGAAGGATGAGGTTAATGATGTTCATTTAATGGAAGAAGTAATAATTAGATGGATTACATAGATGGAGCCTCTAAAGGCAGTTTGGGCACTGTAGAGGTTATAAGGGATTCAATGGGTTGATGGTTGAAGGGATTTGCTCTTAATTTGGGGTGCTGTAGGATGTAGCTCTTTGCTTGTTGAGATGTGGGGTGTAATTAAAGGCATAGAGTTGGCTTGGCAGATGGGGTGCTGGAAGTTGGGATTGAAATTGACTTGAGTATGGCAATTTGGTGTATCCTCAATGTTTGGGACAACTCGCATCCATTTTTTACCATGCTTAGCTCTTCCATGACATATTGGAATAGGGAATGGGATTTTCACTTGTCAGATTCATTTTATTAGGAAGGCAATGGAGTTTCCGATTGGATTGCAAACTTTGTGGTTAGTTTGATTTTGGCGAATCATGCTTTGAATGGTGGGGCTTTTGCATCCCATTCAACTGCAAAAAAAAGATGAATAGGAGATTTTAGAATAGCTTTGGAATGGGATTGTTTTCCAAAAATCAGAAGATAAATAAAAACTTGTTGAAGCATTGATTTTTACAGAATATGAAGTATGTACCAGTACAAAAACATACCAATCATTACAGGGGACTGTCATGATATGTCATGGGTTGAGGAAGGGCATGACGTATGCAGCCTAACCTCTACATGTTAGAGAATCTATTCCCGTGATTGGCACCCGACTAAAAGTTTGGCACTGCCCAACACAAAATTAATAGTTCTTTTTTTTCTCCAAAGTGGAGACTGAAAGTGAATTAATTGATAGACAAAACATTGTAGCCACAACATAGCAGGCTAATGCTTATAGCATCTTCATCATAGCCAATCGTAGCCTGTCAGAGTAATATTGTTGATGTTTATTTTTTCATTTTGATGATTTTAGCTGACACAATTGTGTCATTTAGGTGAATCTATAATTTTCTTTCAATGGCAGCAAAATCAATAATTCAATTTTGTTATTTTCAAAATGTAATGTATGCATTGATGTCATAGCATAATTAAAAAATCCTACATCATTGACAAATAATAAACACCCCACATGGACTATATAGATTATTGATGTGTGTGAGAGAGAGAGAGAGAGAGAGAGAGAGAGAGCTTGAAAAATTGTGAGACAGAGAATTTGTTATTTGACATGCAGTAAAAAAAAATTGAGCATGGTAAAGAGTTAATGAGTGATAGAGAGAGGGAGGAAGACATTTGAGGAATTAGGGTGAAGTTGTGAAAGTAATTAATCATTGGGATTTAGGTGAAACTATGAAGATATAGATTCTGGGGACTTGTTTCTACAATTTTTATGTAACACACTACTTAAAAAAGATCAATTTGACCTCACTTAATAAAAAAAATTAGTTGTTTAGTGGGGGTAAAGTTGATGGAAGGACATTATTCCATTTGAAAAAGGGTTAGCACCATTTTAGGTGTGGACAATTGGGGCAGGTGCTGCGATTGCCCCTAGCCTACATACACTCCAGTGTGTCATGCAGTTATTATGTATAAGGCTGCTTCCAATGTTTGATTGTTCATGGATTTATAGACTGTTGCTTGCTATGCCTGCTTTTTCCCTTTTTGTGCCAAAAAAATAAAGCAAAAATGAATGTGCTGCTGCATTTTGGCCCATGATTATGAGACTCTCCTTTCTTGGAAGGGTAGTGATGCATATGTGCAATCATGAGTTTTGGGGGAATTAATGTGACAGAATAAAATGCCACATTGATTAATACCTTCTGAAGCACAATTTTAAAAAAGTAGATGTAATAATTTGGTTGTAACTTGTAGGCATTCTTCCATCTAGTGTAATTTTGAAATAGCACAATGGTTTTTAAAACTGTTAATTTGAGGTTTTGATCCCTCATTCTAAAACAAATTAGTCATTTAGTGGGGGAAAAGTTGTTGCAAGGACAACATAATTTCATTAAAAAATGGTTAACACCATATATATTTTGGATGGACAAAGAGGGCAGGTGCTGCCATTGCCCCCAGCCTAGATCCGCTCCAGTGTGTCATGCAGTTATTATGTATCAGGCTGCATCCTATGTTTAGTTATTCCTAAATTCACAGTTTTGCTTCTATTGCCTGCCTTTTCCCTTTATATGCTAAAAAATGAAGCAAATGAGTGTGCCTTTGCATTTTGGTCTGTAATCATGAGAATGTACTTGGCGTGTGCATGCAAGCATGAGTTTTTTGGGGAAGAGCTGTAACAGAATAACGAGCCATGTTGATTAGTATTTTCTTAAGCAAAAGTTAACTTTTTAAAAGTAGAGGAAATAGTTTGGTCGTAACTTATAAGAATTCTTCCTTCTAGTGTAATTTTAAGAAGCATAATATGTATATATTTGATACGCTTCCTTGAGAGGCTGCTAGCTTCATTGGTAAAGAGTATGGGAGTTTGTACCTCAAATATTTTATGCCCTAGCTTTCTTGCCTATGAAAAATAGAAAGAGGCAAAGGTCTTATTGTTCATTTATGTTTGGGGCCTTATTTGCGTGATTAAGTCTGTAATTCCATTAGTTGAATTGTTAATAACTTGAGGATATCATTTTCTTTTCCTTTCAGCCATTTCTATTTTACAACTTCTCCAGTGTGGCTAAACTGCATTTTTACTACCATAATTTGGTTGAGCAAATTGAAAATTTTAGTTTTACTTTAGTATTCTTATATATTTTTGCTCTTTACAAATTCGTGCTTGAGTTTTAATTTTAATTATTCTCAACACATTTGTTGATGCTCTTTGTGCAGAATGGTCGGGACACCGTCTGGCCACATGATTACCACACAGGATGGAGTTATTGTGTGACAATTCCTTCTTGGGTTGTGCTTCCAAAATCAAGAGATTCAGATCCTGTAGTGGTACTCAAATTGAATGACTCTCCAGTGTTTATCTATGCCAAGGGTTAGATGTTGTTTTTATGCCATTGTTTGGAATTTGTCATATTAATGCATCAATTTACTTGCAAGATCTGAATAAGAACATATTTTTATGCCTTTTTTCTTTGTTTGTGAGTGGTCAGTAAATAATTTGCAATACAGAACTTTAATTTTAGTATTTTTGTTACTAGAAACAAAACCAAATGAGAGGAATATGAATGTATTCTTCTTTCTATTACCATGTTATTATATGGTGTCAAGGAACTAGTGTGTGCATCATCAATTAATTCATTTAATAAAGAACTCTAGGTGTTATATGATTTGTTTATTTTTGTTTAGAGCATAACAGTCTCTCTTTATTTAGTTGTGATTGTTCATGAGTTCATCTATTTAGTGATTCTAAGATGCAACGGGTTGCAGCAGAGGAGGTATTTATTGCTGTATGCAGGCTGAGTAGTCATAATGAAAATTTTATGACCATTCCAACTGTTTCCAAAGTTCCCATAGGGCCTGCATGCTCCCCTCCGCCCCCTGACACTCTGGTTAGGGGAAGTGGAGAGAAAGATAAAGATAAATAAATTATTCCTTTCCATTTCTCTCATTTGGTTGAAATAGAGAGGAAGGAAGGTAAGGGAGGGAGGAATTAGAGAGGAAGAGAGTGCGAACTTTTTCTTTCCTCAAATTGCAGAGTTAGAGAGATATGGAGGAAACCTACTCAGTACTCACACCTGTGGATAATTTAAGAAGTGGTAATTTAGAGGGTAGTTGCCCCCTTGCCTCCACCCCCCAAAAAATTGCTCTTTTCTTTTTTCTTCTATCCTAGAAGTGTCTTTTTTCTTCTCTCCACTTCTCTTTGGCCAAATGAAGTGTTAGTGAATTTGAACATTTGCCTCACATTTGAGGAAATCAGCAAGGAAATGAACATAATCTAACTTATATTTGTATGAGTAAATTGATGTTCTAGTCTTGAACTTAATTCTAGCTTTGAGATATCTCCACCTTGAACAATCTCTTCTCATTTGTTACAGGATAGAGTAGTGTTTTTGGCTTCTTTTTGGGCTCATTTGCTTGGTTTTTTTGGGGGATGTCACTGTTTGACCTTCAGAGGGATTGGAGGGCAATACTATAATTGTTAAGAGGTTTTTTGGAGGACATCTTGTCCTCTATTCTTTGTACTTTTATCTTTTCTCTTTTAATGTAATTTTTTGTATCCAAAAAATAAAAGCTTCTCGTACATGCTCAATGCTTAATTCAAATGCAGACTTTAAAACTGTTGTTTAATTCTGCATTTGCATTGGGTTTCTCAATTTTATATTTTTAGCAATTAGCAACATAGATGCTGCCTACATTTTATGCTAGTGTTTGTTAGGCCAAATAAAGGTCAACCTATAAACAATCCATACCCAAGGTTCTTACTTTTCTGACCTTCTGGAAACCTGGTTGAATACTTCATTAAACAAAACAAACCAGCTTGGGTTAAGTTCATGCTTGTTTCTTTATGGAGATATCCAGTAAAATTGGACTAATATGGAGATGATTAGCAAGGTCTTTGTGCACGGATAACACACACAGATCAACTAATGGTCCAAATTTTTGCTTAACCAAAAGCAAGTTCATGTTTGTTTGGTTGGTTCATGTATGGTGCAAGTAATTATTATTTTTATAAGAACTATAACTAATCTTATATATATATATATATATATATATATATATATATTATATTCAATTTTGAAGCCCCCATTACTTAGGTGTTGCATTATGGGAAGCTGTGGGGTGATTGCTTGGACTTTGTAGAGAGAAATTCCACAGGTTTCGGGTTTCAAAATCTTCCTGAGCGTGCTGTTAAATGCTTCACTTCACTAAAACAAATGAGCTTGGGTGAGTTCTTTTTTTGACATAGATAAAATTGGAAAAATATGGAGATGATTAGCATGGCCTTTGTGCATGGATGCACAAATAGAGAAATGATCCTAGTTTTTTCTCGCCCAAAAAAGCCAAAATAAAAAGGAGTTCATGTTTGTTTGGTTGTTATGTGGAGTATCTAAGTAATTATTGTCTTTCATTAGAACTATTAACTAATTTTATATATAATGGAATGTTGCATTATGGCTGTGGCATGATTGCTTGGACTTTGAAGATAGAAATCCCTCTTCTTAGGGTCTAAAGGCCTCCTTCTCCTATGTGTGCAAATTAGATGAACATCCTTGTCTTAAATGTACACTAATTGATTTTTTGATCACGGTAGACTCTTTGCTTTGCTAAAAGTAGGACCTTTTGGGGTGCAATTTGAGAGCCAAATTACACCATCTTGGATAGACTGAATCAAGTAGTACCCCTGCTGCTGCCCACCCGGGGAAAGGGAGAGAGGAGCCGCCCACAGACTGCCAAAATATTCATTTTATAGTTTACTTTGTATGTTTTTATTTTACCGCCCTTGCCTCCCTTCCCTTGTCTAGTGTCAAAGAGCAGGTTCAATTTAGAATGTTAATAACTGTTTGCCACTTTATAATTTCAGAAGATTAAATCAACTTATAGTCATGCTTTATTTTTGCTTGATGTAATCTTTTTGTGGAGTATATACTGATAATTTGATCACCTTTTACTATGATAATTAGACTTAAATTTTCCCTAGCAAAATTTTTAATTGAGTCTCTCTCTCAACCATAAATCCTTGCTCTGCCACTGTACCTGGCTAAGATATGTAATGCAATAAGTAACAGATGTCCTAGCTTCAGGCGAGTGGCATGGTATGGAATCTTGTTCTCAGAAGAATTTGCAGAACTAGAAGCTGGGAGATGTTAAGAATCTGTTCAGTGACAGCACTGGAGTTCTTATAGATAGGGGAGAGTCTTTGAGATGGTTTGGTGGTCAAAATGGCATGTTTACTGTTAAAAGACCCCACAACCTGCTTAGAAGAAGAGTGGTGATTTCTTTTCTTTGGAACGGTGCTCAGAGAGTTGAAGCTCCCAAAAAGTTGTTTTCTTTGTATGGGAAGCTTGTCAGGAGGCCATCCTTACGGGGATAACCTTAGGAAGATGCATGTTGTTTGTTTTTTTGTTTATAGAAAAAATAAATTTATTAAGAAAGAAGAATGTATGAGGAGGATAAGGAACCCTAAAAAAATGGATAAGAAAAAAAGAAGAGTACATGAAGAAACCCAAGACCATAAGACACTAGAGACAGGCAATCATGTTGAATGTCAGAAAAAAACTGCATGGCCAAAATGACCTGTAGTGAACATCCACATGGCAAGCAAGAAAGGGAGTCTTGTCGCAAATCAACTCCACAGAAGATCCACACTGCTTGTTAGCTGGTCCTACATGTGCAAAGACAGTGGAGACAGCACTAACCTTCTGCTTCTTTACTGTCCTGTTGCCACAAAAGTGACAAAACTGTGGAATTCAATTTGGCAATGGTTTAATGTGTATCAAGTTACGCCTAATAGTGTTTCTTATCTTCTTCACCACTGGAAGGCCAAGGGCTGGGAACGGATCATCTGTTAAGGTGTGGAGTTTGGTATCCACTTTGTGTTCTCTACAGCAAGAGGAAGGAAAGGAATGGACTGGCATTTGAAGGAAAAGAGCTGCCTGTACAAAGGCTGAAAAATATCTTAACTTGCTCTTTATTTTATTTTATTTTTTTGATAAACAAAGAATTGTATTAAAAGAAAGAAGAATGTACATCAGAAAAATTAGAAGGAGAAAGGAAAAGAAAAAAAGAAAAGGCAGAGGGAATAAGAAATCCTCCCTTTACATCAATAGAAACTAGTTACAAAGAATGCAACCTAAACTGAGAACCAAACTCAATGTCATAGGGCCAACCAATTTCGCTGCAAGTCTTCCAGAGAATCATGATGAAAAAAACCATTTGCCCAGAGTGACACAAGATATACCACTCTACTCCAAAGCAAATGGTTAGCAGTAGTCACACCTTTGAATATTGTAGCGTTTCTTTCCAACCAAACATTCCAAACAATAGCCATAATGGTGCAATAGCCGTCGAGCTTTCCTATCCTTTCCTTTGCCAAAACCCCTAGAGGTAATGATCGGCCTTCAAAGTGTATGGATTGACCCAATTTTCTCCAAATATACCAAATAACTTATTCCAAATAGCCAACATGGAAGGGCAATGAAGAAAGAAATGTGCACAAGTTTCTTCACTCCTCATACAAAGGGCATAATTTTGGGGGACGGGGCCTTATTTGGTCTTCTTTTCTGAAGCAAATCATTGGTGTTAGTTCTTTCAAGTATCGCAGTCCAAATAGAAGCTTTTATTTTTGAGGCAGCTTTAGCTTTCCAAATCAAATTATACAACGCAAAAGGATCTGTAGTAGAATCACAAGTCAAGTAGGTGAAAAAAGATTTACAAAAGAATTCCCCAGAAGTATCTAAACTCCATCACTCCCCACATGAGCATGAAAAGAATCGAGCAACCCAGTAAAAAGAACCATGTCATTAATCTCTCTTTCATTTAGATTTCTCCCAAAATAGAAGTTCCAAGAATGTCCATCTTCTTGCAAAAGAAGAAAAGCAGAAATTGGGGTGTCATGAAGATTCGATAAACGAAAAAGACGAGAAACTACTAGCCAAAGGCATCTCTCCCATCCAATGATCCTCCTAAAAGCGAATACGCTCCCCATTACCCACTATATAATGGACTTTAGGAAGGAAATAATGATAAATCTATGATACGAACTTCCAAGGACTTGAATAAGTAGTGCTAATTTCCACTTTAGCATCCCACCCATTTTGTAGCATTCCAAATTTACTGCGAATTACCTTATGCCAAAGAGAATTAGGTTCTAAAGTAAAGAACTATAACCATTTTACCACCATAGAGATGTTTTTTGGGCACCAAGTTACCGAGACCTAAGCTTACAAATAATCATCCAACATACAAGATGATCTGTACAACCCTCTCCCTTGCTTGACCATAAGAAATCCCTCATTAATTTCTCAAGCCTCCGCGCCAATCTCACAAAGATTCTAAAAAGAGAGGTAATACAAAAGAATGGAAAATATACATGTGTGGATAACGGTAATACAACCCCCTAAGGTGAAGAATGCTCCATTTCACTTGTCCAGGCTCCTAGCTACTCTCTCAAAACAAGGTCCCATAATGTCTTCATTGGGATTACCACCTAGGGGGACACCTGAATAAGTAATAGGCCAAGTCAAAATGGCACAACTAGCTAGCCTAGAAAAAAGATCCACATTGATACCCAGACCCACCATACCACTTAGAGAAACTAATTCTCAGCTCGGACACTTTCTCAAACAGTTGTAAGATAGTCAACAAAATAGAAAAGCAACTTATGCTATTTGATAGGAAGAGAATAATATCATATGCAAACTGAATATAAGAAATGATGCAATTCTCATAATCTACCTTGATCACCTCCACCAACCCTCTATCTACATCTCTTTCTCAATCATCCTACTCAAGACATCAACCAAGATAGTAAAGAGAAAGGAAGAAAGAGGATCTCCTTGTCATAGACCCGTGGACACATGAAATCAAGACATAGCCTCACCGTTTACTAAGATAGAAATGACCATAGAAGATAGAAACCCTTTAATCCATTTCCCCCACCTTAGACCTAAGCCTTTTCTAGCCATAATCCTGTCTAGGAAGCTCTAGCTTTCCCTATCATAAGCCTTCTCAAAATCAAATGTCAACACAAGACCCCTTTTATTCCTACGAATTGCATCTTCAACCACCTCATTAGCTATCAAGGCAGCATCTAATATCTGTTTGTTTTCTATAAAAGCACTTTGGCTAATAGAGATATTGTCCTCTAGAATAGTAGCCAACCTCTTGGTTAGCACTTTAGTCAAAATCTTATAGATACTAGTTACTAAGCTAATAGGTATAAAATCCTTGAGTACCGCACCATATTTTTTGGGGACCAAGGTAATAAAAGTGGAATTTAAACTCCTCCCTACCACTCCATTGTGAAAGAATTCAAGAAAACTTTGAGGAAGTCACCCGGCAATCACCCTTCAAGGTCTCGTAACTATCTTGAAAGGAAGCCATAGTAAAACCATTTGGCCTAGTAGCCTTTTCTCTATCCATCTCAAAAATTGAGATTTTAATCTCCTCTTCCTCAAAGGTCTCTCTAGCCAAGCAGCTTTATTAATTGATATAGGACACCAGTCCAACCCCTCATTCATAACTCTACTGTCATCCTCTACTAAAAAGAGATTCTTGTAAAATAGTAATTAGGCTAGCAATATGATCAGGATCCCTAGTAACGTCTCCCAATCATTCTCAAATTCTTTAATAAAGTTCCTTCTTCTGCTAATAGTCGCCATCCTATGGAAAAGCCTAGAAATACAATCCTTATTCCTAACCCAATTCATTTGGTTTGCTATCTCCAACTCATCTCTTCGCTAAAATCAACTTGTTCAAACTCATTAAACATTTGGACTCATCTACCAACAATGTCCTCATGAAGAGTTCCCTCAGCCAATCTATCAATTGCACCCAATTCCTCTAGAATATTTCTTTTTCTGGACTGAACACCCGCAAAAGTCTCCATATTCTAGTTTTTTAACTTCTCTTTCACATATCTCAATTTTTTCATAAAACAAAAACCTTCCCAACCTTCCATAGTGCACTCACCCTAGCAATTCCTAACTTAGCTCCAAAAATCCAGATGAGTCAACGACATGTTTGTTAGGATTCCCAGATCAATTGGGATTTCTAATTAATATGATTCCAAATCAATTAGGATTCTATTTAATGTTAGGGTTATTTAATGTTTGTTGGGATTTTTAAATCAAATAGGATTCGAGGGGATATTTTATAGTCCTAATAGGAGTCAATTTCTCTGCCTTATATATATATGTGACTCACTAACCCTTAAGGGGCTTTTGGCATTCAAGCAAGAAATGAAGCAATAACATAATTCATAGCCTTTGGCTAATTTGGAGGCAGATCCCCTTGAAGCGATCAATCCTATTTCTCTTATTGTTTTCCATTCTTTAAATTTCCCCAATTTCTCCACAGTAAAACCCCAGAGCCTTATCATTTGGTATCAGAGCCGATGTTCTTGTGGATGTCGACAACATGCCAACAAAAGCAATATATTGGAATTCATGATCTTCTCTCATATGCAATGGCCTCAAAAAAATCATTTGAGTCTCAGATGGAAGCTAGGCTGAGGGCTGAACTTAGCAATATGTTTAAGTCTTAATTTGAAGAGATCTAAGCATCGCTCTCTAAACTACTTAGTACATCTTCTCATAAGGAGAGAAGATGATGTCTCTACATCAACTAATCATAGGGAGCAGTCGTACATGCGTGAAGGAGGTTACCAAGGAGAGTGTGATCATGGTCCTTCTCATATGAAGGTGGAATTTCCTCGATGGGATAGTGATAACCCTACTAGTTGGGTTTCTAGGGCTAAAAAATACTTTTGCTTTCACTACGCTAGAAATATCTAAAGTTGAGATTGCCTCTATTAGTCTGGATGGCGATGCTATTCAATGGTATGATTGGTTTGAAGTTTGTTATGGAGTGCCTTCATTGGTAGAATTTGTTTTTGGATAACATGTCTGATTTGGGCCCACTGGATTTGAGAATATCAATGAAGAACTTGCTAAAATATGCCAAACTAGCACTATCGAGTATTAGACACTATTTGAGTGGCTATCAAATAGGATTAAAGATTGAAATGAAAGCCAATTTGTGGGTACTTTTATTGAAGGTCTCCTACCAAGCATTCGACATAAGGTCAAGGAGCGTCGACCACAGACAATGACCGCTGCAATTTCTTTTGCAGGGTTAGAAGAAGAGAAGTTGGAAGAAGAATGATATCTCTCCAGCATGACCATTAGCAAGCAGAATGTTAGCAGCACTGTCACACCACCTGCTCCTCATAATCCTCCTTCCAAACGATTGAATCCAGAGGAACTTGAAGAGCAAATGACTAAAGGTTTGTGTTGGCATTGTGATGAAAAGTGGCATAAAGGGCACCCTTGCAAAAAAGGATGACTCTTGATGATTGAACTAGTGGAGGGGTCAGAAGAGTTGAGGATGACCCCCATTATTCAAATCAGGAAGGTATGAAATCTGATGATAATGATGAATCTATCACTTCTTCAGTTCATGCGTTAGTTGGTTATGTTAATCCTCAAACCATGAAAATTATTGGGTTCCTAAAACACCAGCCTGTTACTATCCTAATTGCTACAGGTTGCACTAATAATTTCATGGACACTAAAATTGCTAAACGACTAGCCTATCCTATGGAGCAATGTGAAGTTTGATGTGAGGGTTGCAGATGTAAGGACCTTGACATGTCAAAGCAAGTGTTTGAAGGTTAAACTTTGCAAAATCATGGGTTGTATGTTGATTTCTTTTTGCTGCCACTAGAAAACTATGAAGTGGTTTTGAGTATTGAATGGTTAAGTGACTCTTAAGGGCAAACGTTGTGGTAATGCTACTACAATTTCAAGCCATCGTATGGAGAAGCTCCTCAAAATGGAGCGACATGGCTGCCTAGCACGACTTCGAGCGTCAAAGGAGTTACAACATCAATATGGGCAGGATGAAGTGTTGGAATCTCATATTTCAGAATTTTCTAACCTATTTGAGGGGCCACAGGGATTGCCACCTTAGTGAACACATGATCACCACATTCCTCTATTGCCGGATCATTTAGGTCATTTGTGAACTGTACTCACCACTCTTCATGAGCATCATCTGTTTGTCAAGAAATCTAAATGCAGTTTTGCTCGACCGCATGTGGAATACCTTAAGCATATTGTTTCCCAAGAAGGTAATTCAATTGACCCTTATAAAATGCAAGTGACGACAAACTAGCCTATTCCACAAACAATAAAAATGCTGTGAGGATTTTTGGGATTGACTAGTTACCACTGCAAGTTTGTATGGAATGATTAGTGCTCCATTGATTGCTCTACTAGAAAAGGATGCTTTCAAATGGAGTAAGGAAGCTGAACAAGCCTTTGTCAAGTTTAAGCATGCAATGACCACCACACCAGTTCTTGCCTTGCTAGATTACAATGAGGTGTTCATCATTGAGTTTGATGCATCAGGATTTGATATTGATGCAGTTTTAATGCAAGATAGATGCCCCATTGCTTTAACCAATAAAGCTTTTTCTACATTTTACATTGGGATGACTAACAAAGAGATGCTAGCCATTGTGCATGCAGCTACAAAGTGGAGAGATTATCGGAGTTTATTGCTGCTCAGCCTTGAGGACAAGGCTGATTTAAAGGAGGCGGGAATGTTAGGATTCCTAAATCAATTGGTATTTCTAATGAATATGATTCCCAAATCAATTAGGATTCTATTTAATGTTAGGATTATTCAATATTTGTTAGGATTCCTAAATCAGTTAGGATTTGAGGGGATATTTTAGAGTCCTAATATGAGTCAGTTTCTCTACCCTACATATATGGGATTGTTACTGGGCTTTTGGCATTCAAGCAAGAAATGAAGCAATAACATTATTCATAGCCTTTGGCTAATTTGGAGGCAGATCCCCTCAAAGTGATCAGCCCAATTTCTCTTATTATTTTCCATTCTTTAAATTTCCCTAATTTCTCCACGATAAAACCCAAGGGTCTTATCAATGTTTTCTAATCTAAATGGAGTACGTCCCACTTAACAGGATTAGATTCAAGAACTACAGAGCAATGATCAGAAATCACTTGAGGGAGTACTTCTTTAGTAAGGGTGGGAAAAAGTATCTTCCCATCTAGTGGTAAAACAGAAACCTATCAATCATAGTAGCTACTGTCTTATTGCCATCTGCAAACCAAGTAAAATGGGCAATCCAGAGCGGAATATCCCTCAAATCTTACTGTCCTTTGGGTCGCCACTCTCTTGGTGCCAATTAATGCAAGATATCTTATCCAAAATGGTAATGAAATACGATGAATTTAAACAGCACAAGTATACCCTAATCTTTAGATGAGAGAGTTTTGAGTTTTATTATAATATATGACATTGCAGTTTCTAGTGAAAAAAGAATGTCATTGTTATATATGCTCAGTTTAGATTTATAGTAGGTGTTTGCATATTAGGTTTGCTCGTTTGAATATTCTGCTTAAATATTCAAGGAATATAAGATTAAAAAAGAAGTGCAAAGTGGCCAATTTTATTTTTCATTCGAATGATGGCCTTATTTTGGTTTTTGTCAAACATGTTAAGGATACATACAAGAGGACAGTGATTTGGTAAGAAAAAAAAAATAGAGGACAATGACTCTCATATGTCTTATTAATGACTTTCATATGTGTTCAATTCTTTGCTCAAAACTTGATAAATTAACTTTTATTGAGTATTATATTATGACCATTCCTCAAGGACTAGGAGTAGATCCTCCTGTTAATAATGTTGGGAGGTTGATTCTAATTTACAGGAACTTGTCTAAGTTCACATTTGCTTATGTGCTTGTCTGCCTCTCTCTCTCTCTCTCTCTCTCTCTCTCTGACACAATGGCCTTTAAAACTTGTTTCTAATTTGTGATATTCTTTAACATGTATGGTGAATTAGGATAGTCAACCTAAATTGCCAAAAGACCACTGCCTAATTTTTTTTGAAAATCTTACAGGCATCTAGCTAACTTTTCTTGTATTCCTCACAATACGTTCCTCATTAATTGTAAGGCCATCATGTAGGTTGATGTGACAGCATGCTTCTCATAGTTGTTCTTTTCGACAGGTACTTGTCACATATATTTTATTCAACATTTTTTAACACCTTCATGCATGTTTAGTGGTTGTGATCACTTATGATTCTATATTGGACTTATAACTGATCCTCTTTTGCAGCACAAATAACGTGTGTAGGGTGTTGTTATTAAACATGAAAGTAAAGAAAGTAGATATGCTTGGAAATTGTGGTTTTTTGGTTTTATTATTTTGAATATTAGATAAAACTTGGATACTTGTGATTGTGGAAGAAATTAGGAATATAAGGCCTGTTTTTGCTTTGAAAAAGATGCCATGAAATCAGTCATGACTAACACATATGAGCGAATTACCTATATTTGGTGTGCACATAGCATCATCCAAAGTCCTCAAATTTGCGGGAATGAGGAGCCATCATGAGTTGCTTAGTTGTTTCTTGTCATGTCTCAATGTTTTCTTGGATTTTACACTTACCTAGGAGTTTAAGACGAAGTGTTTGTTTGGTTTCATTTTTGTTTTATATTTTCTGTTTTCATTTTTGTATAGTGAAAAAATAGACTACGAAAATGTGTTTGTTTACGTTACAAGTTTTCTATTGATGTTATTGGTTTTCAATTGTTTTGCGAGAAAACTGAAAACCAAATTTATGGTTTTCAGTTGTTTTGGCAATTTGTTGTCGATATTTTATAGTATCCAAAATTAACTTTTTTGGATTAAGTTTTATCTTTTACATGCTTCTTAATTAAAATTAAAATAAAATAATCATATGAATTTAGGATATAATTAAAATAAAAATGTCCATAAAATTTCCAACAAATTTAAAATAATTAAGAAAAGCCATTTACTGAATATTTTCACTATTTTTCAATTGTCATGTAATAATTTAGTCAAATTGTTATAATAATTTTTTATTTTTATTATAGCATTTTTAATTTTTATTATTTTGTACTTTTATTATTTTAATTATATTTTAAAATTTTTATTTGATTCAAGGACTAAAATGAGCATTTGTTTAATCAAGTTTTTAATTTGCTTTAGTTTTAGAAAATATTAACCAAATAGGTTTGTTGGTTTTCGGTTTTTAGTTTCTATTTTTGGTTTTCAGTTTTCATTTCTAGTTTTCATTTTCATAAATTTCAACAAGGATATCAAACGAACCCTAAAAAATTTAAGATGTGGACATGCATGGTAGAACTTACACACACAATCTTTTTCTTAGATATCATGTAAATTGTATTTCTGGACGAAAAAGAGTGAGAGCAAGTCCTTTAAAATATCATGGAAATTATCACTATTGCTGCAGTGTTACATAAAATCTCTCCTCTTAACATTATATAGATATGATATGGGATAGGGAAGCCCTTTTTTGGCTAATGAGATATAGAGATATGGTTGGTGTCACTATTCTCCTAAGCCTTAATCAAGTATTATCAAGTGATTGGTGATACATTAGCATCTTGACAAGAAAGGAGAATGAGGACCCAACAATTGATGGATGTCGTTATTATGTCCACCAATCTAATTATTTGGATAGTCAAATTTGTTGTATGTTGGGAAAAAATATTTTGGAGCACTTTAAAAGTAGATTATGCTCATCCAATCAAATTGATTTTTTTAGATTTTTTCTCTAGATGGGAATCATTAGGTCCAATTTTCCCATACCACCTTTTTGATTTATCATGCTTCAAGTCTCTATGCACTTGTTTGCCACTCGCATGGGGTTTTCAATCTATCACTACCGAGAAAGGCACTAAGGGCACCTTGACAAACTTGTCATCTATCAATCTGCAGACACGTATATATATGGTTCTCAGAGCTAACAGGTATCTTGTGATTAATTTAGGCATTGTTCACACCATGTTGTGGTTCATCCTATTAATTTGTGTAATTTATTTTCTCTTAGCTGAATGTTCATAAATATGTACGCTCTAATAGTAACAAATGATTTACTGAGAGAGAAAGGAATACAAGGAGGACAAGGCATCCTCTAGAGATAAATATGGACACAAAATTGCAATAAAATAGCCCTCCAGTTGTGCTGCGAATACTATTATCATGGTTGTTAAATTGAGATTCAAATCATGAATTGAAATTCCAAATTTGGGAATCGAGAATTGAGAATTGTAATGAGTTGTAAGATATTGATAAATGGATAATGAGCAAAAAGGTAAAATACATTTAATTTTGACAATAATAAAAATCATATTTCATGTGTATGCTTTCCCTCAACAAATGAAATTTAAGGGAATGAGTTAGGAATATTAATTAAAAAAATGAACTTTATGCTACTTAAGGAAGGAATCAAATAACGATAAGAAGAAATTGAACTTCAGATATTTATCAACAATTAAAAATAATATTCATGCATATTATTTCTTGGATTAAAAATTAAAAAAATAATTAAGCTAACAAAATGATAATAGTTGAACAAACTACTGAAAAAACTAACTTTTGAATCTTAGCATCAAAAAGAACATGTGTACCACCTTAGCCAATGAGTGCTCCACCCCTTCTTTGCAATGGCAAAACACTATACTCCTGGAGTGAAGCATGGTTTTTTAAAGGTTATTGTGTAAAAATAAAAGCAATTAAAGAAAAGAAATGCTACTTTTAGAGTTTTAAACTAGTTACATATGTGATATGATAGCTCGAGAATTGTGTGATCAATGGATTCGGATTGATTCGTTAGAATCACAAGGTGAATCAATAGATTGGACAACAATTCAGTTGTTTTTAGACTCACTAGTGAGATTCAAATCAATTTGGTATGGAACTGATACGAATCATATGAATCAAATTGTGAGTTGTAAGATTCTAACGACTATTACTATAAACACCTGACGAACAAACCCAAACTGAAGCTAAAAGAATAACTTTATGCAGCAGCAACAACAACAACAATAAGCCTTGAGTCCCAGTAGGTGGGGTCAACTATATGAATCCTTTTCCACCAATTCACCCGATCAAGGGCATTTTCGTCGTCTAGCTTCAGAGCAATTGGATCCTTTCTCACTACCTCATTCCGAGTTATTTTAGGTCTACCTCTACCCCTTCTACTGCCATTAACAATAATTAACTCACTCCTCCTCACTAGAGCACTACTTGGCCAATGTATCAAAAAAAGAAAAAAGAAAAAACGAATAGCTTGATACGATACCAAATCCAGACATCTAGAAATATAAAAAAAATCTCATGAATATTTTATGCTTTTGGCTCATTTATATTTTATATTTCAGTGCATTTGTGTGGATGACAATTTTGTAGATGCTTCCTGCTTGTTTATATTTTAAAGTTCATTGTATTTTTAAGAATAGAAAAAAGTTTCTTATTTTCGTGCTTTTTCCACCGAGTTGCTAATGCTTATCGTAGATTCAGCATGCTCACAAGAATTGAAGTGGAAGGAGAGATTTTAGTGGAGGAAAGGGATATCAGAAGGGCAATCTGCAATTTTTACAAGAACCTATATTCTGAGCGAGAGGCCTGGAGACCAAAGGTTGATGTCATCACTTTTAGAAGTCTAAGATCTTTCACAGCTTGATGGCTCAAGCGTTTTTTTGAAAAGGAGGAAATTATTCAAGCCCTTAGGAGCTGGAGCAAGGACGAAGATCCTGGCCCTGATGGGTTCAGCATAGCATTCTTCCAGAAGTATTGGGACATTGTCAAACAGGACATTATTGGTGTTTTTGTTGACTTCCACAAATCTGGTAGACTTGTGACTATCATCACTTCAACTTTAGTCTTCTTGATCCCTAAAAAAATGCAGAAGCCTGCAACATCAAATACTTTTGCCCTATCGGCCTCGTTGGCAGCTTTTATAAACTCCTCTCCAAAGTCCTTGCGGATAGGCTCAAGCTAGTAATTTTGAAGTCATAGGGAAACACCAGCATGCTTTTGTTGCAGGTAGGCAAATCTTGGATGTCTCCTCAATTGTGAATGAAGAGGTAGATGACTAAATTAAGGGTGGTAAAAGAGGAGTGGTGTGCAAGCAATAGATATGGAGAAGGTATTTGATCATGTGAACTGGGATTTTCTGCTGTATATCCTCAGGAGAATGGGTTTTGGGGAAATCTGGTGCAACTGGATCAGTCATTGTATCTTGAGCCCCTCTTTCTCAGCATGTGCCAATGACTGCCATTCAGGTCTTTGTGAGGTCTGAGGCCAGGAGACTCCCCCCTTCTGTTTGTCATGGTGATGGAAGTTCTGTCAATTATGAAGAGGGTTTGCTTAAATGGCTCTGCATTGGTAGGGATAATGAAATTCTGGTAGTTTCTCATTTTTTTTGCTGATTACACTATCATTTTCTGTGAAGATGACCCTGAGAAAATTCTCCATCTTAGATATCCTCCTCAGGTTTGAAGCAATCTTTGGCCTAAAAATGAACACTGGAGAAAGTAAAATCATTCCAGTCAGGGCTTGTGGTCATGGGCCTTTTCTAGATGCTCTTTTAGGCTGCAAGCTGGGAGGCTTTCCTATCACTTTGGTTCCCTACTGGGAGTCAAATTCAAAGACTACAGTTTGGGGCCCTATTATTGGCCGATTCGAAAAGAAATTGGCTGGTTGGAAAGGAATTACTTGTCAAAAGAGGGTAGACTCGTGCTCATTAAGAGCACTCTTTCCAATCTTCCAGTCTACTTCATGTCTCTTTACTAGTCTCAGTGTTGTAGCCAAAGGATTGGAAAGCATTCAAAGAATATTCCTTTGGGGGAATACAGGCGAGGACTTCAAATATCATCTTGTTAGATGGGGGGGGGGGGTGGTTGTCAATCTGCCTACGCAAAAAGGGAGGTTTAGGTCTTAGATCCCTTCTCACTTTCAATAAGGCTCTTTTGGGGAAGTGGCTTAGATTCATGATTTACAGAGTGAGAAGGAGCATTTCTGGAGAGAAGTTATTGCCAATAAATGTGGCCTCCACCACAATGGCTGGATCTCAAAGAGGTGAATGAACGCCATGGCACAGGTGTCTGGAGATACATCAGGAGAGGATGGAGTAATTTCTTCCCTCTCATTTGCTTTCAGGTGGGAAATAGTGAGGATGTGTATTTTTGGCATGACATCTGGTGTGGGGAGTCCCACCAAATACCCCTCTATCTTAAGGCTAGCCTGCAATGAGGATGCCTTTATTAGCCAGCACCTGGAGTTCTCTGGTCGGGGGTTGATCTGGAATATAACCCTTTGATTAGGAATGCTTTTTCCTGGGAGATGGATATTCTGACAGAATTCTTCAGTTACTTTTATAAATTTCAGTGTCAGAACACCTCCAATAAGCCCAAGTGGTCCTTGAACAAAGACGGTATTTTTACTGTCTTATTTCAATCACCTCAGCTCCCTGGCTGGTTGCAGCTTTAATTTCCCTTGGGCTTCCATTTGGAAAACAGCAGCTCCCTGCAACGGTCACCTTTTTCACATGGGAGGCTAGTCTTGGCAAGATCCTTATCCTTGATAACGTTCAGAAAAAGGGCTAACCAATCATGATAGGTGCTTTCTTTGTATTGAATAAGCTGAATCAGTTGATCACGTCCCTCATTCCCCTTGCTGTTTTCTGGACTAGAGGGAAAGTAACAAAATAGATTTTGAGGGAACATTTTCCTCTCCGTTGGTTAAAATCGTTGGTTAGCTATGATTTTTAATTGGTACTGTGAGATCATTGGGAGGAACATCTATGTAATTCTTGATTTTTCTTGACATCTTACAGTGACGGTTGTGTTGTTTTCATTTTCTCTGCTGTACTTGGGCGGTATCCCCTTGATGCCGTTTTCTCTATTTAATAAATTCCCCCTTTGCTGATTAAAAAAAAAACATATCTGACTTGCTTGCTCTATTCTGGTTCCCCCTTCCCCCCCCTTTTTGCATTTCTTGAATATTTTCCTCTTAAGAACATAAAAATGTCTGTTATAATATTAATATAATAAGTATAATTGTTGGAGGTGATTTACAAATTTCTTGTAATATTTTACCAGCAATAGGCTTCTTCTATTTTAACACTCTTAAGGGACAGTTTTACAGGGTTCAGATCGGGGTACAGTCACCGGAAGGGATTACAACTATACGAGGGGTTTTAAGACGCTTTAATGATTTCTTGAAGTTATTTAGTGATGTAAGCCTATTAATTTATTCACATTGTCGTGCACTAACTAATTTCTCATTTTTTACCAAGTGGTGAATTGTGCAGCATGTGACAACAGATCTTCTTTGAACATTGCTTAAAAATATCATTGCTAAAAAATATCATGTCTCTTTTCTGATTACAATAGGTTAATTTGCAACTTCATTAATTTATTATCGGTTTTCTTCACAGCTTAAAAAGGCATTTCCTAAGAAAAATCTTCCTGCACCGCCACCTAAGGGACTCCTGCGTATGAAAAGCAGAGCATTGCTAGAAGAGGTATGTCATACATTTGCATCTTGTCTAGTTTGCATTAATTGCAAGTGATCCACAGGGTGGCTGCTTAACTGTTTTTATGAAAATAGATACTCATGCATTAACTGTTGGTTGACCCACAAGGTGGCATCTGAATTTTTCTCTGGAACATTAAATTTTACTTCTTTTGTCTTTGAGAAATACTTGAAAGGAATGGTTCCTCATAAGATTTGTAATTACAAATAACAAGATGTCACATTTAGCAGGACCCATACAAATGTGAGATTACTTCGTATGGGTCCCAAGGATGTTGATCCAGATCCCACATGGCTAGTGGGTCCAAACATTAATATCACATATTCACATGTGATTGGTGTTTTCCAAATCCTATGTGAAGTAACCGTTCCCTACAAGTTTATTGTCTTATTTTTTAATGTTCTTTTCTTTGTAGCTTTGCTGCCAGTATCTTCAAAAGATAAGCATAAGCCATAATATTACAAAATTCACACTATTTTTGTGGTTCAAATTTATGAACTCTTAAATAAACATAACAAAAAGAAGAGAAGAAACCAAACTAATGCATCATAATGTCTCACCATCCAAGACTAAGGATCTAAAACCTAAATTAACAAAGTTCAAAAGGAATTGTGGAGGTCTTCTTCAAACTCATCATCTTCATCAAACTCATCTATTGTAGGAGTCCTTTCACTAAGAAATTCCCCCTCTCTAATTTCAATATTCAATAACATCATCTTCTTCCTCAATTGTGGCCAATATCGATCTCTTGCCTTTGTCATGAGTGCTTACATATTCAATAAAGTTTTACTTTTTAGGAGGATATTAAGTGATAGTATGGTAGATTCGAAAGAAAAAAAATATTGATCTTCATCACTACTATTCCTTTTGTAAGGAACTAGCTGTGGGCACACAATATGTGTGTGCTCCACGGCCCTTTAGTTAAGGGAGATAATGGGGAGTTGCGAGTAGTTTTTCAAAGTATATAAATTTACTAATTAAACAGTTCATAATCCATTTTTTTTACAAGAAAATTTGAAGTTATAAGGGCATTTTGGGAACATTGGGGGAAAAAAATGCATGTTGAAAACCTCATCCCTTATTTAATAGTATAGATTAAGGAATGACAGCTATCACAAGCTTGAGTTGCTTAACTATTATCTCCTTCGTTAGCTACGCAAAGCTTTAATGGCTTCAACTTCAAGGAGATTTTCATCATCAAGCCAAGCAGTATCTCTTGGGAGGATGGTTTCTTCCTTCTTGGTTATCACTTATCATCTAAATCTACTTCCTCCTCCAATATTGGATCATAATTCTGTCTTCTTCTTATAGCTCTTCCTCTCCTCTCAATTTGGTGTTGTATTTCACATAAACTATAGCATTCAATCTTTTTTGCTCTAGTCTATTCCTCTTTTCCATAAGAATCTACAAGTAAGCCATATAAATGTTTAAATGTTAGAAGATAATTGCATAACCAAATGAAACATGGAGAATAAATGAATAGCTCCAACTAGAAGATAACACGACATTTGTAAGAACTTGTGTAAATGTGCTTCAATTCTTCTCACATCTACTAGAACTGCATGTGAGACTAAAAACACGACTAGCAAACTTTGTTAACTCAGGGATTTTTGTCCCAAAAATGCTTCCACCAGTCAGCCACAAAATAAGAAAATGCAAAATATATACTTGTAAGAAACAAAGATAAAATACTAAACAATAATTAACTAATTGTTGTTAACTTCTTATTTTTACCTAGGCTTCTCAACATTCTATATTCATTGGCCACTAAACTCTCAAAGTCTCCTCTTGCAGTGTCAAATAAATCCAATTAGATGTGTGGAGCTAGTGGCTCTCCTCATATTCCAACATCCTATCCGTGCAATCAAATAACTCTTTCTTAGTTCTTCACGATCGAAGAAATTTTCCCTATGATGCAATTGGGAATTTAGATAAACATCTGGCTGCGTGTAAAGGAAGATGAAGATGTTGAGTCCATCTATCATCTGTTTTCCTTCAAATGGCTCCATACTTCTTGGCATTTCTAGAAATATTGGCAATAATTTTTTCCTTCGTCAAGTCCATCAACTCATATCCCCATGGAGGGTCTTTCCTTAGAATCAAGTTCCCTTAGGACACAAACAAGAGGGACAATGCTCTTGATAACATGAGCTGTGTGAGGCCAAAAATGTTGGTCAAACAAAACAGTTGAGTGATCCCTTATACCTTAATGCTTTTTTGCAAATGTTAATGGTGTATGCATGAATATTTATGCTGAGTTTTGAATTGGTGGAATTGTTTTGTGTATTTCTGTTATTTTCCATTGCAAATTGAGCAAGCTGCACCAAGGTTTGAGACTGCATACATCTTGCCCTCCCTATACCACCCCTGATGCCGTGACATTGTGGGAGCCTTTTTGCTGTTGTGCACTGGGTGTTACATCTTGGAAGTTGCTGAAAAGTTTATGACCATGCGCAGAATGTGTTACATTTATATGTGAAATGAGGCTTTATTAATTTTTTTCCTCACTAATACAATAAACCTTATAAGAACACTTGAAGCTATCAGCATTTTAATGTGGGTGGCTAATATTCTTAAAAGGCTTAGTTTTGTTGCAGCGGAGGTGCTCTTTGGAGCAGTGGATGTCAAAGCTACTATCTGACATTGATGTATCAAGAAGCATTTCAGTGGCATCCTTTCTTGAACTAGAAGCTGCAGCTAGGTCTTGTATGTGTTTTCCCACTGCATCAAGTTTAGTTCAGGACTCCTATTTTCTTTTCATTTATTTAAAAAAAAGAAAATTTGGTCTTATTTTTCTTGCCCTTTAAGGGAGATTTTTGATTTCGGGTAACATTGAAATTATTTAATTTCTTATCGATGCTCTTCTAATTGGTATTTTCTTTATTATAAACATGTAACATTAGAATGTTAACATTCAATCCATTAACATTCTTGTCAGCTTTCCAAGATGTGGATCAGCAAACTTCAGAAGGAAGCCCCGCATCTGGCAGTGGCACAACTTCTTCACTTGAACTACATCCCAATTCAAGCCTATCACTGATTGCTGGTAGTTCATCGATCACATCAGATTTTGGCAGTGATACAGCTTACGAGACATCTGAACTTGAAACACCAAGGCTGGGAAAGGATACCAATTCTGAAGTTGGTACAGATGATCTAGTATTGGATGAAGATTTGTCTAGTCCAATCGAAAAGCTTGTAAAGTATGGTTTGTCCAATATTGACGAGGGACTATTCATGGGGCAGACTATCCTGGAGCAGTTGGAAGGTTTTCCTGGGCATAAAGTGCATGCAAGACAGCTTAACAATTTTGCTCGAAGGGATATAGATAACGGAATTGTGTCGAAATCCAAAGTTCTTTCTGATCCAGAGCATGGTAAAATAATTGGTCATGTACGAAAGCTCTCAACTGAGAGTGTTGGAAGTGATACAAGTTCTTTAAAAGGTAGCGAAACATCAAATTCAGGGAATCTTAATTCATTTGGTGATGGCTCCCTTGACTTTCCTGGAGGTGCTGAGGTTTCAAGAAATATGGAAACTGTCAGCAACTCAGACTGGCAGTTTGTAGGCAATACACAAGTTGTTCTTCCACTGGATCAGCGCCATAAAATGAACAGGGTTCTTATGACCATGCAGCGGAGACTAATTACGGCGAAAACTGACATGGAGGATCTTATAGCAAGGTTAAATCAAGAAATAGCTGTGAAAGATTACCTTATGACAAAGGTATGCATGAATAAATTATTTTTCTCTCCTAGGTGTCAACTGTTGGGTCATATGGATGCTGTGTGAGCTATGAACAGACTTTTTTCCACTTTTTGCCCTTTTATCTTTGTGAATTGTTATAATCTATTAATCAAAACCAAATGAGCAAATCTAGCAACTGAAATCTCTTTCTTTCTCTCTGTCTCCGTGTATGTGTAAGGTGGGAAGTGTTACCTTGTAGATTAAAGAAAGTTTGCAAATATGGGTGTTCACAGGAAGTGAAGATCTGTGACAATAAGAACTCTTCATTTCATTTCCTTCCAGCTCTTCATTTCATTCCCTTCCAACCCTAATACTTCTCTTTGATTCTGGTCAATTAAAAAAAAATAATGACGAGAACCTTGATCTTATGTAGGTAATGGCTACATGTAGTAAATATGGTCTTCATTCTTTTTTTGTGAAAATTTCTGATGTAGCTTGCTTTTGTTAGCTGCCATAAAGCAGGGTCTTATGGATTAGCATTATAAAATTTAAATCCTGAGATTGTATACAGATGCAGTCCTGAGTATCTTTATACACATGGTATCTTTATTGGCAGATTAAATAGAGGATAGATTATGCAATGATTTGTAATTGGATTTACTTTTTTGCAAAAACACAATATTTAATGTACTTAAGAGTTCCAGGCCTTGAAGCACTCTTTATTCTTGTAATGATTTGCTGCTGAACTGGACCATGCATTATTAAAACACATATCTTGTGGTGTCATAACTGATTGCTTCTGCTCAGGTCAAGGATTTGGAAGTAGAACTTGATACCACCAGACAGAAAAGTAAAGAAAACTTGCAGCAAGCTATTTTAGTCGAAAGAGAAAGAGTTACACAAATGCAGTGGGATATGGAGGAGCTCCGACGGAAGTCATTGGAAATGGAGTTGAAGTTGAATTCTGAAAAGGTTATTTATTTTATTATCTGTCTTCTATTTGTTAATGTCATATTTTTTCTTGTTCTGTTACTATTATGGTTTTATATGATTGTTTCAGGATCAAAAAGTGCATGCAGAGTCAACACAGGAAGTACTCACTGTTCATGAGAAACAAGTGCTGCTGCAGGAGTTGGAAGACACTAAAGAACAGCTAAAAAATGCATTGAAGAGACGGGAGGAGCTGGAAGTGAAATCAAAATCTGATATTAAAGTTCTTGTTAAAGAGGTTAAATCTCTCAGAAGAACTCAAGCTGATATGAAACAGGAGCTCAGCCAATCACTGAAGGAAAAAACTGAAGCAGAGGTAGTCTGTTACTCAGCAAAGCATATCATCTGTATTTTTACTATTTTTTTCTTACTGTATTTTTGAAGCAGAGGTAGTTTGTTACTCAGCAAAGCATGTCATCTGTATTTTTACTATTTGTTTCTTACTGTATTTTTACTATTTGTTTTCTTAATTCAAATAACTATCTTTGTCACTTTATGGAATCACGACATTGATAATGATGTAGGGCTAGTTGAGTTTTTTTTCTTTCTAAATTTGTTTTATTTTTTATTTTTAAAGAAGCTATTCATTGCCGAGTTTCTGTTTCTTTCACGATTGTTGTAAGTTACTTATCTCAATAGCCATTATTTTCATTTACCTTCCTAGAGTTACTAATACCTGTGGTCATTTTTTTATTTTCTTCTACAACCTTTTGGGCAGCATAATCCATTCTCTTTATTCACTCATGGATTGAAAAAAGATACGTGCAAGATGTACAACCTGTTGTTAACTCCATTAATGTTCTTTTCTTTTGTTTTATTTCCATTTCTTCTTCTTAGGAGGATATCTTGTCCTGCTTTTTTGTATATCTTTACTTCCTTTTTCTTTTAGTAAAATCTAAATTCTTTTTTAATCCAAAAAAATGTGCAATCTGTACACTTGTGCACTAGAACATTACAATGCTATTCATATGGGAATTTATCTAGTGCTTATCTAGTACCCAAAACATGTGAACAGAAATAAGTCTGGGCTTCCCTTTTCGCAAAAAGAACCATGCTTAAATCCCAGAATGGCATGATTCGTGTAATTTTACCAAAGCTCTAAACCAAGGAACACAATGATCATATATCTTTTTGTTTCTTCTGAATTCCATTTGTATATGAATTTGCACCGTCTTAGTTGCCATTTCTTTGATTCTTTAAAAGTTGGGTGTTTAAAAATATCTCTGTTGCTGAAATCAGTTTGTATTTTCAGAAGCTCCTTAGAGAGGAAACAGAAAGGAGGGAACATGCAAAATCAGCTCGAAGAAAGCTGTTGCATGAATGCAGGATCTTTCAGAATCAGCTTGATGAGTGCAACATTAATATCCTGGCAGAAGAGGGAGATAAATTTTTCAAAGATTCTTCTCCTCCATCAGAAGTCTTTGATCTCTTGACGACCTCTGACAACCGGATTGGCTATCTCCTTGCTGAGGTACTTCTCATATACTTCCCCTTAGTGTTGTCCCTCGTTTGCCACCTGTGATTTTGGTTTCTCTTGTATTGTTAAGCTCAAGCATGATAGCCTGACATTCATTGTTTACCAATTTCCTTAAAAACTTAATCTTGTTGTAAGCTAACTTGGTTTCTCATAGTGATGTTAGAGGTTGTAACAAGGGATCCTATGTTTGATCCCATTTGAAGGATTTCTGGGTCTCTGTTGGTCTTTCTACTTCAGTCTACATCTCCACATGTAGATGCTGCCCATGAAGATGTTAGCCTAATCTGTACTCTTACTGTCTGCGTATTCCCTAAAAATTAAGAGTTTTTTGGAAACAGTTTTTATTTCTGAAAATGAAAAGAAAATGTGGAAGGCATAATCATTTTTGGGTTGGAAGGGGTTTGGGTGTAGAAATTGGATCTACCCTAGCGCTTTCACCCACATTAGCCAAGTACCCTTCATGAAGGCATCACAGGCCAAGCATTCTGCCAGACGTCCCGGCCTGGGAGCCCCGTTCGCCTTGGGGAAGCCGATTAGGGGTTGACTGTCTTTTTATGTGTCGTCTGTCCTAATGAATGGGAACTCAAGTCTTGGTTCCAAGCTTATAGCAGTTTGAGGCATGGAGATCCCTTATCTCATTTCCTCTACACTACATTAGCAGATTGAGTAGAGGGGTAGCTAGTGGTGTGGTTCAGGGAATGAGGGTTGGTTCTGATGACGTGCTATTTCACATTTACAGTTTGCAGATGTACTGTCTTTTTTGTGTCTGATAATGTATTTCTTATTTTGCAAATTTTTGAAGTGTCTCTGATCTGAGGATTATCTCGTTTAAGAGTGCGACTGCAGGTATTAATGTGGACCCTAATACTCTTTCCCTGATTTCTTTGGTGGCAGTGTGTGGCATTCTAAATTGGCCTCTTACTTATTAAACATTTCCTTAGGCGGTAATTCTACTTCTATATTTCGTTTTGGGACCTAGTGATTTAGACTTGGAAATTCTCTGGGAAGTTAGTTGGATAAAGGAGCTCTTATTTTACTCTTGAGGGTCAAGTTGCTTAGATTCAAGCTTTTCTTTTACTCCGTTGTGTTTTTTTATCATCTTTGTTTAGGATCCCATTATGTTTAGTATGTCAGTTAGAAAAGATGAGCTTTTTATGGTCTTGTGTGGCTATTAGTAGAGTGATGGTTTGGTGTCTAAAAGCATGTCCTTGGCGGTGAAGTGGTTATGGCACTTCCCTAAGGTAATTCATACTTCAATAGCAAGTATGGGTTCAATGGTTGGATGTTTGAGGCTCAATGGCAGATATGCTAGTTCTTTGGCGATTAATTTCATAGATTGCATATTTGTTTTTAACTCAAGCAAGGCATAAATTTCATACTGGACAGTGGGCTCATTTGTTGATTTGGGGAAAAGTCTTTTTTTTTCTTTCCCATGTTTATTTCCCCCTTTTTCGGCTTTCTTGTCTTCATGATGCTCCTACTTTTGATTTTTTCCTTTCATCCAGAGGATTTGCTTCCTAGAACCTTTTTTTTTTTTGGTTTTTTGGAATCGAAATGGGAGGGATAACAATGGTTTTGTTCTCTTGCTAAATGCTCTGAACTCTCTATTTTCAAAGGGGAGTGATTGCGGATCTTGGGTTTGGACTCATTTGAGAAATTTTGGTGCAAATCATTCTTTATTCATATCATGCATGTTCCTATATTTTCCCTTTTGGGCCACACTCCTTTATTTGGAAATCTAAGATACCTTCCAAAATCAATGCTTTTATGTGGACTATGATGTTTAAATACAAATGATCTCCACCAAAAGAGAAGGCCAAATGAAGCTTTATCTCCTATTGTGTGTTTGCTTTGTTGCCACACTGGTTTAGTGACTTCTCCTTTGTCCTTGCGTTGCTGCTCTTTGTGGGGGATATAGAAGATGCTTTTGATGAGCAATGGATTTGCCCTTCTTCCTTAGAGTGCCTGTTTTCTCGTTCTTTTAGGGTCTGTTTGGTATCGTTGCTGTTTTTTGTTTTTGTTTCTCTACAGTGAAAAAACATATTATAAAATGCGTTTGTTTCTATTGTGAGTTTTTTGTTTCTATTGCTGATTTTCATCTGTTTGCCAAAAAATTGAAAACTAGATTTTATGCCAAAATTTTAATATCCAGAAATTATTTTTTTGAATTAAATTATTTATTTTATTCACTTTAAATTAAAATCAAAATTAAATGATCATATGAATTTAAATATAATTAAGATAAAAATATACATAAATTTCAAAAAATTATAATAAAGTCAATTACAAAATACTTTTACTATTTTTCAATTGTCATGTCAAATAAAATTTTTATTATAAAGTAAAATTTGAAAGTAGAAAAATTAAGTAAAATAATTTCAATTGTCATGTCAAATATAATTTTTATTATAAAGTAAAATTTGAAAGTTGAACAATTAAGTAAAATAATTATAAGAAATTTTATTTTTTATTATAGTAATTTTTTTTAATGTGTATTATTTATAATTTTATTATTTTAATCATATGTTTATAATATTTTGATTTAAAGTTGAAAATGAGCATTTTTTTAATCAAAATTTTAATTTGTATTAGTTTTATAAATGTTAACCAAACAGGTTGCTGGTTTCTAGTTTTTAGTTTTTATTTCTAGTTTTTGGTTTTCATTTCTCTAATTTTTGACAGTGATACTAAACGGCCCCTTAGTATTTCAATAAAGGGAAGGAGGAGAAGGCCTTGCAGAGAAATGTTCACAATGATGTAGTGTATTTGGTTGGAGTGCACTGCTTGTATTTTCAAGGGTACCTCACTTCATGTTTATCATTTGTGAAGGACAAAGGTATTTTTTTTTCCATTAGGGTGTACAAGAATTACGAAGTAAACCGAAAACTGGACCAAAACCGAATGGTTTCACATTTCAGTTCAGTTTTTTGGTTACAGTTCTAGTTTTTGGTTTTTCATTTTTTAAAAATGGGGTTCTGCTTTCGGCTGTACAAGTAAACTGAACTGAAAAACCAAATTATGTTTTTTATTATTTAAATCTTAAATATTAGGTTTTTTAGATCCATATACATGATTAATGTTATGATATGGTCTGACCAAAAGGAGGGCATAACATCATTTTATAAAAAAGGAAAAGGGCCACCCCTTTGCTCACAAAACTATGTGGCACACAAGGGAATGGCCATTCAATTCTGTTTGCTCAATGATCTGCGACAGTGTAAAGCATTGCCTCCTCCTGCCTGGCTGTCAATGTGTGTGCAGCACTCCCTTGTGCTTTGTGGTGGCACCAACTACATGCCAGATGGGCGAGCCCTTTGCTTCTTATAAAAATCCACCCTGCAATATTTCTCCAACTTGTGGGTTATAGCCAATGTCTTGGTGGCTGCTAGGTCCTGCTTTTTTAACCTTTGTGCTTTATTTTAGCTTCTAGCTGTTGTGTTTTCTTTACAATTATGGGTGATGGACCTATAATATGTTAGAGTTAATTAAAAATTTTAAAGACCATCGAGAGGACTGAATTGAACTGGCCTTCAAATTTTAACTAAATGTCGTTTTTCTGTCTGGGAGTAGTGTGTAAATTTAAAAGTTTATGGGTTTGATTTGGTTTTTGGTTTTGAACAAAACCAAACCAAGTTGAGCCGATTACACCCCTACATTGTCGTTACTTTGGATTTAAGTGAATGATTTTGAAGTGGATTTGGGGAAAACCAAACCGAGTTGAATCAATTACACCCTTACATTGTCATTGCTTTGGATTTTTTTTGAAAGATTATTGAAGAGGATTCTCTTTGAGTGATTTGCGAAGGGATTGGCGAGCTGTTCATTTTAAATTTTTTGGTTTCTTTTTCTCTCTCTTTTCTCTTTGTTTTTTCTTCTTACCTTTGACTAGGTATTTTCTCTTTGTTTTTTCTTCTTTCCTTTGACTAGGTAGGGTAGCTCATTCTGCCTTTTGTATGTTTTCTTTTCTCTCTTAATACACTTCTTTGTTTTACATATAAAAAACAGCTGTGCCTTTTTTATTCCCATAAAATTGCATGCTTTGAGAGATTCTTGAAATAAAATTTTAAAAATTCCTTGCCAAACCTTGTTTCTATGTCATTTTAATTTATTTTTTTCTGTTTTCTGAAAATGTAAAACAGTTCGTGAAAACAGCAGCAAACAGGCTGTCTGAGAATTTGAGATAACACAGTTTTCCACATTTTTCCGGGGTTTGGTTATTTTGTTGTGAAAATATGGAATTTTATTTTTTACTATATGCTGGGAAAAATGGGCATTGTATTTCAAAACCAGGAAACCAGGAATTTGTGCACATGTGCAAGTATTATAGAAGACAAATTGTATGATGTATGATTCCTGTACTTAGGAAATGTCTTGGATGTGATTGTTAAAGAGCCAAGATGGGCCCAGGTGAGTTTACCTTGTGTTTGGTTGTTAGTCCAGAGAAGTAAGCTTAAGTTTTTACCCACTACCATGAATATCATGAACTTTGTAGGTGCCAATTTTACAGTCATCAAGTGCACCGTGACTGCTTTTGGTTTGCAGTTACAACTGTGAGGATGGAGATAATGCATTTCCAAGAGTGGAATAACACATTGTGGTGCATGTTTCATGCAGAGCAGACTATTCGTTCCTTTTGGGAAACATTCAAGCGGTAAATAATTACTATTCACAAACTGATATGGTCATGGATGAAAATCGGTGTAGTGTGTCATATATGCTGCGATGACTTTAGGCTGCACTTGTAACTGGTTTGCAATTTTGTATCTGTTTAAAAAAGTAAAAAACTTATATATTTTTTAGTTTTGTTTCTTAAATATAGAGGTTAGCTGTTTTAAGAATAGTTTAGAAACCCCTGATTGTGTGTTTAATTTTTGACCTTTTGTTCAGTAAATTGGCACTCTGGGGTTCCTTCAATTTGGCCCTGGTTTAGAAGCATTTGAAAAAAATAAAAAACATAATGCCCCAAACCAGTGGGTAATTTGCCATTTTTTGTTCCTTCATAAATTGCTTTCTTCATTTGGATCAGTGTTTTAAAACTCTCAATTGAGGCTCGCCTCAATGTATGACATGCCTAAAACGCCTTGACACTCCATCTAAAATACCAAATTCCAAAAGGCTAACACATTTCATGTTGAGGCTTGTGCATTTTCACAGAAGGCACGCCTTTTGCGCTGTTTTAGTTGAGGCTTACGCATTTTGGGTGTGTGATTCTCAAGTAAGAATTGGTTAAAAAATTTTAACATGTTTGTATAAAAGAAATGTCATAATATGAGTTGATTTCTAGAACTCTTGGAACTCAATCTTTCCAAAATAATTGAGAGGTGTATCTTAGATCATGAAAGTAGTTTGAACTTTGTAATAGTATAGCTATCTCTTGTCATGATTTATGTCGTGTATTCAAGTTAGCAATTTTTGAATGGCCAACAAGTAGCTTGCAAAGAATATATAAATTTTCTTTCTTGCATTATATTTGTGATTTTCTTAATTTTTCCTTATTTTGTTAAATATATAAATTTACATATTTTTATCTTAAAAACAAATTCTTAAAAGGCTTACACCCCAACGCCTTAAGGCTTACGTCTTGCCTCTTAAGGGTTAAAACGCCTTGCCTTACGCCTTCTCCTATTAGAACATTGATTTGGATAGCTTCTCTTTACTGCATTCTAATGGTGGATAATTTCAAAGAAAGGATTTATATGTTGGTGTTGCTTTTGCAAGGATGATGGCGCAATAGTGGACTGTTTATTTCTCAATGATCGTGCTTTGAACATTTATAGGAGTTGGTGTTTACTCTTGTTTTTTTGTATTCAGTAATGGAGGGGCATAGTTGCTAAAATTGCACCTGGGGTCTGCTAAGGGCAGGGCACACAGGCAGCTTCTGGCAAGGTGATGTGCACTAGGTGCCCTGGATGGGAAGAACTGAAGCATGGCCAATTGATAAATTCTATTTTGTTCATAGTCGATGCCTCTTTCTCAAATTTTTGATGATTTCATGACAGAATTAATTTGGAACATAATGACAGAATGCCTGTCAAAAAAAAAGGTCCAGATCAGTGGCAAGTCCTGGTACTGGCTGCTCATTGACTTGTTGAGTGCCTATCATTGGTTTTTGGTGCATTTGGAGAGATTTTATCCTCAGAAGAAATTTGGGAATCACTGGTATGGTGGTGCTTCAGTTGACTACAAGTGGCAAGTTCTTGGAGGTAGGGTGGACTGGTGGAGTTGTTGGGGAAAGAATCATTGCATCTTCATACCTGGGGATGTGGAGGATTCCTTGGGAGATTTTCTGGTGTATTGAAGTCGATTGCTGATCCAGTGAAAGTCAGGGTTAGTGCACAGATATTTGGGGTTTTTTTTTTCTGAGGGAAAAAAGAAAGAATAGATCTCAATAGAATGAGATGGTAAAAGGTTTTGTTCAACTGCCACTTGAGGAAAATAAGGAATTTTATGCTTTTTTGGTTCTACATTGTTGGCACGTGGAAAGATTATGTGGCTGGAGTGTTGGGGCAGCGGCTTGGGTTTCCAGAGGCAACGTCAAAGGGAGAAAATGGTTTGGTTGGTCCTGGGCTTGAAGCTGAGGTATTTTGGAGTGGGGCAAGTACTTTATTTTTAATTTCAATTTGGGCCAACTGTTAAAACCTTTTACTGAGGCCCATAGTTTAAACAAGGAAAATGCTTAGTGGAATTTGTTTAAGGACTGGTGCACTTCACTCCGGTACGGTTAGGGGCGGTACATTTTTGGAGGCAGGAATTATTAATGGGCAGGCCCAAAAAATAGGTCTGGGAGCAGAAGATTCATCATGTCTTGCCAATAGCGCTCCTGTGCAGGTGGCAAATAAGAGCTTTCATGGTTCAGTTGCTTCTTCTCAGGTGGAAGTTCTCTCCAAAAGGAATTCTGCAAATTTGTGTGGGTCAAATGGGTTCAGAGCTCAGCAATTAGATCAGCAACCTTTGATGGCTGTCAAATCTGGTTACTTTTCTGCTTTGGCTAACAATTGTGAGCTGCATTCTGAAGAGGGAACCAATTTTTCTGTGAGGTGTCCAAAAATCATATTAATTTAATTAATGATCTGGTAAGTCAGTATCTTAATTAAGAGTTTTGTGTGTGAAATGTGAAGTAATAAATGTTGATGTGGAGCAGAGAAGAGGGATTTGTACTGTGGGAATAATGGTGTGGTGATAAGTCTCTGGATGCTGGAAATAAAACTGTTGAAGAGTGGAGTCTGCTAAAGTTAATACTCATTGGGAAGTGTCACGGGCTAAGCTTGTTCAGGGCATTATGCTTGCCTATGACCGCTTATCTCGTGTGTTTGGGATGGGTTTCCATCATGTAAATACTAGTGTAGGGTTATTTTCTAGTATTTATTTCATTGTAAGCCAAATAAGGCAGTATGACTCCTCGGTCACTTTGATGTTTCCTAGTGCTAGAGTGAGAATGGCCTAGAAAGCTCTTTAGGGGAGGGTGAGTGTTCATTAATCATTGTAAAACTCACTAGCAATTGTCAACGTGCTTAGCCTACTTGCCTCCCTCGCTAAGTACAACATGTCAACGGAGGATTTGTTAATGAATTACGTTTGCTTCAATATTTACTGCTTGGTTGCCACGGCTTTCATGAATTGATTATTATTTCCGCTGCTATCTGATTGAATGTTAATGAAAGTGCTTCGTGGATGAATGTTGGTAAACAAAAGGCTGGCTAGTTAAGCAAGAGTGCTTTAGCTAGCGCCGCACGGCCCTTCACAACGGTGTGAAAAAGGCGGACCGTGACATTTGGTATCAGAGCCAAGTCGGTGAAACTTGGTGAGAGCCCAAGGTTGAGTTGCGACGTGAATTCGATTGCCTTCGTTGTTGGATTTGGGAAGCTTTGGTAAGTGACCATGGCACCAAACAATGCTGAGAGGATTAGCGTGCTGGAAGCACAGGTTGAGGAAGCAACCAATACTATGGCCGCGGAGGTGGCCCAGATGAGAGAACTTGTTGATGAAGTGAGGGGATTACAAAAACATCAAGCAGGTTTGATAGGCGACATGTCAGAGGACTTTCGCCACATTGTGGAAACTTTGCAAGCCCGGATGGCAGATCTGGATGCAAAGGTAAATGTGATGGTTCTTGCTATGGGGAACTCCAACACTCCGGGAGTTAGCAAAACCAAGGTGCCAGAACCCAGGACGTATGGGGGTGCCCGAGATGCCAAGGAGTTAGAGAACTTCTTGTTTGATGTAGAGCAGTACTTTCGCGTTGTGAGGATGGCCTCAGAACAGGCAAAGGTGGATACTGCAACCATGTACTTAGTTGGTGATGCCAAACTGTGGTGGCGTACCAAGTACCGAGAAATTGAAAATGGAAACTGTGTGATTGATAGTTGGGCAGACTTGAGGAGAGAGCTCAAGGCCCAATTCTTTCCTGAGAACGTTGAGTATAATGCAAGGAGAAAACTGAGAGATCTCAAGCATACGGGGTCAATCAGTGAATATGTGAAACAATTTTCTGCTTTAATGTTGGATATTCGGGATATGTCGGAGAAGGACAAGTTGTTTTATTTTCTTGAGGGGATGAAACCGTGGGCAAGAATTGAACTTCATAGGCAAAGGGTTCAAGACTTGTCAACTGCACAAGCGGCTGCAGAGCGCTTGACAGACTACGCTGGTGATGAGACCGCTTCGTCCAAACGGTTTGGCGGAGAGGGAAACAGTGGAAAGTCTTTCAAGAATGGCAAACCCAAGAGTGGGGGAGCCGACTCTAAATCATCAACCTCACAGGAAGCTTCGTCATCTCAAGGGTTCAACACACCCAATGGAAAGGGGAAGAGTAAAATTGAGTGTTTCTTGTGTCGAGGTCCTCATAGAGTTTTTGAGTGCCCTCACAAAGCATCACTTAATGCCTTATAGGCTTCCATTGTAGAACAGGCAGTGGAAGATGATGGGGAAGAGGATGATGCCCCGAGGGTGGGTTCAGTGCGGTTGGTGAACGCATTGGAAAAGCAGGCAAAAACACTGAAAGTTACACGAGCAAAAGGGTTAATGTTTGTGGACTTGAGGATAAATGGGAAGAGTACCCGTGCTATGGTGGATACGGGAGCTACTCATAATTTTGTTTCGCAGTTGGAAGCAGGAAGACTCAACTTATCCTTAGAGAAGGATACAGGACGCGTGAAAGCAGTTAACTCTGTAGCCCAGCCTACTCTGGGAGTAGCCAAGCAAGTGGTTATAAAGCTTGGACAGTGGGAAGGTCATGCGAATTTCACAGTGGTGCCATTGGATGACTATCCAGTCATTCTAGGAATGGAGTTCCTAATGGGGACGAGGGCAGTGCTGATGCCTTCGGTTGGTTCCCTGTGTCTGATGGGAGATCACTTGTGCATGGTGCAAGTCGTTGCAACGAAAGGAGACGACGGGAAGTCCCTTTCAGCCATACAACTCAATGAAGGATTGGGTAAGGGTGAGCAGACACGTCTAGCCACGGTGGTGGTAGACAAAGAAGTAGGCCAAGAGCTGGAGCCTACGACCATCCAAGCGGTGTTGGATGAGGATAAGGAGGTGTTGCCGGATAAGTTGCCTCAAAATTTGCCTTCACGACGGACTGTGGAGCAAGAGATCGAGTTGTTATCAGGAGTGAAACCACCTACTAAAGGGCCATGTCGGATTGCGCCTCGAGAGATAGTAGAGTTGGGGAAACAGCTTGATGAAGTGGAAGCGGGATGTGTTCGCCCTTCCAAAACACCGTTGGGAGCATCGGTGTCGTTTCAGAGGAAACATGAAGAGCATCTACGGAGGGTGTTCGACAGGCTGAAGGGAAACAGTTTGAATTTGAGGAAGGAGAATTTCTCTTTCGCTCGGCGGAGCAACAAATTCCTTGGTCAAGTCGTTGAACAAGGTCGTATCTGGAGGGGTATGGAGAAGGTAAGGATGATTCAAGAACGGAAGATCCCCACGACAGTGAAGGAGTTGCGTTCCTTTCTTGGCCTTACTAGATATTGCAGGAAGTTCGTTGAGGGGTATTCGCGGAGAATGACTCCAATAACAGGACTACTGGGGAGGTATTATTGGCTACACACGCGGGATGATGTGGTTGATTATACCAAAACTTGTCTCACTTGCCAACAAGACAAGGGGGAGCGGAAGAAGTATGGTACTTTCATGGCCGCACCAAAGTACTGTTCGGCAGAGGGGACGACACAATTGTTCCTTGTGACTATTGTGAGATATTGGGGTGTTCCCCAAGTTATTATTTGTGACCAAGATTTAATGTTCACTGACAACTTCTTGACAGAGTTTTTCAGGATATTCAGGTCACACCTTGACATCTCTTCGAGTTATCATCGACAGACAAACGAACAGATGAAGAGATTCAGAGAGCTACTAGATGAGTACTTGTGCCATTTTGTCAACGACAACCAGAAGAATGGCGTGCAACTACTTCATGTGGCTCCGTTCTGTGGCAACGCCCAAAGGCGCTCAACTACCAACAAGAGCCCTATTGAGCTTGTTATAGACCAGCTACCGCTGTTACCTCACATAGTGGGCGAGCCGTACAGACGAAAGAGTCCTAAGGCGTACATCTTCACCAGTGAAGGGAGACAGAATGCAGACTTTGCCCAAGCCTATCTGGAGAAAGCTTCTAAGCAGATGAAGAAATGGGCAGAACAAGAGAGAAGACCGCAGTTTCATGTCAATTGCCTCAAGCCATTCAATGCCAACCCCAACGACCTGAGCAGAAGTCAGTTAAACAGCGCAGAGTTGAAGACAGTGCAACCTGACAGACATGATGTTGAAGAGATCCTTGCAGACAGAAAGTTCCTATCCTCAAGGAAGAAGCGGCAGAAGTTCCTAGTGAAGTGGAAGTGCCTTGATGATAAAGAAATCAGCTGGATTTCTGCGGAAGATTTGAATCCATTCGTGGACAAAGTTGAAGTGTACCTATTGCCAAAAGTCTACGAGGACGTCGACCGCATGAGTGGGGGAGAATGTCACGGGCTAAGCTTGTTCAGGGCATTATGCTTGCCTATGACCGCTTATCTCGTGTGTTTGGGATGGGTTTCCATCATGTAAATACTAGTGTAGGGTTATTTTCTAGTATTTATTTCATTGTAAGCCAAATAAGGCAGTATGACTCCTCGGTCACTTTGACGTTTCCTAGTGCTAGAGTGAGAATGGCCTAGAAAGCTCTTTAGGGGAGGGTGAGTGTTCATCAATCATTGTAAAACTCACTAGCAATTGTCAACGTGCTTAGCCTACTTGCCTCCCTCGCTAAGTACAACATGTCAACGGAGGATTTGTTAATGAATTACGTTTGCTTCAATATTTACTGCTTGGTTGCCACGGCTTTCATGAATTGATTATTATTTCCGCTGCTATCTGATTGAATGTTAATGAAAGTGCTTCGTGGATGAATGTTGGTAAACAAAAGGTTGGCTAGTTAAGCAAGAGTGCTTTAGCTAGCGCCGCACGGCCCTTCACAACGATGTGAAAAAGGCGGACCGTGACAGGAAGCGATGCAGGTGGGGCTTGAAATTAGGAATTCTATTCATGATAATCAAATTAATTCTGATATGCGAGTGAGTAATTTTTTTTTTTAATGATGGTAGTTTTAGCATTGAGGAAACTTTGAATGTTCTCAAGGTGGAATCAGATGGGCAGATTAATGGGGAAGGTAGTCTAAATGGAAAAAACAAATGGGAGTGAAAATACCCCACAAGTCGCCCCATTGGAAAAGGCATGGGACATCACCTGTTGTTGGTCAGGGTTCCACTCTTGTGCCTACTTACATTGAGGAGGGTTAGAATTAAGGGAAGGACCCTCTTCCCTGTGGATTAGTTGCACCCTGAAAGGTACCCAAACACAATTGGTTATTTTAGGGGGGCGGGGGGATAGATGGGGTGATGAATCTGATATCGAGAGTGATTGATCATGAGTTTGCAAGGGGATCCCGAAAAAATAACAAAAGTTATCTACCGGTCAGAGAAGTACATAAAGGAAATGAAGAATAACAGGAAAGTTCCTCCTAGGCATCCCACTAGTTCAACTAGAGATCATAGATATCCAGTTATCCAGGACAGCCTGCAAAGAAGCCGTCCCCTCGAAGGTCCTTCTATTCCTTTGTTTCCAAATCATCTAAAAACGGCGAGGGGGATAGGGGAAAGAGCCCTCCTTTTGTGACCATGGAAATGGCCAAGCTCCAGAGATTCCTGGTCCAAGGGTAGTGAAGAAGGATGTGGTTAATCTATTCTGCTTCTTCAAGGCACAGAGAACACCTATTCATGACAGTGAAGCCCTTTTTTTGAAGATTCTCAAGTGAGTTTCATGAGCAAAATGGGTTTGTTTCATATTCCTTCTGATTTGGTTTGTGATATTTCTCATGTGACAGCAACTCCGCTTAAAGGTTTAAAGGGTGTTCATATTTTTGAGGATGATGGTATTGGTAAAGAGCAGCAAGTAATCGATCAGATTAGGGATGGCATTTTTCCTACCCTTCTCTCCTTTGGTGCAGATTAATGGGGAAGGCTCATGAAGCTTGACAACTTATGGAAAAGATTGTCATTGACTTATTGTATGATCCTAAGGGACACGAAGTCCCAATTGAATAGGGGTAAGAATAAGATGAAAAAACCCAGTATGAGCTAGTAAACTTGAAGTCTTCAATTAATTGACAGGAAGGGTTTTAAATGGGGTGCTCTTGTTTAGTTATTTGTTAGGTTTTCTTCTTCTTCTTCTTCTTCTTCTTCTTCTTTTTGTTTGTTTCTTTTATGGATCTCTCATCCTCTCTTTTCTTGTAATTCCTTTTCTTCTATCTTGATACACTTCTTTTGCTATCTGAACAAGAGAAGGAAAAAAATTCTATGTGGTGGGAAAATAATTGTTTCTTTGTTACTTCTCTTAATTTTGAGTTAAAGGTTTGGTTTGTCCTTAGACATTTGAAAGGTGGATACCAATGATATGTTTCAAACAAGAGCGTGCTCTGAAAGATTTTACGTGAAATGTGAATTCTGTGCTATGATGCTAGCAAGACAGCCGATAGCCTGTGCCTGGTTATTTTCTAGTGCTGGCTCTTTTTTCTTTTGGGCAGGGCAAGCCCTATTGGAGTTTAGGTTGCTCCCTGATTCTTTTTTAATTCATTATTCCCTCTCATATCCGTTGTAACTCATTTTTTCTGGTTGGGAGCAGTTCTATTTTCCTATAGAGTTTGGAAGGGGGGCACAGTGAAGTCTTTTAATTATCTATTTTATTTGGTTGGAAAGAATGATTTAATCTTTTATGATAATTTCAATTTCTTAAATGGTATTTGGATTTCAGAGTAGATAATCTGTTTTGGATTTATCTTTGAGCATCTGTTACTAAAAGGCTTGTAAAAGCATCTCTATTGATTTCTGAAGGAATACATTGTTGATTTGTAATTCATTCATTCTATTATTGAACCTCTTCACAAGCTGACATGGTCCTCTCATAAATGGGAGCTCCGAATGTAAAATTGATCACTATCTTGGAGACTGGCTGCTTAGGAAATGTCATGAAGGGCGACTGGCAGCTATGGATGTTTGAATGGTAAAGGAGTCCTGTCCTTTATATAGAAATCAGAGGCCTAGGGGGCCATTATACCCTTGAATTATACTGATGAGAATTTAACTCCATGAGAAATTGATGAAAAGCTGCCGAATTGGCCTAATTAATTAGGTTAGAACAGTTTTGATGCTCTTGGATGGTGCCCTGGAGAGAGTGTTGGTGACTGGCTGCTTAGGAAATGTATGAAGGGCAACTGGCTGCTGTGGATGTTTGAATGGTAAAGGAGTCCAGTCCTTCATGTGGAAATCAGAGACCAAACAGCATTATTTCCCTTGAATCGTACTGATGAGAATTTGACTCCACAAGAAACTGAATAAAAAGCTGCCAACTTGGCCTAATTAATTAGGTTAGAACAGTCTTGAGGCTCTTGAATGGTGGTACCTCTTTAGGTGCTTCCTTTTTTATTTTCTATATTTGGCCAAGTCTAATTCCAGGACTTATTGGCAAAATAGGTGGGCATTTTTACACTTGTTTATTTAGTTCCTTTCTAAAGAGCACCAATATCAACGTGGGACATGGATATGACATGAAACCAACAGTGTGATTCTGAAATTTTGTAAAAATGAGGATACGACATGGACAGAATACATTAATACTACACACACACATATATATATATATATATATATATATATATATGTATGTATGTATGTATATATATATATATATGTATATATATTTCTTTTAGATGACAAATATTGAGCTAATATTAATTTAAAATGAAATATGGGCATTATGATGCACAGTTATCAATTGTACATTTTACAAACTGCAGTTATACAATCATCAACAACATTCATATTAGAGAATATTGGTGCCAAAAAAAAAAAAGCCTAAAGGTGAAGAGGGAGGGAAGGAGACAAAGGGAATGGAGTTCAACCAATTGTGTCAGCTGAGCCTGGGCAGAAGCTCAAACATGGAAAAAATAGCTAACACTCGAGTGAACATCTTGAATGAAGCAACAATGTAGGAATTGAGGTGCCCTTGAGGCCTCACGGCTCCTCTAGTCATGTTGTCTCTAGTGAAGTAAAGGGTGGGAGGTATGGTGATGGGGATCAGCATGCCCTACCTATGTCATTTTTGGATTTTGTGACACGCGGACGGCCTCCCGATGTCCACATTTCCTTTGCTGACATGATGACACGTGGACGACCTACCGATGTCTACATCAGTTTATAATTGTTTGTAGATTTTGAATGGATTATTTGAAGACTTTTCAGTGTGAGAAAGACTCCAGTAGAGATGCCGAAACAAGTCCGAGTTCAAGACCCATGTGGGCCCCACACGGCTCCATTGGGCTCACACGAATTGGGCCTCCCTTTGACTTTTGTTTGTATTTAATTTGTAAACATGCATGACAACTTGCTTGCATGTGTATGTTAGGAAATTGTGTGAGTATGTCTAGTGAGTTGGAGTGTTAGTAAGTTGTGTTTAGTATATTTATTGTCTCTAGAAAGTTGGAGCATTTATTTTGTTAGTAACTTGTAAGAGTAATTTATGCGTCTAGTAAGTTGGTGTCTTTATTATTTGTGTCTCCCATGCTTGTGTGGGAAGTGTTAGTTGTTTAATGTCTTTGTCCCCCCATGTTAGCTAAGCTTATTAATGCTTTGTCCCCCCATGCTAGCTATATATATACCCCTTCATTGTAAGAACTATGTGTAGAGAGAAAAGTATTGTTATTGAATTAAAAAGATTTTTCCTTTGTGAAGCTTGTTAAGCTTTGTCCAATCCTTGTGATTGTGTAGTGAGAGGCTTCGTCGCTCTCCTCGGAGATCAAGTGGTGAGAGACCACTATTCTATCCAACGACTCCATTTCTATCCCACCTTCACGACTTCCCTCCATCACCCACATGGCCATCACCAAGTTTTACACCCCAAGGACACCAATCCATCATTTCATTTGCTGCATGCATATCCATATTTCAAAGTGTGCACGAAGAACTTCAGACGAGTTCTAACTATCCTCCAACGCATCCACATGGCCACACTAAAATACCCCCCCACACGGCCACTTCCCCTCCATTACATTGTTGCGTTTGTTTCGGTGTTTCAAATCTTGTTCCAAGAAATTTTCTTGCATGGTGTAAGACTTGTGTTGAACAACGTCAAGTCATCCAAACAATTATCTTGGTAATATCAGTACTTGTGATTGAATCTTTGCTATATATTGTATACCCTTGCTTATATTGAAGCCTTTGCTTGAAAGACTGAAATTCCATACTTGAATACCACATTTGAATCCATTGACTTAATATTGATACTTGCTAATTTAAAATCAATTGTGGAAATATTGCTTGCTAACAATAGAACTTAAATTCTTGAAATTTTGAATAACATCTTTGTTGCATATAAATTGATTCCTTTGTGAAAGAACTCTTGGGACTTATTTCTGAATAGCATCATACACTGTTTAAAAATACAACATGTGAAATGAAGCTTGATTTATTGTGTTTATGTTTAGTTAATTGATTTCTCAAATTAAAGTGTCTTGAGTGTATGTGCTTGTGTGAGGGTTGAAACCGTAGGACTAGGCCGCCCTTACCCGTCCTACATCATATGGTGGGCAATTATTTGGCCTCTGGTGCAATGGTGCTCATGCTAGTGCTCCAAAATGGCGAAGTCCTTGACTCTCTCTTTTCTTTCCCTTCTTTCTTTTCCTTTTTTTGGTCTTGTACAAAGGGGTCAAAGGTTGACTAAGATGCTGCATTTTTAAGCAAAAGTGTCCCAGACATGTCAGCTCCGTATTGGGATGTGTTCAGATGTGTCCAGCCATGTCTGATAAAAAGAACATTAAAATTAATTTCAGATATGTAGGGCACGTGTCAGGGCATCCTGGGCACATGATGATGCCTAACACATGTTGCAAATTGATACTTTGGCCTCTTAGGAGTGTTGTTGTTTCTGTTTCCTTGGTTTCTTCTCCTATTTCTTGGCTTGCTGCTTTAGTCTTTTGTAGTGTTGATTGTTGATTGCTAGGAAGCTTCATTTGCTCCCCTTTCTTTTTGGTTCTTGGAAGACTTCAAATCCTTCAATGAAAACTTCATGTTTATTTTGAAAGTGTCTAGAATATTGCTTGCAGTGATGCATTATTTCCTTCCAAAAGCAACGGGATGTAGCTAAGAGCCCTCATTCTTGAATCAGTGTTGGTCTTTGTTCTTCATAGGCATAATTTAATGCGACCAAATTGTTGACTAGAGTATTTACTGAAGATAAATACAACGCTAACAAAACTATTTGTGAATTTCAATGTATCCAAATTTGAAGAAGCATCATTTTTCCCTATATATATATATGTGCTCATGGGGTTTTGAGATAGATGGATTAGAAAACCAGAAGAAACAGACTAGAAGCTAATGTATTCCTAGGGATATAACATATGTATCAGGGATGAAACTCAGGTTTGAAGAAGCCAAATTATCCAAAACAAACCAATCTAACCTACTTAGTTTTGCTTTGGATAGATTGGCTTCTTGGTTCAGTTCGCAATTTCTGATTTTTTGGATGGAATTAACTGGGTTCTATAAATACAATTATTAAAAAATTTATGCTTTGTTTTGTTTTGGTTCCCCAGCTAAGTTCAGTTTGGTTTTGGGTCCAACTTTTGGACACTGAATGTATTTGGTCCAGTTCAAATTTTCCCTCAGAAGTCAGAACTGAACCAACCTGATGCATTTTCAACCCTACAAATTACTGGATAACAAGATGAAAGCCTGCATAATTGGATGGTTTTGGTCTGTAGTGAGGACTAGTGATGCAAATAGCAGGTTTCACAGACCAAGTGTGAGGTTTTAAAAAGGGCTTTTTGATATAGCATGAGAAGAATCTGCAAATGGGCTTAAATAGGCTTCCTAAATAATCCCCTTGATTGATTGTGCACAACTACTAGTTTGCAATCATGTTGTTTCATGCAAATTTTATTATGTGTTTATGCATTTACAACCCCAATCAGATTGCTGTAGCTGCCTAAATGTATGTCTCAAAAAGTTTGAGGTTGTAATTCCAAGGGTGATAATAACTAATACTGTGGTGGTAATAACTAATATTGCTTTTTGTCTAAATCCACACAAGTCCAAATTCATGCTCCCAAACACAGGGTTAGAATCCTAGGAAAGGTGTAATATAGTTGTATTTTCTAGATTGTTTAATTGATGCTGTGCTTGTGTATTGAACTTTATTAGATTCCTTCACCCTGCCAAATTCTATGTATTTTATTTATTTTTTTAAAATTAATCAATTCTAATCTCACTTTGCCTTCACCCCAAATTGTGCAGGCACAACTTATAGCCGCAGAAGATGAACACTCACAACCATCTGTTCAAGGGAATGAAAATAGTTCCCCCAGTGGTAAATTTTGTGAATTTGATGGCGATACCTCAATAACAGATGAGGAAGAAGTGGTGGTTTTAAGAAAGCTGCTTAAGGATATCTTCATTGATAATGCTACATTAAGAAAAAAAGTTAATTCAGTCATCCGTGGTGCTCTCAAAATGGAAGCTGCCAAAAAAGAGGATGACAGAGCTCCATCAATAGAAACTGTACCAAATAAGTTTCTTCAGAGATGAAACACATGACAACTGTAAATTAATCTTAGCACCTTGTTAAAAGCCCCTATGATCCTCCTATCATGTTCTGGGCAATCAAATCTTCTGTTTTGGATGGTTGATTTAACTCACTAGCAGTAGCAGAAGTTGCACTTGTAATTCATAATTCTGTGATTCTACATACATGAATCCACGCTATACGAATTAGAGCATTTTTGTACTCCTATAGATTTGAATAATAAGTAAACTTTATAATGTGCCACCTAGTTCATGATTCAAATTTTGCACTGGCAGCATGCGAGCAATATATGTGGCTGGCTTGTACTGTATCCTTTTGGTGGGTGCTAATCCTTTTCCTTTTACTCTACACCATTTGAGCAATAGGAAATCCAATTCCAACCTCAGTGAAGCGCTACATACAGTATTAAAATTGCCGGATGATGTATATAATTTGCAATCTGGTTTGACTCTCAAGTGCACTGAACCGAACCAAATCAAATTACTATTTCAGATTTAAGTTTGGTGAGTAGGTCAACACTTCAAACCATATGGCGCACACCCTTTGTATACACCTGAATGTTGAATTTTCAAACTTGCTGAACTGATTCAAATGAATTGTAGACTTATCAGTCATGAAACAACAGAACGAAACAGCTCCTATTGTGCTGCTGCTTCCAAATTATCACAAGGCAACTGTCTACAAAGATACATCTCTACTACAAAGAACAAATTTTATAAAAGGGCCTTTTGAGACAACTCAATGACTTGAAACATCAATCTTTAGAAAAACATAATATTACTGTTGCCCAAGCATCATCTTTTCACATGTAATCAGCCCAAGCATGTAATCATCATACTTGTGCAGTATCTGCAGAGAAATAAAGTAAATAAACAAAGGTTAAGAATATAACTAAAGAAAAACAAAACATGGGATTACCTGGTAGATGCGCTACAAGTTACTGAAATTCTGAATTTCATATTCCAAATGCATTTGTGTTGTACCTTAACAACAATGTTCTATCTGGCGTGGCTCGACAAGGATATAAACTGGTTTTCCATTTAGCCTGCACTGTCCCTGGAATAAGAGCCCCGATTGATCATCAAAGAGATTTTTAAGTACACACGAAATTCATCAGCTCGAATCCAAGCATTACCTCTTCCTCCGGTAACCCAACAACACATGCGCATTCAACCACTTCAGCCCCCATGCGTTCTAGGAAGCGGAAAAGAAAGAGTTTCCAATACAAGGATTAATTATAAGTGGAGAAAATAACCAGTAGGAGAGACCCGAGAAGTAGCTTTCAAGCTTACCTAAAAGCTTGATTGCTGCAGAGAGAGTCCCACCTGTTGCTACTAAATCATCAATTACCAATGCACGTTCACCTGGCTGAACAGCACCTACATGCATCTCCAGACAATCTGTCCCATACTCTAGCACATATGCTTCGGAAATTACTTCACCTGCATAAATTTTGAAGGTTCAACTTTTGAAATTGTGTGCATTCTCATATCATGCAGAGATTGAGAGAAAGGGAGTAGTTAGTAATAGTCATCCCCAAAAAAACATTCCACTTTGAATGGTCTGAACAAAAATACAAACCCAACCTTGAGTGTGTGAATTGTGAACGGTGATATACGTGGGTTAACTCGTGCAGGTTATCCATGGACCCACAAAAAAAAAAACACTTGTCGCAAGTATTTTGACTAGGCCTTCATGGTTTTAATTCTACGGAGCTATGATGAATCTAAATCAAACAGCATTTCTCCTCACAGTGACACTGTTTGACAGCAAGCTTTCATTAACAAAAGTGGAAATCCATGGAAATACAATAACATTGCCACTCATAAGAAATAAAACTAAAGACAGATCAAAACCTAATAACATTCTTTATCCAGATTTTTCACTTGTTACCACTTCCATTTATTTTTCCATCAACTCTAACAATTCAAATAAATTGCAAATGCTTAAGACACAAGATTTTATAACAATCTAATAAGAATGCATCTACAATTTCTTCATTTCAATAGAAACCAAAGATGACATAGAACAGGCGTACCTGGCAACTTCTTAGGTTTGCGAAGTGGTACAAATTTCGCACCGATCGCTAAGGCAATTGACGGAGCAAACATGAACCCTCTAGCTTCAACTCCTGCAAATGAGAATTCAACAACATAACAGCATGTCCAAATAATCATTTCTGTAAATTACTGCTCTTAGATCGATGAGTGTGCAACCGACTACAGAAATCTCATGCTTCAACATCAAACCATTTTCCAGCATTGTAAACAATGTCTCAACTCTTTCCCACTCTATTTTATTTTTTCCTCTCTTTTGAGATGGACATGTTGAAGCCTAGCATCAACAACAGTGTCAATAAACTCTACGCACTAAAATGACAAATCTCATATGCACAACTACATGGCAATTTATTCATCACTTGTCAAAAATGCAGGGAAAATTAAGGCAAGAATCAGTACAAGGGAGAAAAAAGTTCAACTTCTTCCTTAGTAAATGAATATTGGTACTTTTTTCATTTTGTATAGTAGGGTAATGACCTTTTTTTTGTTTTTTTTTTCAGAACTGTTAAGGGAATATTAGGAAAGATGCAAGATCTTATTTTTATATAAAAAATAATAAGAATAATAAAACTAATATTAACATAAAATGAAATGCTTATCTAACCAGCTTAATGATTAATTAGAGGCATTTCATCACTACAAACACAAGACCTAGCTAGGACCCCCCATTAGGATGAGGGTCCACAGGCTGCGCCTATGGTAATAAAATACCAATAAAAAAAAAGTGTGTGAATAGAATTACTCATCCAGCTAGTACTTGTATTCACAGGTCTAGTCTACTTTTTGCTCATCCAAATCCAAATCCAAATCCACATGCAGCACCACCTCTCGTAGGTACGCAAAGTGGGGTACACACTACACACTACACACTACATCAGCAGCAACAGCAGGCTGGAAATAGCACCACCCCCACCCCACTATTCACAAATCAAATTGGCAATAGTATATTAGCTTGTTCTCTGTAGGACCAAGTGGGGTAAACTCAATAGCCTATAAATAACAATACAGCCTGTTTTTCAAACAGATCCAAGAGATAAAAATAGACTTGATAAAAACATGGAAGTTCAGAGAGAGAGAGAGAGAGAGAGAGAGAGAGAGAGAGAGGAATAACTTTCAAATAAACCCAGAAGAAACAATAGGAGGACAAAAACTAGGCAGCTTAAAAAGGCTACATTTTTCCCCAAAAATGGAATTTGAAAAAAAAACATGTACACAGCATTGAACAGCTGGGAAAGCAAGAGGAAAGGAAAACAACCCAAAATATTAATTCAAATATTGAAATTCTACCGTAGCTGGGGGTTAATATTTAACACAGTTGATTTGAAAAATAAAATTTCTCAGCAACCAATCACGGCCCCAAAGAAAAAGGGAGGCAGAAGAAAACCAGTCCCAGACAAAAATTAAAAAGTCTTCCCATTTTCCAGTCTCTGAAACTACAAAATTTTAAAGGAAACGAACACACAAGAAGAAATGTTCCTTCGCAGTTACGGGAATCAATTGAAGGATACGGGAAAAAGAGGAATAGGAGATTTCGAGTAAGGTGAGGTACATTTTCAAACTTCAATCTTTCCTCATCATATCCAGCCAGGAGAAGACCACAAAATGAGAGAGAGAGAGAGAGAGAGAGAGAGAGAGAGAGAGAGAGAGAGAGAGAGAGAGAGAGAGAGAAGCATGTTACCAGCAACAACAGATATGCCCATATCTCTGTATCTATCAACAAAGATGTCCACAGTGTCCTTGAAGGCCTTGTGGTTGAGAAACAATGTAGTTATGTCTTGAAACATTATTCCTGCCCCTCAAAACAAAAATCAAAATCTCAAAAAACCTCCAGAAGTAATAAATTTCAATGTGCGAATTAAATCAAACACAAACCAAACCAAACCTTTCTTTGGGAAGTGAGGAACCACTCTAATGGCCTCAGAAATGGCTTGCAGCCTTGGGTCACCCTTCAACCCGTTCTCCTCTGCAAACATTCTCTCTCTCTCTCTCTCTCTCTTCAATGGCTCTTACCAGTTTCACAACGTATGGCAGGAAGCAGACATTTTCAACGTCTTCTCTTCTCTCTCTCTTAAATGGGTTTTGGATTGGACTCCAGCACAGCAGGGCAGAGCAGAACAGATTTTGGTTTTCCCTCCTAAAATCTGCAGGATTAAATTTCTGGGTTCTCAGTTCTAACTTTTGAATTGCATTGGGTGTGCTTTAAATACTGTATTTATGAGAGAGAGAGACAGGATGCGTGCGGGTGTGTGTGTTTTGGACTGAGGAGGGTTCCTAACCACGTGGTCTCAAAGCGCGTGTCCAACAAACTCGCCCCCAATCCACACCCCCTCACTTTATGGAATTCTGCAACTGCCCACCAAACTTTCGCAAATTCTATTCAAACCCCAAAACTATTGGCTCCTCCTAACATACTTGACATAAAATATTATGGAAAACCCTAGCAATTTGCATTTTATGTCACAGCTTATAAGGTACTTTAAAAAAAAAAAAACATTTAAAATCTCATACCTCTAGGTGGCTATGTTATAGTGGACAAAAAACAAAGGACATGTGGTCCCTTATTACCAAATGTGTGAAAAATGGATTGCCAAGGATTCTTTAGGCCTTATTTGGAACCATTTTGTTCTATTTTATTTTATTTTAAAAATAATTATATAATACATATTTGGCATTTGGCAATATCTATGGACTTCAATTTTTTGCATTGGAACACGTGTTTTAGTGTTTATATTTTAATGTTTGAGATGAGAACAAATAAAATATTATATTAATTGCTAAATAAATTATAATTTAAAAACAAAAAGAAAACAAAGTAAAAACGTATCAAAATGCAACTGTTACATTTTAAATATATGAATTTTAAAATTGTTATTAATGATTAGAGCCTTGTTCTTGGCATTTCAATATTAAGTTTGGACAATTTTTCTTTTTGTTTTTTTTACTTGGTTTCAAGGGCAATGATACCCTTTAAAATCTTATCTCATGGGATACAAGGGGTGTCACTGTCATATGTTGAAATAAATATTTAAATCTTTTTTATTCAAAATTTTGGAAAAATACAATATCTTGAAGGAAAAAGAGACTGAAGTAGAGGTTATGAGGGTAATTGCCCATCAAGCCTTTTCTGTTGTTGCCAAAAATGTCGATTTGACCTCCGGCAAGCTTTCCGATCTTGATCACCTGAAAAGGACGAAAACAAATGCGGCTTGAAGGACCCAGGGTATACTTCAGGGGATCTCTCCGATGCCTAAGTAAGGGAGTGCTTTAGAGAGGTTGTAAGTAATAGTAAAATTAGGTTAGAATAAGATACCTTAGCCTCTCCGTAGTACCCCTTTTATACTGTTGAGGTTTGACCTTGGTAGATTTGTCATTTATAGTGCTTGACGTGGATCACTTTGATCATTATAACGCAGGTGTGGATCACTCCGGTCAATATATGACCAGCGTCAATGGCTCTGGTTGTGTGATTGACTTGGTAGGTGATTTCCCCCATTAATGTTGGGCACATGCCTTCTCTTTAGGGTAGGTGATATATTTTGGGGTATATTAGTTGCCCCCCCCCCCTTAGTTTTGAAGTTTTGAATCATGTTCCCAAAGTTCGAAAGTTGTTCCTGTTGGGCTTTTGTGGAGCTTAGTTGTGTTTGATCCGGGTGATGACTCGATCCAAAGTAATGATTCGTGGTTTCTTAACAAGTGATTTCTTACTCAGGCTTAGTCTATGAGCGCTGCGACTTGGGCTTATGCACATCTTGCCGAGCTAAACTCTGGGATGTTGGCTAATCCGAGCCGAAGTTGAGGCGAGCATGGCTTTGCTGAGCCGAACTTGCTATGCTCTTGGCTTTGCTGAGCCGAGGTTGAGGTGAGCACAGCTTTGCTGAGTCGAACTCAAGGGAGGTCGGCTGGGAGCCTTTTTGCCGAGCTGTCCCTCGTGGGCAATTCTTGTCAAGTTGCTCTTATGAGGATATTCTTGCTGAGGTGCTCTTTTGGGGGCATTCTTGCCGAGCTATCCCTCGTGGGGAATTCTTCTGAGTTGCTGAGCTGCTCTTTTGATGGCATTTTAGCCGAGCTGCCGAGCTGCTCTTCTGGTGGCATTTTTTCCGAGCTGTCCCTCTTGGGGAATTTTGTCGAGCTGCTCTTCTGATAGCATTTTTGTCGAGTTGCTCTTTTGGTGGCCTTTTTGCCGAGCTACTTTTATGGTGGCATTTTTGCCGAGTTGCTCTTATGGTGGCATTTTTGCCGAGCTGCCAAGCTACTCTTCTGGTGACATTTTTACTGAGTTGCTCTTCTGGTGGCATTTTTGCCGAGTTGCCCTTAGTGGGGCATTCTTGTTGAATTGCCCTTCGTGGGGCATTCTTGCTAAATTACCCTTCGTGGGGTATTCTTGTCGACCTGCCCTTCGTGGGGCATACTTGCTGATCTGCCCTTCGCGGCCTAATGAGCTGTGCTAATCTTTTGGACCGTTCTTGCTTTGCTTAATGAGTTGTGCTCATCTTTTGGGATATCTTGTGGCCTAATGAGCTATGCTCATCTTTTGGGATATCTTGTGGCCTAATGAGCTATGCTCATCTTTTGGGCCGTTTATGGCCTAATAAGCTGTGCTCATTTTTTGGGTAGTCTTTTGGCCTCACGAGCGTTGCTTGTTAGTTGGGCCGGTTATTTTTTGCCTAATGAGTTGTGCTTATTTGTTGGGCTATTTTGTGGCCTAATGAGCTATGCTTATCTTTTGAGCTGTTTCTGGCCTAATGAGTTGTACTCATTTTTTGGGTAGTCTTTTGTCCTCATTAGCGTTGCTCATCAGTTGGGCTGATTCTTCTTTGTCTAATGATCTGTGCTCATTTTTTGGGCTGAAATTGAATAGCGTGAGAGAGAATGGACTTTTAGATATGTATGCAAAATTTGATAATTAATAGAGGCACACAAAATGTTCGAGTACATGATTGACAAAGATGCAATTTTATGGAACAATTTCCTTTCTAGGCATACTAGATTGGGTCAGAACCCCCTAGGGCATTGGTATGTGAGACATGTAGGGGAGTGTAGGACCGGAACTTACTCGTATATCCTAACCCCCTAGGGCTACTCTGCAGCTTGTTACTCTCTTTCCTCTCCCATATTTTAGAGACTTCTTCCGTGCCCCTCTGGCCTTTTCTCTTCAGATCACTTTGTTATCTTCTTGTGTCCATTATCTCTTCCAGATTAATATACTTATGAGCTCTTGCCATTAGCTCCCCCCTGTCATTTAGAGGTCTCTTTCCTAAAGAATACGGGAAGTCTCTAGGTTGGAGGGTCGTGGTTAGGGCCGCCAATAATACCCGTGATCTAGATTGCGAATCTCAACGGTGGCAGCCACAAAGCAATGTATGAATTTCTTTAGTGTTTCCCTTTCTCCTTGGACCAAGCTCATCAAGTGAGCTGAGGTCTTTGCCATCCTACGGCTACCAGTGAAGTGCCTATTGAATAGTTGTTCCATCTCAGAGAAGGAATTGATGGACTCAATCTTCAGGGTTCAGTACTTTGCCCTGGTATTTCCTTTAAGGGTGCCAGAAAACGCACGACACATGATGGCATCAGGTGCACCTTGCAATTGCATCAACACCTTAATGGTATCTAGGTGATCAATCAGGTCGGTCGACCCTTCATACCTTTCAAAGGTTGGCCTATTGAACTTACCTAGCAATAGGACCTCCATCACTTCTTTGGTGAAGGGCAGATTTGTAGATTTAAATGAGATATCTCTGCAAGATAGGTCGGTGTGCATCTCCTTCATCATCTTTTCTATTTGATCAATTTTCTTGATTCTTTCCTCCAGCTCGTTCGACCGTTGTTCCTTGATTTCTACACTATTCGCATCTTCCACCTTCTTTGCGGGGTAAGTTTTTCCATCATTATCCTTTAGGGTCGCTATTTCCTCAGGTGATTCGGGATTTTCTGGTTGATGTGGAGGTACAAATCCTCCATGACACTTTTGCAGTAGGATCATGTTGAACATGTCTTCCATTTTCTTCTGGGAGGCTTCCATCTTCCTTCAGAAGATAAGGAATTCCTCCTTTGTCACTCTTGGTTGGTCTTTAGGTAAGGAATAAATGGACTAGGGTGATTGATCACTCGTAGCAGGCTCTGACCTTGAGTTGGTGGTTGTTGTCATGATGCAGGGATCGAGGATCGAAAATTTAAAACCTTTCAAAAACGTTCCCATAGACAGCGCCAACTATTGCTGCCAAAAATGTAAATCTGATCTTCGGTGAGCTTTTTGATCTCGAGCACCTGAAAAGGATGAAAACAAACACGGCTTGGAGACCTGAGGTGTACTTCGGGGGATCTCTCCGATGCCTATGTAAGGGAGTGCTTTAGAGAGGTTGTAAGCAACAGTGAAATTGGGTTAGAATAAGATACTTTAGCCACTGCATAGTACCCTTTTTATATTGGCGAGGTTTGACTCTGGTAAATCTGTCATTTATAGCACTTGGCGTGGATCACTTTGATCATTATAGTGCAGACATGGATCACTTCGGTCAATATACGGCCAGCGTCAATGGCTCTGGTCAAGCGATTGACTTGGTAGGTGATTTCCTCCATTAATACTGGGCACATGCCTTCTCTTTAGGGTAGGTAATATATTTTGGGGTATATTTCAAATCCTATTTTATATAAAATTAAGGAGCTATTTTTTTAGGGTTTTTCTTAACTTGATTTGTTATTTATAAAATAAAATCATAGTTGGCTTCTTAATCTTTATTTTAATTTATACTTGTTAAAACTCTGACGTGATATATATAGCTTTCCCTCATGAGGCATAAATCTTGCATTTGCGTCAAGGATTTTGATTGTTTCTTTAGGGCCCATTTGCATCAAGAATTTTGTTTGGGGAAATGAAAAAAAAAAAAAAATAAGAACGAAGTTTATTTTACGTTGCATTTCCTCTATATCAAATGTTGTTAAAAATGAAAATTCATCTTAATATGATTAAAAATCAAGAAAGATCAAATGTTAGTAATGTGTAAAATCAATTTTTTATTAATTGATTTGGTACATTTTTTATTTTTTTCTCTCCTTCCTTAATAACCAAATATGAAAAATTAGATTTCTTTGCATTTTCCTTAATTTTCTATATAAAATTTTTCTAGTTCCAAAGCTACGATTTAATTATAGAGAAAGAGCTTGATTAATTACCAAAAAAGGGGGAAAAGTAGCTTGAATTTATGAGCCCTAAACAAACTTGATGGGGGTATTATATTCAATGAGATGGAACTAAATAAATAAGGAGAGGAGCACAATTAGGTGTTGATATACACACCCAAAAATATTATTATGGCACTCTAAGATTTCAAGAAATAAGAAAAAAGTAGAAGCAAATGACTTAGCTCGTAATGGTTTAATTGGAGGATAAGATTTTCTAGATAAAGAATTGTTCTTTTCCTTATCCCCACTATTGTAAACGAAATAAAATCCTTCATCCAATAATGATACTAACTTTTTTTTGTAAAATCTATTAAAAAATTAAATAGATGTATAAAACTAAAGTTGAAATCAAAACAATAATGCCTTTGATGATTATAAACAAAACGAATTTACCATATTTTTATAGACCTTTAAATTTACCCTTTTTTCTTTTCGTATTGAATATAAAAACTAATGCTATGGCTATACACTTAAATTTACTTCCTTTGAACTCTTCTAGACAAGTCATTTTTATTGAATGCATCACCAAGTGATTAATTCATCATATGTGGTGGTTATAGGATTTGAGTCATCTTTCCTTATTTACAAGTCTGCTAAAGATAACTTCTTTTTTCTTAAAAAGGATTTTTTTAAGGATATATTGAAGTCATGGATTTGAACAATGAACCCAAATCTTATTTCACTCAGTCACGAAGTGAAAGCTTCGGTGGCAGGATAAGTTTGCCTTCAATATTCATGTCATTTATCCATAAATGAAAACATCCATTTTAAGAAATTAAGAGCAAATGTTTGTATTCGAAGTATTTTGACCTCACCACCTTAGGTTTATCTTGTTCCAATTAGCTTTTATTTATTTATTCTATTTATTTTTTTATTTTTTGTTATTTATTTATTTTTTTGGAAAGAGCCGGAAGCCATTCACATAGCGCTTTGTCTCAAGTTTATTAATAACTCTTACTTATGGCGGAGGAATACTGTGGAAACAAAAAGACACTTGGAGCTTACATAATAACCAATAAAACACCTCATGCATCAAACCAAACAAAAAAAAAAATAAAAATAAACCTATACTAGAACCAAAAGAAAACTAATTAAAGATACTTCATATAAGCCGTACCCATCTTATCCAATTTATACAAACATTTGATAACTTTAGGAAGTTGACTACTATTTGTCAACAAACTATTCCTCCCCATGACACCTTATCGAGTCAAAACACCTACCACTTTATTCCCTTGTTCCAATTAGCTTGAAATCATCAAAGGACTAAAAATCCTAAAGTCAGTTGGCACTAATCCATTTTGTTCTAACACAACATTCAGTAATCCACTTTGTTCTAACACAAATTCTATAGCATTTATTCATTTCCTGCCTCATTGCTCAATTTAGACTCTCAACATTGTACAAATTTCTAACTTGGGAGAAGACATGCCCCTCTACTTGTTTATTTTGTCTTCAATGCCTTCAAAACAAAAATCATATTCCCCCACCCCCCTCTGTTTCGTGTGAAACATTAATAGATATATATATATGTCACATACGTTCATTAAGAAATTTAAGGGACTTCTCTTATACTTGGGATGAGGAGAGCACATGGCTACTTACCCTTTGAAATTTTTCCACAGTATTGCTTATAAATTTGGGAGGTTTTTTTTGCATATATGGAAGGCTACAAATATTATTTTATTTGAGAAGGTTGCAATATAGTGTTCGCTCTATTTTCCATTATATCATTTGTAACATTAGTGGTAGATGTCAACTTTAGTAGGATCCTTTTAAGTTGTATTTTGATTTCTTTGTATTCATATCTTTTTTGTTGAGCTAACATATTTATCTTGTCTTCTAAAAATGAATATTATACGAATATTGATTAAATTAGACTTATCATTTTATTGATAAAAGTAGGATACACAAGAAAAATCAAGAAAAAAATGGACAAAAATGTCTCATAAATAAATCATATAAAGTAAATAATAAAGAAATAAGATTACGTAAACCAACTTCGTACGTGAATCATTTTATGCTTTCTTATTTAGAAAATATATAATTATTGTCATTATTAAGGTAGTTATAAAATTTAACAACTATATTATTGTATTATAAATGATTCTATCAAAGTAGCTAGCCAAGAATATTCTACAATAAAGAGATGGGAAGGTAGAAGAAAAATAGTGATTATTTATTAAGTTTATAAAAAAAAAAAGGTCAAAAAAGTATTTCCAAAGTTGCGTGTATGAAAAGATTCTAGGAAAGGAGGTATAAGGGGAAAATATACTTTTTTAAGTTCAATTATTTGTCTAAGCACAATATGAACTCATTAGGTGTGTTGAGGGCATTTTAATGGGTGAAGGGAGATTGATGGGTATAATTTATTCCTATCAAATTGCATTTGAATTAACTCAACATGACCCGTAATAATAATTAATTTTTTAATTATCTCTAGATATCAAATGGATGCCATTGACCATGTGCACTTATTCATTTATTTAATAAAATTTTTTCACACCGTAACATAGCAAAAAATAGCGAATAATTAGTTTTATCAACTCTTTTTATATAATATTATTTACACATTTATAATTTTACAAAATTTTAAAATTAATAAACATTTTCAAAACCCAAAAAAAGTTAGGCAGGGCCTAGGGGTGAGCATAATTTAGGGAAACCCGAATTAACCGAATTAACAGACCAATTTTGGTCGGTTCGATTCGGTCAAGAAATAGGGTCGGTTCGGTTCGGTTACGATTTTACCAATTTTCGGTTAATCGGTTATCGGTTCGGTTAATATGAATTATCAATTCGGTTAACCGAATTAACCGAATTGATAATTAATGATTCTAGTGATTCTACTCTTATAGTTTAATACCAAAATATTTTTTTTATTAATAAAATTAATAGATGAGATGCTTAATTAAGCTCGAATTAGTAAAAAGGTTATAATTATATTATGTTTTTAATAATTAATTTCAAATTATTTCAGTTAAATTCGGTTAACCGAATTACCCAAAAAGGTAATTCGGTCGGGTTCGGTTCGGTGAGCTTCCTTTGTTCGGTCGGTTCGGTTATCAGAAATCATTAACCGAAAATTTCTGTTAATTCGGTTAATTAACCGAATTTGGCTGAACCGACCGTTTGCTCACCCCTAGCAGGGCTTATTAAAAAAGATATTTTAAGCATTCAAAAAGGAATTAAACATTAAACAATGTTTCCTTGCACAGGCCCATCCTCGGTCAAAATTTCTTATGAAGAATCGGTTGATGATGTATACGGTTCATTGTATCTAAACTTTATAAGTTTCAACTACTTTACCTAATTTTTAAAAAGGAAGGATCCCTTGATTCGCAACTCACTGCATTCGTGCAAAATTGGATTCTCATCTTGACATTTAGACCATCCATTATTTCTCTTTCAAACTTGATGAGAACACCACCGTGCTCCACAAATGCTTAGTTGGATGATTGTGATCAACGTTCGAAGCAAACTAACGTGTAATCTAGGCAGTACCTAAATGCTACCCCTCTAGGGTATTTGAGAAAAAAAGACGAGGGAAGGGAATTTTGGTTAGAAAGGAAAACCAATGACTACTGATGGACAAAGAATCGAGTGGTAGGAGATTCAAATTGGGAGGCATGGTGCCAATACTATCCTTTAGATTCAGAGAGATGACATGGCGGAGGGGTTATGAGGAATAAACCTGTGCCATCCATGTGGCATGATGTTTGGTGAAGACTTGGTAGACCTATGTAACATCACGAAATGATTGCATCAAAGGAGCAAGGGAAAGTGCCATGTTAGGAGATTCGTGATATGTGAGCTTGTCTTTTGTTGGATTGACCATATAATCATACTTTTTGAAGAATCGATTGATGATATATATTGTTCATTGTATCTAAACTTTATAACTTTCAATTGCTTTACCTAATTTTTAAAAAAAAGGATCCCTTGCTTCGCAACCCATGTATTCATGCAAAATTGGATTCTCATTATGACATTAAGACCATCCATTATTTCTCCTTGAAACTTGACGAGAACACCACTGTACGCACTCCCCAAATGCTTGGTTGGATGATTATGATCTACATTTGAAGCAAATTGAGGTGTGATCTAGGTAGTACCTAAACGCTACGCCTCTTGGGTTTTTGAGAAAAAAAATGAGGAAGGGAATTTTGGTTAGAAAGGAAAACGTATGACTACTAATGGGCAAAGAATTGAGTGGCAGGAGATTCTGATTGGGTGGTACAGTGCCAACACTCTCTTTTAGATTTAGAGAGATGACATGGAAAAGCAATTATGAGGAGTTAACCTTTGCCGTACACATGGCATGATGTTTGGTGAAGACTTGGTACACTTATGTAACGTCACGAAATGACTGCGTCAAAGGAGCATGAGAAGGTTCCACGTTAGAAGATTTGTAATATGCGAGCTTGTCTTTTTTTGGATTGACCATATAATCATACTTTATTGTTGTGGCCCATAACTAGAAATGGATGACATCATCTTGTTGCATAATAAACTGTTGCACACTCTATAGCGGTGTGTTAGAAACACTTGTCGATGAGATACCTTCCCTTCAAGTTGCAAAGCTAAAAATTGGAATAGTCGTATGGGTAAAACCCCCCACACCTCTAGTTTTTTAAAATTTAAAATAAGATGAAAAAACTTTATATCACAAGCCTATGTGTCAGTATGTGAGTGCAAGAGAGGAGTAACGGTCCATGCATCCACCACTCTTTTTCCACTATGTAATTCATAATAGACACAAGCTTGTGGCTTTTAATTTGAGGTGACAAAACGGGTTAATACTCAATGAATAACCTATTATTCACCCTTTTTTTTTAACTGAATTTGGGTTAAGAGGGATGACATTTATAATTAGGTTGACCCAAACCAGAACCAATTACATAATGGGTTAAATAGCTTAGGTAAGGTATCCATAAATCACCAATTAAATTTTTTTTTTTTACCAAAAAGTTATTGGATTTCATATATTTGAATTATGATATTTGATGCATGTATACATTAAAAGAATAGAGATAAAATATAAGTTATTCAATCACATTTGTTGAAATATGAGGGAGGAAAAAATGTTAAATAGGTTATTTATGTTGTTTCTTAAATTTCAAATCACATTTTTTTTTAAAATACTAGTTATGGGCACATGCTCTGATTCTACATTGCAAGAATTTTCTATAGACTATACTTGGGGGGTGGCAGTATCTGGGATGCGATAGCTAAACATGATGACTCCCTGAGAATTTAGGTATACTCCCAAGAGTGGGGGGGGGGGGGGGGGATGAATTGGGTTTTTAAAATTTCTTTATAACTTTGTTTCACAAATTCCTTAGTTTAAGCATTAACTCAGCAAATTGATTTTCAGCAATCACACAAACACAATAGTATTGATAAAAAACCCTTACAAGTTCAGTCAACAATCCTTTGAAAACCCTAACAAGTTTAGTCAACAATCCTTTGAACAATCCAAATTCAATCTTTTATAAATGAATGATATTAGATACCAGCTTGATAAAAAATCTCAAAACTTTAATATTCAGAATCAGAATTTTCTTTAACAATAAATGGTGACAATTTTAAGATAATTTCAGGAGGTTGATTTTATAAAGCCTGCAAATTTCTTTGAATTAATTTAACAAAATCAACTTCAGTTGTGATAATCAAAAATCAGTATTCAAATTTTACTTTGAACTTGTCAAACCAATCAATGATAACCAATATGTTCCTTGATTTCAAGTATGAACCAAAATCAGTTTTTGAGCAACTTCCAATATGCAGCAAGTTCTCAATAAACATAAACGCAGATTATAACCTTGCAATAAAGTAAGGAGATTAGGGAAGAAGAGTTGAAGACCAGATTTTTTACAAGGTTCGGCCAGAAGCCTACGTCCTTGCCCCAACCAACATGCTGTGAGGATTTTCCTTTCCAACTTTGTTACCAGGTGAAGTTTCAACCTCTCTCCCTTAAAGGTGGAGTTCACCTCTCTAACAAGAATCCCCTCTCGCTAGGCAATGATCCAACAATCCTAAATCATCAAGAAAATAAGAAACACAAACAAACTTTGTTCGTACAATTGAAACTCTCAGTTAGAGCAAATTTGTACAATTGAAAAATAATATACTTCAACAATAATCAATATAGAAGAGTGAAGCTTAGTAGAATATCACTAGGGTTCTGATTTGAATTGAAATTCTCAGTAGAAAAGATAAAAAAACTGTGGGTTGTTTTAGCAAAAAGCATAACAATACTTCAGAAAATATTTCAGCAGGAGAACTTTGAATTTGTAATTTGTATGTGCTTGATTGCTTGTATGTAATTTGTGAAAATAACAAGTATTTATAGAGTAGTAAAGCTACTTTATGTTTTCCCCAAGTTACTTACAGTATTTCCCAAGTAATCTCTAAGTTTGGAGCCCAAGAAATCAAATTTGGAAACTTTTCAAACGATGTTTAAAAGTTAAAACACGAACTTCAGTCGACTATGCCCGAGGTCAGTTGCTTGAGCTTTTTAAGTTTAGCATATTTTGAAAATATAGTTCACTGAGCTTTAAGGGTCAGTCGCCTGTCTTGGTTTTGTTTGCTTACTTAAAAAGCACATAAAAATGTTAGTCGCCTGATGATGATTCATTAATCACCTGTCCTGTTTTCAGCTTAAGTGATTTTTCAAATTTTGATTTCAAAACTTTACTTGGATCTTGGAAAAAAATAAGTAAGACTTTAAAACATTTTCCATGATTTTGAAATAAGGTCTTTAAGTCACTTAAACTTTCCTACGAGCTTTATGCATCAATTTCGAATTTGCGAAGTACTTATATGAGACTTATATATATAACAACTCTATCTTAAGAACAAAGTCTTCATGCTTTGGCTTGTTTTCTATACCCAACTTGAAGCTTTCTAACTTCAATATACTTTGACATCTATCATAGCTCATAGCCTTGAGTATAAATTTCATCCATTTTCTTGAAACAAATCAACTCGATCTTATAAGCTCTTTTTGAAGACCTAATAGATACTTAAACAAGATTCTAAGCCTTGTTAGACCAACAATCTCTCCCTTTTTGATGATGACAAATAATGAGCAAAAGTGAGTAAGCCTTACAAAGGCTCCTCTTTACAATAAGCATAATCTCAACAAGATTTGTAAAGTAAAATAGAATTCATATTAACTTAATGAACATATATCATGATCTTATCAATTGTGTACTATAACTCCCCCTGAATGAAACATATACCATATTCAATAAAATTTGTATTTCATTCATGATCAGAATATTAGCTCAATAAAATTTCATATGCTCAGTGCTCAATGCTCCTTTTGCTTAACCTTTTCTCCCCCTTTTAACATCAATCAAAAAGAGAAAGATATCAAGAAAAGCATAATCAATCAAAGTGTAATGCAGTGAGCCATCATAATCACAAAACTGATAATAACCATTCATCATGCATAAGAAGATAGTCAACAAGTTCCAAAAGAGCGTGTAAAAAAAATATAGTATTGGAGTCAAATATTACAAACAAAGTTTGTTCAAGCTAGGAAAATAACTAAGCATCATTTGTCCCATCAATTTCAGTTCCTTCTTCATCTTCCTCTTCATTTCCATTTTCATCTTCTTCTTCAGCATTACCAGAATTAGTTTTCATTGGAGCTTTACTGCGTGAAGAGGATGATCCGACCATATGTTGTTCAATTCGTTCAAGTAATTGATCAAGAGAAGCATAATTTGCTTGAAGAGATGTGTAATTTTCCTGAAGTGAGCTAAACGCGAAACGCATCTCACCACAAAAATCAGTGAGCTGCTGCTGATAAGCAATGAACCAGAAAGGGGTATCATTTGCTTGAGGAGCAGGTTGCTGAGCTGGTTGCTAAGCAAGTGGCTGTTGTTCTTAAGCTTGTCGCCGTCTCCAACCATATTTAAGAAACCATCCTTGATCATGTCGCTTATAGCCCATTTGCTTAAGCGTGGTAGAAGAAAAAAGATCATAATGAGTTCTCTTTAAGAACAAGGAGGATAAAGTGGAAACACTAAGATGTGCAAAAACAATGTTCAGAACTACACCATACGGAAGAATAACTCTACGAGCTTCTTCTCTAGAAATCATCCATTTGAGAATTAAGCTTAGCAAGTCAAACTTTTTACCTTTAGGCAAGTGCCACATGACGAAACAATCAAGATAAGAAATGTGGTCGTGTGATCCTACCCTAGGTAAGATATTATATTTAATGAGCTTTTGGAGGATTTGAGTTTGCAGGTTCATTTATTTATAATGTTGACTTTTTGAGTCCTATCTCGTTTTTGATAATGACAAATACAAGGTATTTAATGTTTGTCGAGTTTGTGTGCAGGATCAAATTAGAAAAATCATATGGTGGCATGATGGCTTGAAGAATAAAGATCCAGAATAGTCTTTTATTGTAATTTATATTATGTCTAATTCAGGTCTGTAATAGTAAAGTAGGAATGGTCTGTAATAATTGATGTGCATCATGCATGTAGGGATTATAAGCTTAAGACCATAGATTGACCTTAGGGATGTCGACCGACACTAGGTTTTTAAGCGTACTTGAAAAGGCCTTTGAAAAGACCCTAGGTCCTTGCACTTGCACTTAGATTGTCCCCAAAATCACATATAATATCAAGGGAATCAATTGAATTAAAACAAGACTTAAAGGGCTAAAAGAATAGGGTTTCGGGTGACTGAACCTTGGTGCTCAAAACACCTCAATCAACCAAACCGTTAAATGAGTCAGTGTGTTGACCTGACTTCAGTCGACCGAACCAAAAAGGACTTCACTGTGCTCGGTCAACCGAATATGTACCCTGTCCTTTTCTAACAACTTGGGCGCCCAAACTTCATGTTCAAAATAACCTTGGGCGACTGAATGTTCAAGTTCGGCAGACCAAACTTGAGACTAGGCTATTGAACCTTGAGCGTTTGGAAAATCGCCTTGGATCAGCAAATCGATCCTTTCCTTGGGCATTCAAATGTGAAAAATAACTTTTTCACTTGTGTTTATTCGAGCGACCGAACCTAAGGTTTGGGCGACTGAAACTCTAGGGTTGCTCAAATTTTACCGCGAGGTAGTTGGGATTAATTAAGAGTAAATTTGATTAACAACTTATTAAAAAATTTTAATAATTCCTTCCATATACCAATGATTATGTTTTTGTTGAAGGCTATATACATACCTTCATTTGCAAAAATTAGAGATTAGATTAAATGTGTTTTTCTCTCTAAAATTCCTTGAGCATACAAGCTTATATACTCCAACCTTTTTATTCCTTTGAAAAATCAACCTTGGTGATAGTATCTTGAGTTATTCTATATAATTCCTACGTGCTTGTACTCTCATATAAGTGTATTGATTTTTGATTTTAGTGAGAGTAAGCCTAGAGGTCTTCCCCAGTGATTTAATTCATAAATTCATTTGTGGAGAAACCTTCTAAGCTTGTGAGTCTTGCATTCTCATTGTAAGACTCAAAAGCTTGTCTTGTGTTGTGAAGAAAAATATTTTTGACAAGCTTGTTTTTACAAATATCTCTTATGCTTAATATTTTTGAAAATCATTTTTGAGATATTTGATCATCCTATTAAAAATCTTTGAAACCTTATTTGTGATTGAGATATATATATTGTTTCAAAGATCGATTGATAATACAGACTCTTGCACTTGATTGCTTAGTGACATTAACTTGAGTGTTATTGCACACATATAGCACTGAGCATATAGTTCTTACATTATTGGTGTGCATTGATTATACTGTGCTGAATTTTTGTACAAATATGCTTGTGTTAAAAGAACTTTTCATTGTACAAAAAAGTTTATTTGATTGTATTCTAGGTGTGGCCTGACGGGGTTTGATCTAACCTGAAAGGATTAGGTTGGGGTCAGCCCTGTGAATTTAACCTAGAGCCTTCCCCGAAATGCAAGAAGAGTTTGTAAAGGTTGAGGTCAGTCCTACTTTAATTTGACCTGGTTGTAATCGGTGCTACTCCACCTGTTAAGTGAGCAATAGTGATAATCCTCGGGCTTGCGAGTTGATGAGAGGACGTAGGCAGTATTGACCAAATCCCGATAACATATCGTGCGTATACTTTATATTCCTAGCACTCTATATTCCTGCACGTGTATGTTATATACGATATATTGTGAATGCTGCATATGATTTAATTTCCGCATATTATCTGTGCAATTGGTATATGCTTAGAAAGACCTTAGGTTGTGAAATACTATTGTTGGATTAGCTAAACCTAGGAGTTAAATTTTCAAATACCTAATTCAGCCCCCTCTTGGGAATACACCAATTCCAACAAATAGAGAGGAGGATGACTAAACAAAACAGGTGGTTCAGTCATAACCAATGGGAGAAACTCTTCAGGTGAGAAATCTTAAGCCATAATCCAAGATTGGCCAAGAGATGGACACTCAAACTCTCATTGTTTAATATGCAAAATGGTTGCTAAGGTTTGTGGAGTAAGAGCAATCGATTTCCCCATAACTTCAGTGGAGGGCACAATGTCTCCTTTTATCAAATTGGCATAAAAGAGTTTAACTAGATTAGGATACATACCTTTTGCTTGAAATGTGATAAACTGTTTCCATCCTAAAGTTTTGAACATGGGTAAAATAGCAGGAAAATCTTCTTCAAAGATTGTCGTATTTAAGACCTTACCAAAAATAAGTTTAATACATCGAATATGATCCCGGTATAACTTCTTTGCATGAGGATGTTGACCTTATAGGTCATATCCCGTTTTGATTATGAAAAATACCTTGGTATTTAACGTTTGCCCTGAGTTTGTGTGCAGAATCAGTCTTACTTAAATGGCCAAGATCATATGGTGCGTATGGTGACTTGAAGAAAATGATAAAGACAAAGTGTTTAAATCGTTGTAATTTATATTTCATTCTTTCGGGTCTATAATTATAATTCCAAAGGTCTATAATAATTTACGCATGTCGTGCATACTTGAAAAGCTTCGGTCAATCGACACTAGGTTTTTAGGCATACTTGAAAATCCTAAACCATTGACTGACCCTAGGTCCTTGCACTTGCACTTAGGAAAGTCCCCATTGTCATATATGCTATCAAGGGGAATTAATTTTCAAAAACAGGACTTAGGTGTTAAAATATTAAGGATTCGGGCAACCGAACCTATGGCTCGGTCAACCAAAACTCTTGGGTTGGCCTACTTTTACCGTGGATAATTAAGGGTAAATCAGGGTAATTTTTTGTTAAACATGCTTTAAACAATTTTAAATATTACCCTTGTGTCCCAATGGTCAAAATTTTATGAGTGGCTATATATATGGGTTCATTTACAAAGATTAAGCTAAGATTAGGGAGTTTGATTAAGAAAATTTTCTCTAAATTTTTTGAGAGCCCTTTCTTCATACACAACCCATATACTCATCCTTTGATCATTTTTTTGCTAAATCTATTTGAGTAAGAGTATTTTAAATCATCCTACATTGCTTGCTAAAGTTATAACTCTCATTTCTTTGATTGTTTGATTGTTTTTCGATTGAGAGTTGAGCTAAGGTTTTTCCCCTCGGTTTAATTAATTATCATTGAGTGGGGAAAACTTTGAAACTTGTGAGTCTTGGCATTTGTGTTGCAAGACTTGTAAGCTTGTATTGTGTTTGTGCAAAAATATTTTTTACAAACTTATGTTTCAAATATCTCTTGTGCTAGAATTTTGAGAAAATCATTTTAGAAAATATTTTGATTACATTTGTTGGAAATCTTTGAAACTCCACTTTTGATTGATATATATTGCTAAAGTTTTTTAAAGTTTGATTGAGAATACAGTCTTACTCTTAATTGAATATTGATATTAGATTGAGTGTTATTGCATATGTATTGCACTTGGCTTATAGTTCTTATCAGCTTGAGGTGCTTTGGTTATTGCATGTGCGTATTGGTACAAATTTTCTTGGGTTTAGAAGCATTAGAATTGTACACAAAAATTTGGTATTCATTAATGTATTCTAGGCGCGACCTAAGGGGGCGTTGATCTAGCCCATAAGGATCAGTAGGGCCTTCTCTGCTCCGTAAGGAGAGTTTGTAAAGGTTGAGGTTAGCCCTGGTGTAATTTAACCTAATTATAACTGGTGCCGCTCCACCCATTAAGTGAGCAATAGTGGTAATCCTTAGGCTTGCGAGTTGAGGCGGGGACATAGGCAGTATTGGTCGAGCCCCGATAACATTTCTTGTGCCTGCTGTAATGACCCGAAGAATAATGATATTTAAATAATAGAAAGAGAGAAATATGGACGCGTTCGTCGATGATGTTGCACTTTGGGCTCGTCGACAAGGGTGTGATTAGTCGACAAGAAGATATCAAGAGGATAGGCCTCTGAATTTTGTCGACGAGGGAGAGAGTTCGTCGACGAGGGGGAGAGTTCATCGACGAGTAGCCTTTTTGACCTCATCGACAAGGTGACATGGCTTATCGATGAAGGCCAGTGTATAAATAGGTCAAACTTTATTTTTTTTGGCTGAAAATCGACGTGATGAGTCTCTCTCTCTCCTCCCTTCATTTTCCCTCCCTTCTCTCTAAATTTCTAGGCCAAATTTATGTCAGTTCAATGATCTGAAGCCACCACGACACTCCTGGGGAAGTTCTTTGCATATTTGTTGGAGTGGATCATCGGTGGGCTTAGTTTGAAATTCATCCCTAAATCAAGGTAAGGCTATTTATTTAGAATTTGGTCTTCCCATAGTTATAGGAAATGTTATTCACGGAGAAATACTGAAGTTTAGTTCTAAGAGTTGTCGTTTTCAGGGTATTGAATGAAGAACCCTGTGGGGGTAGGACCAGCATATTTTAGGGGGTTTCTTTTCAGTAATCAGGTAAGGGAATAAACTAAAGCAGTTATCTTTCCATGAAAATTATTATTAATTAGAAGAATTATGTTTAGGAAAGCATGTATTATATTTGTATATTATTGAGAAATGCATATTTGGGAAAATACTGCTATTATGTTGAAATATATATGTATGAAATGCTAGAAATTATGATTTTATAATAGAATGTATGGTTTTATACAGTAATGTGTGGCATGAATATTATTTTACATGGAAAGTATTATGATATGACAATTTTATGAATAAAGTATGTTTTTTAGAGAGTAAGAAATAATGTAGTACATTATGATTTTTAAAATACATGATAAATGAATTATTTATTCATAATGATATGTATGAAATATTTGGCGCAAAGTCGTGATTGATAGCCCGCGCAAGGCCGTGTATTATGTATGATTTTGGCGCAAGGCCGAATCTATGAAATGTTCGGCGCAAGACCGCAGATATGAAAGAAATCGGCGCAAGGCCGTATGTATGTATGTATGTATTTATGTTATTATAGAAAATTCTATCAATCTATTTACGTTAAACAATATATTATCATGTATTATATGTTATCAGAACTCGGATGTTAGTTTAGTTTACTTACAGGAGCACAGTATCGTAGCTATACAGATCATATTATTATGTTCAGTCTTGTGCTAACCGCCCCTACTAGTAGAGGGGGTGGGAGATGGATAGTCGATGTGACTTTCAGTGTAGAGTTGTAGATGTCCACCTGGCAGTCCGAACCAGGGTGTGGCTGGCCCATCGTACTTACAAATATTTTTGACTTGACAGTGGTCGGCCAGCCATTGTCGGGTCCCACCTTCAAGCTGCACAACCCGTCATGGGGGGTAATACATGACATCAACTAGTTATACATCCTGGGAAAATTTTAGTATTATCAGATATATCAGATATTTCATGATCAATATGAATTATTAGAAATTATGAAAGTTTATGATTATTCAAGTATGTTATCATGAATGTTTTCTAGAATATGAAATGTATTGTATATGTATTATAGCATCAAATATTCATGTTGCCACACAGTTGTATTTAGTTTATTTCCCCTTACTGAGAAGTGTCTCACTCCTAAATTTAAATAATTTTCAAGAAACCCAAAAAGACCGGTGGATTGAGGCTGCCGTTGAGTTAGTGTGAAACTACCCTTCTTGGAGGGTAAGTTTTGTTCTACGAATAGGAGATTTATGTTATGGGTTCCTAGATATGTATATACTTTTGTATTTTTTGGAGATTATATATAAACATGGTATTTTGGAATGTAGTTGACTCTGGTAATATGTGTTGTGGTTTGGAAAATGTGATTTATATTTAATGCTGCTTAGGTTTCCACTGTGTATGTCAGGTGTATCCCGTTGCCTACGGGTTTGAGTGATATTATTATTAAATATGTTTTATTATATGATAAGATAAGCAGGTTGTTACAGTTTCGTATTAGAACCTAGGATGCTAGGTTCTGTAGACTCTAGAATGCAACAGTAATAATACTAGAGTATAGGATAAGGAAATTTGAGGTCTGGTTTTGTTGTCTAGATGCAGGACTTCCATGGTGGTTTGTGTGATTTTCCTGGGATGACAATTTCAGGAAAGTCATGATAAACTATCGTTGGGTTGCAGGATTGAACCTTGAATTAAGATTAAGAGTGGTGAATTAATTAAGAAAATATTGTATTAGTTGGGTGATATGTTATGGTGATAGAGTTCTAAGTTAAGTTATTTGTTTTTAAGGATGGACTATAGTGGCAGTAGTGCCCATTCTAGTGGGAATGAGGGTGCTGGACCCTCAGGCGCTGCAGGGGGTGATTCAGATGCTGTATTGCATAGCGTGGCACAACAAGTTATAGCTGAAATTGCCAGGAGTTCTAGAGAACAAGGTGGTTCATCTACAGGCTACGGTAGCTCGATCGAGAAATTCTTTAAGATGAATCCTTCAGCTTTCTCAAGAGGAACTGATTCTGCAGTCACTGAAAAATGGGTGCAGGAGATTGAGAAAGTGTTTGCAATGCTGCAGTGTACAGAGGAGCAGAGAGTGCTGTTTGCTACCTATAAATTGACTTGAGAGGCCAAGAGATGGTGGATGGCGGTGAAATTTCTAGAGCAGTAGAGGATAGTACCTATGGAGATGACATGGGAGCGATTTAAGGAGACATTCTTTGATAGACATTTTCCAACCTCGTCCAGGGAAGTTAAGATTGAGGAATTCTTGAACCTAAAATAGGGACAGTTGTCGGTGTAGCAGTACGTGGCGAGGTTCATTGAACTATCTCGTTTCGCCCCATACATTATTACAGATGAGGTGAAAAAGGTATAGAAGTTTGAAAGAGGTCCGAGGAGAGAAATATATAAGCAGGTGTCGATACTGAAGTTGCAGGATTTTGCTGAGCTGGTAGATAGGGCCACTATAACAGAGATTGGAGAGCGGTTAGAGGTCGAGGAGCAGAGACAGAAGAAGAGGTCCACACCTTTTTGGTTCCCAGCAAGGAGTTGGTCATGGTTCATGGAAGAGAGGTGGCTACTACAGAGACCAAAGGCAGGAGATCGGGAATCGTGGATTCTAGGGGATGCAGCCATTTCCAGCTTGCCCAACTTGTGGGAAGAGACACCCAGGGGAGTGTCGTACCGGGTGAGGTATCTGCTACCGATATGGGGAGCCAGGGCATGTGATGAGGGATTGTTAGGCTCTGATTGGTGCTGCTCCTGCTCCTAAACCTGCTCAGGGAGGCTATCAGGCGTCACGTGGAGGCCAGCAGAGGAACATGGCTCCAGCCAGGGTTTTTTTTTTCTGACGCTGGGTGATGCTGAGGCAGCCAGGGACGTGATGATTGGTATGGTTAGTATGTTTTTATTTAAAGTTATTGCATTATTTGATTTATGTGCCACAAACTCGTTCATATCTTCGGGGTGTGTTAAATTATGTGGGGTAGACACACAATCCTTAGATGTTGAATTATTAGTAGCTACACTGACCGGGTTAGCGGTGAGGTGTAGTAGGGTACTCTGTGGCTGTCTAGTTGATGTTTAGAGGAGAATTTTATCTGTTGATTTGGTAGTGTTAGATATGCATGAGTTTGATATCATTCTCGGCATGGATTGGCTAGCAGCTAACTCTGCCATTATAGACTGCCGTGCTAGAGAAGTGTTATTCAGACCGCTAGGAAGACCAGAATTCAGATTCATAGGGGTCATGAGTGCAATCTTTACCTCAGTTAGTTTCGGCTATTCAGGCGAGGAAACTACTTCAGAGTGGCTGTCAGGGATTCGTGGCTTTTGTGAAGGAAGTATCAGAGAACGAAATGAAGCTTACTAATACACCAATAGTGAAAGAATTTACTGATGTGTTTCTAGATGAATTACCAGGTTTGCCACCTGACCGTGAAGTAGATTTTCACATTGATCTGCTTCCAGGTACAATGCCGATCTCTAAAGCACCGTATCGAATAGCGCCAGTAGAGCTAATAGAATTAAATAATCAGTTGCAGGATTTACTTGATAAGGGTTTCATACGACCTAGTGTATCTCTGTGGGGAGCTCCAGTACTATTTGTGAAGAGAAAGGACGGGTCTATAAGGATATACATTGATTACAGGGAGATTAATAAAGTGACCATCAAGAACAGGTATCCTCTACCCCGTATAGATGATTTGTTTGACCAGCTCTAGAGTACACGGGTGTATTCTAAGATCGACCTCAGATCAAGCTACCATCAAGTCAAGGTAAGGGTAGAAGATGTAACAAAGACAGCTTTCAGGACCAAATATGGGCATTATGAGTTCCTTGTTATGCCATTTGGTCTGACGAATGCTCCTACAATATTTATGGATTTTATGAATAAGATCTTCCATCCATATTTAGATCAGTTTGTTTTGTTTTTATTGATGATGTACTAGTCTATTCAAGGAGATGAATAGTCGATGTGACTTTTAGTGTAGAGTTGTAGACATCCACCTAGCAATCCGGACCAGGGTGTGGTAGGCCCATCGTACTTACAGACATTTTTGACTCGGTAGTGGTCGGCCAACCATTGTCAGGTCTTGCCTTTGGGCTGCACAACCCGTCATGGGGGGTAATACATGACATCAACTAGCTATACATCCTGGGTAAATTTCAGTATTATCATATATATTAGATATTTCATGATTAGTATGAATTATTAGAAATTATAAAAGTTTATGATTATTTAGATATGTTATCATGAATGTTTTCCATAATATGAAATGTACTGTGTATGTATTATAGCATCAAATATTCATGTTGCCACATAGCTGTATTTAGTTTATTTCCTCTTATTAAGAAGTGTCTCACCCTCGAACTTAAATAATTTTTAGGAAACCCAGAAAGACCGGCGGATCGAGGCCACCGTTGAGTTAGTGTGATACTACCCTGCTTGGAGGGTAAGTTTTGTTCTAGGAACAGGAGATTTACGTTATACTTTTGTATTTTTTGGAGATTGTATATAAACACGGCATTTTGGAATGTAGTTGACTCTGGTAATATGTATTTTGTGGTTTGGAAAATGTGATTTATATTTACTGCTGCTTAAGTTTCCGCTGTGTATGTCAAGTGTACCCCGTTACCCACGGATTCAGGTGATATTATCATTAGATATGTTTTATTATATGATAAGATAAGCAGGTCGTTACACCTGCTTTTAATTTCCGCAATTTATATTTTAGCACTTGAATGTTTATGATTTATTATTGTGAATGTTTGTGTTTATAATTGCATAGACAGACCCTAGGTTGTGTTATACTGCTGCCAAACATTAAACATAGGAGAAACTTTTTTAATACCCAATTCACCTCCCTCTTGGGAATACACCAATTCCAATAGAGAAGTTACAAGCCATTTCTCTATGTCATTGCTGTCATCATTCCTGGAAGAAGATCCTTTGTTTCCAGTGGTTTTCGTTCATGGCATGATTAATTTTGAGAAAAAAAAAAAACGAACAGTGAAACCCTAGAAAATTAGTTAGGAATGAAGTAGGAGAATGATCTTCAAGGTTTAGTTGGAAGAATTTGCATGAGGAAACACTTGGGAATGAAGTAGAAAAGGTTTTGGAGAAGGGAGGAACATCGTCAGTAGACTGAGGATTTAAAAATTTAGGGTTTTATGCACTGTTCGAATTTAAACTGCCGTAAGTCAGTCGACTGATCATGATGTGTCAGTCACCTAACAAATGTGTTTTTTCGAAATTTCTCCAAACAATAGCAAGTCAGTCGACTGTGCCTTATAGAGTCAGTTGCCTGACCTTCACTTATTCACTTTTCCTTTTCAAACTACTTCTCTACTATGCAATAATCTTAGTTTACTTTAGATTCTCTCTCTTTTGATTTAACTCTTTTCCTTATGCATATGGATTTACCAAGCTTCAAATAACTTTCCAAATTAGTCATTAGAGCTTAGATCTCTTGAATTCATTGCTCTTTGAGTTAAGCCTTGTACAATCCATCTTTTGATTGTGGCCAACAATGCCATTTTTGTATTCATTTGTTTCAATATAATAGTCGTCAATTAGGTCGGAAAATCATCTTTTAAAATTTTCATAGTCCATTTCAATTTTTTTCAATGAGTCTAAGTTGTGGTTTTGTGAACTTCCTGAATTTCTTATTAGTTGCTTCTGATATGATGATTGAGTTAAAGCTTTTAAGCTATTACTAACATATATAAACTCAAAAAGACTACATAGGTACCAAAAAAAAAAAAAAAACAATTTCATTGCACTTGCACTTAAAGATGAATATCTTGTTGATTTATTCAATACTTAACTAGCTGAACTATAGATTTTCACTTTGAACTTCTTTCAATGTTTGATAAATCAACTAGCTCAAGATGAGTTTAGGATTTTATGAGTAACATTATTAGGGCTCTTTTAATTTGATCTTCTAAATCTCAAGTATGTGCAAAGAACAACACATGTGTGCTCTAGAATTTTAACCTTAAGTATTCAGAAACTTTCTTTAACAATTCAACTAAGGTTACCACTTTTGTCCATGTCTCTTGGGTTGTAGCCACCATTTTAATCAATTAATCATGATATGTTCAGTTAAATTTGGCTCTAGATTGATTCTTAGAATTCATCATTTTAGCTTCTCAAGGTATCTACTATAGTAGACATCCATTTGTAATTTATTCTTTAATCATTATATACTATTAGAGCACACTTAATAGTTACTGCTAAAAATCTTCTCATATTAGTGTAGGCTAACTAACTCTATATGATGTTGAAACAACACTAACCCATTTCATTTTAGTACAAAAGAATCTTCTTAATTCCTAAATGGATAATAATTAATCCTAAGATCTTTGAAGTCTTTAGTTTGAGAACTAGGCTATTATTTCAAGCATACTTTCTTGGGTCTTAATGGTTTAATAGGTGATGATTCTTTTACTCTCCAAACCTATTTAGTTTTCACACCCTTTCTTTTTAATGGACATTCAAACTTTATGTGTCCATTCTCCTTACATAGGAAACAAGTGGTGTGTGTGTAAGCATTTGAGGAGGTGCTAGCATAGTCTTTAGAAGCTTTTACAAAAGTACCCCATGTAGAGGTTCTGTTTCTTTTTATTTTCAACTCCATTGAATCTTCTACCTTCCTTATCCAAAGACATTCTTTGTGATCAAACTAGTTTTTCCAAGTTCTACTTTCCTCTAGTAAACTTGTAAATTATTTTATTTTGATCTTCAATTTTACTTTCAAGGCAAAGTATTTCTGAATCTTTTATTACTTTGCAGTTAGCTTGCAGCCTTACTAGTTCTTTAGTCATCTGATTTATTTTGCTTTCAAGTTCATCAATGACTAGGTCCTTTTCTTTTTCAATCGAAGTTTGAGATCTTAAATCTTCTAGTTCTTTGATCACTTGTTCATTCTTGCTTTTTAATCTCTTAATTTTTAAATCCATTTCTCTTTCAGCAAGATTTTTAGATTTGAATTCTTTCATTATTGCCTCATTCTTATTTTTCAACAAAGAGTATCGTTTAGTTACTTTAACTAAAATCTTATGAACCTTGAATAGTTCTGAATGACCTGCTTTTTCATGCCATTTTTTAAAAGATAATAATAATAATAATAAATATAATACTGACTGGTAAATATATCCTATTCTCTGATACCCAAAAACATAATCATACCTAGGTGGCGAAAAACATAAAGTGTACAACCTGAAACACAATACTAGAATATCTAGAAAGTCCCAAAACATACACTCAGGAAACACTCACTCTTCCGAAAAGGGTAGTGCAAGAAGCACTCTACCTGTGAGCCTGATCTGCTCGCCTAGTTGGATCACCTGAAAAATGTTAAGTCACTGGGATGAGACAACGCTTAGTAAGAGAAGACATGTTATCACTAGTATGTGACAACTGAGTTATACATTTTAATATATTGATATAATACTGAAACTGTAAAACTGAAAGTCTAGTATACTGTACAGATTACATTTATTATAGTTTAAAATACAACTGTATATAAGAGTTTTCTAGTTACACATAATTCTAATATTATAATAAATCTCCCGCTGTGCTGTAACTCTGTATTTATAGAAATAGCTATGATAATACCCTGGGATCTGAATGTCATGATTTAATCCCTCACGACAGGGTTGTGCAGCCTTTAAGCGGGACTTAACTCTGGTTGGCCTACTAGGTAAGTCAATCCAAAACTCTATCAATCAACAATCCGGTCCACTGCAGTCTCTTCGGGCACGCTACTAATCTCTACCTTATCAAACCGGCCACCTTAAACCTAGCTCTCTGGGGAGACTGCATTCTCTCCTGGCATGGTAGACGGAATCCACACTCTATCTGAGATATGTGGTTGCACTCTGATCTGAAATAGCAACAGTACTGTGCTCTACTGTCTGAATCTAGCTGAATATTTCCTCAGGGATCTGATACTGTATAATACTAATATATATAATTATCTTGTTGTTTCATTATGATTTCAAAATAACCATAACACTATAAATATGATCTTAGATACTGTATTATCTGTTTAAAATAACTGTAATATCTGACTAAAATATCTGACTGAATAATCTGTAATGTCTGAGTGTTATTGTTTTGGAAATCATGGCATTCTGAAAAATACTATAAACGATATTTTCTGAAAATTGCATATTGATATTTTCTGCTAATATACCATATAACATGATTTCTGTAAAACTGTGTAAATACCATACTAAACTGTAATAAACTCATACCACACAATTGAGTAATTAAAATCTCATGCTCTAAAATCTGCATCTTCTAACATAGTAATAATATTATGGAAAAACTGAATAATAAACTAATACACACACACACACACACACACACACACACATACATATACAATTTTTTGGTAAACTTTTAAAATTCCTAACATAGCATATCTCCCTTACCTATCTGACTGGGATGCTAGCCTCCACTACACTCCACTCTTGCACCCTCGGTGTACCAACCTCAAAAACCTGCATTTGCATATACATATTCTATAGTAAATCAATACACCCATAATTCCTAAAATTGCCAATTCATAAATTTCTTAAATTATAATTTACCTGAGTTCCTGAACAGATACTTGCTGGGGTCCTCAATCCATGACTATAGGGGTCCAAAACACCCTATTCCTAAAAATATGACACCCCAAATTTATTCTACAAAACACTAGTATATTCTAATGGTATACAAAATCTGGCCTCAAATAATACTGGTAATACTGAAAATACCTAAAATTCACTTACCTAAATTTTAGGATAGTTCCCAAGTTGGCCTAACCAACAAATCATTCTAGCAGATTTGACGAGAATCTTCCCAGGAGTGATGTGGCGGCTTCAGATCGTCTAACCGGCAAAGAATGGAGCCGAAATCGAAGAGAGAAGGAGGAAGGGACGATTTTAGAGAGAGAGAGACAGCCTGCATGCAAAATACGTTGCAGAAAAAGAATTCTTGGCTATTTATACCCCTGGCTTCGTCAACAAGACACGTCACTTCGTCGACGAGGCCAAGAAGCAAGTTAGTCGACGAGCAACCTACCCTCATTGATGAAATTCAGAGCATGAAAACAGCCTCTCGGTAAATTCTCATCTACAAGACACGCGTCTATGTCTACAATCCCAAGAAGACGATTCATCGAAAAATGCTCCGTGTTCGTCGATGAGGCTCTATCCCTTTTGTGAAATTTTCCTTTTCTTTCTTTCCTTTTCTTATTATTTAATTACTATAAATTCTCCGGGTCTCTGCATTCTCCCCTCCTTATAAAATTTCGTCCTCGAAATTTACTATCTGTACCCTACACCACTCTCTGAAGAAAATTGGCTACTTATTTTTTTAATTACCCTTTTTGTGGCAGGGAATACCGTGGTTACATACAACATCCTGGGAGATTACAAATATACTCAAAAAAACAAAAGAAAATTCTCCCAAAACCAAGACATTACCTATCCTATAATTTAAAATACAACCATATATATATATATATATATATATATACACATATATATATATATACACACACATATATATATATATACACAAATATATATATATATATACATATATATATATATATATGTATATATATATCACTCTACACTAAACAAACTTTATTTTTATCTAAACAACACTGAATAATACTATAATTCATTAAATAAGTATGGATAATTTTGTCTAATTTCTTCCTCAAGCTCCCACGAAGCGTCTTCTATAACATGGTTTCTCCACAAAACTTTTATCAACTAAATTTCTTTGGGGCGCAATTCCTGTGTCTTTCGGTCTAAGATCTGTACTGGTGCTTCCTCATAGGCTAATGAATCTCTAAGCTCTATTTCTGCATAACTGATTATGTAAGACGGGTTTGGGACGTATTTATTTAGCATGGCAATGTGGAATATGTTGTGTATTCTAGACAAAGCTGGTGGCAGACCTAGCCTATAAGCAACTGACCCCACTCTCTCTAGTATCTCAAAAGGGCCAATATACCTAGGGCTCAGCTTGCCCTTCTTCCCAAATCTCATAACCCCTTTTAGAGGAGCTACCTTTAATAATACTCGATTTCCCACATCAAATTCTAACTCTCGGCAGTGAGTGTCTACGTAGCTCTTTTGCCGATTTTGAGCTGTACTGATTCTTCCTTTAATTAATCGGACTTTATCATACGCCTGTTGTACCATCTCCAAACTCAAAACTCGTCTCTTGCCTACTTCATCTCAGAAAAGAGGAGAACGACACAAATTGGGTGCCATGTCGATGCTAGCTTGATAGCTGTTATTGTAAGCAAACTCAACCAACGGCATAAATTGGGTCTAACTACCTCCAAAATACAGCACGCATGCACGAAGCATATCTTGTAATATCTAGATCATCCTATCAGTTTGACCATCCATCTGCGGGTGAAAAGTGGTGTTGAATGCTAACTGTGTTCCCATAGCCTCATGAAAGCTTTACCAAAATCGTGAAGTAAATCGGGGATCTCAGTCTGAGACTATGGATACTGGTACATCATGGACGCGAACTATTTCTTGAACATATATTTCTTTCAGTCTATCTATGGAATAACTGACTTTAATAGGGATGAAGTGAGTGGTCTTCGTCAAATGATCAACAATCACCCAAATAACATTTAACCCATGTCACACTGGTGGTAGTCCAGTAACAAAATCCATAGAGACATGATCCCATTTCCACTCTAGAATGAAGAGTGGCTGCAACTGCCCCATGGGTCTCTGGTGCTCAGCCTTTATCTACTGGCACGTCAAGCACTGCTTTACATATTCAGCGATATCCTTCTTCATGCCGCTCCACCAAAAGGATTCCCGTAGATCCCGATACATTTTAGTACTACATGGATGTATGGTATATAGGGATTTTTGAGCCTCCTCCAATATAGTTCTCCTAATCTCGGCATCTACAGGAACATATAGTCTAGTACGAAATTGCAAGGCTCCGTCTTATGATATGTTGAAATCCTCCTCCTGTCCGTCTTCCGCTTTCTCTATCAACTTCGCTAACTCTAGGTCAAAATTCTAGCCAGCTTTAATCCTTTCTTGCAACATAGGCTGAATCACCAAGTTAGCAATGAATGGCTGGTGATCATCCTCCATCAGCTCCATGCCTAATCCCTCGAAATCCATCAGAATAGGGTGCTGAATCTCTATTGTTGATAATACTACTCCCATTGACTTTCAGCTTAATGCATCAGCCACCACGTTTGCTTTACCTGGATGGTAGCCAATAGTGCAGTCATAATCTTTAATTAGTTCCAACCATTTTCTTTATCGCATATTTAGCTCTTTCTAAGTGAAGAAATATTTTAAACTTTTGTGGTCCGTAAAGATTTCACATTTCCCTCCATACAGATAATGCCTCTGAATCTTAAGAGCATAAACCATTGGAGCTAGCTCCAAATCATGCACATGATAGTTTTTCTCATATTCCTTAAACTGCCTAGAAGTATATGCAATAACCCTGCTGTGGTGTATTAATATGCACCCAAGTCCCTTCAGGGACACATCACTGTATATCGCAAATTCGTCCTCTCCTGAAGGAATAGCTAACACTGGGGCGGTGACCAACTGTTGCTTCAATTCCTGAAAGCTCTATTCACAGTTATCGGTCCATTCAAACCTCACATTTTTTCTCGTGAGTAGTGTCAGCAGACCCGATAGTCTGGAGAAACCATCAACAAAGCGTCGGTAGTAGCCTGCCAAACCTAGAAAACTTCTAATTTCTTGGACATTCCTTGGTCTCACCCAACTCACCACTGCCTCTGTCTTACTCAGGTCAACTGATATGCCAGCCTCAGAGATCATATGGCTGAGAAAAGAAACCTGCCTCAGCTAGAATTCATATTTCTTGAATTTTGCATACAACTTTCTTTCTCTTAATGTCTGCAACACCAGTCTCAAATGATGCTCTTGCTTCATAGAACTTTTCAAGTAGACCAATATATCCTCTATAAAAACTACAACGAATTGATCCAAAAACTGATGGAACACCCGATTCATTAAATCCATAAATATTGTTGGTGCATTAGTCAACCCAAATGGCATCACCAGAAACTCGTAATGCCCATATCTAGTTCGGAATCCCGTCTTTGAAATGTCTTTTGTCCTAACTTTCACCTGATGGTAACCCGACCAAAGGTCAATTATAGAATAGACTTGGGTCCCCTGAAGCTGATCAAACAAATTGTCGATCCTGGGAAGAGGATATTTATTCTTGACTGTTAGTTTATTTATTTCCCTATAATCTATGCACATCCTCATGATCCCATCTTTCATCTTCACAAGTAGAACTGGTGCTCTCCAGGGTGACACACTGGGCTTGATAAATCCTTTATCCAGCAATTCTTGCAATTGATCTTTCAGTTCCTTTAACTCAGTTGGAGCCATTCGATAAGGTGCTTTAGATACTGGTGCCGACCCCGGTTGAAGATCCACGATAAATTCAACTTCACGGTCTAGTGGTAAACCAGGTAATTTTTATGAAAAAATGTTTGAAAGTTCTCTTACCACAAGAATATCTACTTGTTTCAGTTCTTCTTTTGGCAATTCTTTTATGTAGGCAACAAATCCCTGGCAACCCTCTTGAATTAGTTTTCTCACTTGAATAACTAACACAAGCTGTGGTGAAGCACGCACACGTGAACCAATAAATCTATATTTTTGCTCACCAGGAGGTCTGAAAATTACTTCTTTCAAATGACAATCAATATTGGCATGATTAACTGCCAACCAATCCATACCCAAAATTACATCAAACTCTTGCATGTCTAATATCACAAGATCAGCTGGCAGTACTTTTCCCTAAATGGCCATTGGAAAATCCTTAACTACCTTCCTACACCTCACCACTGATCCAGCCCGCATAGTTACAACCAACTTGACATCCAACAATCGTGTCTTATACCCAGTCAATTTAGCATACCTTGATGAATTAAAAGAGTAGGTGGCACCTGTGTAAAAAAAATAACAGATTTATACGAAAAAGCGATAAAGGCACTTGTAATTATGTCTTTAGCTACCTCGGCGTCACCCGGTGTCAACGTATAAACCCTCGCCGGTGTAGTATTCCTCTGTTGGCCTCTACGGGGCGCCTAATGACCACCCCGAAATGGTCTAGGAGTTGGTGCCTAGGCCGGCAGTCCCTAACACGACCATGACCTTTGCTCGGGTCTCCCACAATGATAGCAGATGTCCTCTCCCATCCTACATTCACCTGGATGCCTTCAGCAACATCTAGAACAAATAGGAATAGTTCGTCCACCTTGAGGACCACTACGCCCCATCATTCGTCCCTGAGTACCTCCATATCGGTCTCCCCTCTATGGCCTCTGGCTAGAACCCGTCTAGAAATCCTGAGGCATGGGCCTCTTTCTCTAACTTTGAGCTGTGGCACCCCTCTACATGCCACTCTTGATAACAGCAGCTCTGTCCACCACCTCTGCAAATGTCTGAGCCTGAAAACCGATGACCTGCTCAAACAAATTCTGTCTCTAACCTTCCTCAAATTTCCTTGCTTTCTTCTCCTCGTATGGTGCCAAGTGTGAGGCAAATCGAGACAACTCAATAAATCATCCTGCATACTATGATATTGTCATATGCCCCTGAGCTAAATGCAAAAATTCTACTACCTCTGCACTTTGAACTATAGAAGGGAAATATTGCTCGAAGAACAGCTCCTTGAACCGACTCCACGTCACTGGCACGGGATCAGGCCTATACTCCTCAATCAGCTTTGCTGATCTCCACCAGCATTTTGCCTCCCCTATCAATTTAAATGATGCAAATGATACCTTTTGTTTGTCTGTACATGAAAGCACTGCCAAAATCTCCTCAATATCCCGAACCTAATTTTCAGCCACAATCGGACTAGCTCCTTCAGCAAAGGATGGGGGCTTTATCTGCGTAAACTGCTCGATCGTGCAGCCATGCTCCCCCGAACTCCTAGCCATCTCAACCATCACCTGTTGGGTGACGCTGCGCAATACTACATCCGTATCTCCACCTCCCATATTAGAGGGTCCTTCTTTATCACCTCTAGCATTCGTACCACTGCTCCCTAGGTCCATCTTGAAAAGACAAAGAACACTATTTAAGGATCCTATCACCTGTCACCTGTGCAGATCTAATTTATTTCATCTAATTAAAATCTCATATTCACTATTAACTACTCTCCCCAGTCCTAATTCAAAATCCAATCATGCAACCTAGACACATGACTTGTCAATAGTTTACTATGACTTTCCTGAAATCGTCACCCCAGGAAAGACATAGAAACCACCACAAAAATCCTGTGCCCAGACCATAGAACAAAACCTCAAATCCTTTTCCCTTATTCTGTTATTGTTTCCGCTACACTCTAGGGTCTACAAAACCTAGCAACCTAGGCTCGGATACTAAATAGTAACGACCTGCTTTTTCATGCCATTTTTTAAAAAGATAATAATAATAATAAACATAATACTGACTGGTAAATATATCCTGTTCTTTGATACCCAAAAACATAATCATACCTAGGTAGCGGAAAACATAAAGTGTACAACTAAAAACACAATACCTGAATATCTAGAAAGTCCTAAAACATACATCACAAAATACCTAGTGACATCAATCAAAAATCATGGGAACTACCCAAACAACCAACACTCAGGAAACACTCACCCTTTCGAAAAGGGCAGCGCAAGAACGACTCTACATACGAGCCTGATCTGCTTGCCTAATTGTCTCACCTGAAAAATGTTAAGTCACTGGAATGAGACAACGCTTAGTAAGAGAAGATATGCTATCACTAGTGTGTGGCAACTGAGTAATACATTTTAATATACTGATATAATACTGAAACTGTAAAACTGATAGTCTAGTATACTGTATAAATTACATTTATTATAGTTTAAAATACAATTGTATATCTGAGTTTTCTAGTTACACAAAATTCTAATATTATAATAAATCTGCTATTGTACTGTAAATCTGTATTTATAGAAATAACTGTGATAATACCCTAGGATCTGAATGTCATGATTTAACCCCTCATGACAGGGTTGTACAGCCCGTAGGTGGGACTTAACTCTAATTGGCCTATCAGGTAAGTCAATCTGAAACTCTATCAATCAACAATCCGGCCCACTATAGTCTCTCCGGGAATGCTACTAATCTTTACCTCGTCAAATCGGCCATGTCAACCCAGCTCTCTAGAGAGACGGCGATCTCTCCTGGCACAGTAGATGGAATCCACACACTATCTGAGATATGTGGTTGCACTCTGATCTGAAATAGCAATGGTACCGTACTCTGCTGTCTAAATCTGACTGAATATTTCCTTAGTGATCTGATACTGTATAATACTAATATATATAATTATCTTACTGTTTCATCATGATTTCAAAATAACCATAACACTATAAATCTGATCTGAAACACTGTATTATCTATTTAAAATAACTATAATATCTGACTGAATAATCTGTAATTTTGAGTGTATGGTTTTGGAAATCATGGCATTTTGAAAAATACTATAAATCATATTTTCTAAAAACTGCATATTGATATTTTATGCTAATATACTGTATAACATGATATTTGTTAAACTGTATCAATACCATACTAAACTGTAATGAACTTATGCCACACAATCGAGTAATTAAAATCTCATGCTCTAAAATCTACATCTTCCTAGCATAGCATATCTCCTTTACCTATCTGACTGGGAGGCTTGCCTTCACTCCACTCCACTCTCGTACCCTCGGTGTACCAATCTCAAAAACCTGCATTTACATATACATATTTTCCAGTAAATCAATACACCCATAATTCTTGAAATTGCCTATTCATAAATTTCTTAAACTATAATTTACCTTGGTTCCTGAACAGATACTTGCTAGGGTCCTCAATCCATGACTATAGGGGTCCAAAACACCCTATTCATAAAAATATGACACCCCAAATTTATTCTATAAAACACCAACATATTCTCATGGTATAAAAAATATGGCCTCAAATAATACTGGTAATTCTAAAAATATCTAAAAATTCACTTACCCAAATTTTAGGATGTTTCCCAAGTTGGCCTAACCAACAAATCACTTCAGCAGATTTGAAGAGAATCTTCCTAGGAGTGACGTGGCGGCTTCAGATCGTCGAACTGGCAAAGAACGGAGTCGGAATCGAAGAGAGAAGGAGGGAGGGACGATTTTAGAGAGAGAGGGAGAGAGAGAGAACCTGCATGCAAAATACCTCGCAGAAAAAGAATTCTTGGCTATTTATACCCCTAGCTTCGTCGACTAGACACATCACTTCATCGACGAGGCCAAGAAGCAAGTTAGTTGATGAACACCCTAACCTCGTTGAAGAAATTCAGAGCATGAAAATAGCCTCTCGGTAAATTCTCATCAATGAGACACGCGTCCACGTCGAGAATCCCAAGAAGATGATTCGTGGATGAACGCCCTGTGTTCATTAACGAGGCTCTATCCCTTTTGTGAAATTTTCCCTTTCTTTCTTTCCTTTTCTTATTATTTAATTACTATAAATTCTCCAGGTCTCTACAAGTTCACTTTATAGTTCTTCATAAGATGGCATACTCTAATCATTGGATTCATTACATGAATAGTCACATCATTGCATGAATTATTAAACGATTTGGACAAAAAATTTTGTGCTTTATCATCGTCCCATGCCATAAGACAAGCATTAGCAACCTCTTGGTCATTTCACCTTCTGAACTACTGGAACTTATATTGTCCCATGTAGTGACCTTCTTTGCTTTTTTCTTCTTCTTCTTAGAATCCTTCTTTTTGAGCTATGGACAGTCTAGTTTTATGTGGCCTACTTTCTTACATTTATAACATGTTGGAAGTTCAACCTTTGTTTCCTTCTTACTAGTTTCTCCTTTATTTGATTTGGAGTCCTAGAAATTTATTATAAATTTATTCTTCTTTCTAAGGAATTTTGTAAATTTTTTGGTTATGAAGGCTTTATCGTTAACATCCTTTACTTCTTCATCTTCATCGTTGGAGCTTTCATTTGAGGCTTTAAATGCGATGGATTCCTTGGTTTTAGATTTTCCTCGAACTCTTTCGTTTATTGCCATCTCATACGTGAGAAGCAATCCTATCAATTCATCTAAGGAGACATTCTTCAGATTTCTGCCTTCCATTATGGCAGTGGCCTTAAGTTCCCAAATCGGTGGAAGTCCTCTAAGAATTTTTTGAATCATCTCATAAGTAGAGTAGTTTTTCCCTAATGCACTAAGAGAGTTTGTTATATGGGTAAACCTAGTATACATATTACTGATGGTTTCTTCAAGGTTCATCTTAAATGCCTCATACTCACTGATGATCATGTCAATTCTACTATCCCTTACGTGAACTATTCCTTTATAAGTTACTTCAATCTTATCCTAGATTTCTTTAGCTAATTTACATCCCATGATCCTATTGAATTCATTGACATCTAGGGCACACTATAGTGCATTCATTGCACTAGAATTTATTTGCAGCATCTTTAGATCATTGTCAATCATCTCTTTTTCATCCTGTTGTGATATGGATCGAATAATGAAAATGCACAGAGGAATAAACACCAACAAGTAAATAACACACAACCAGAACAAAAACAATACAAAGATTTACATGGTTCGGAAAAGCCTACATCCACGGAAGCAATGAGACAAATTTCACTGTAGAAATCACAATGTACACAATACACTTCTCAAAATGATCACCCTCACTTCAATATATAACCAGAACAACATATATAGAAGTTCTTCGGAGGTTTCCCTCCATTTACCCAACCACCCAATGTTCAAAACTTCAAAATTTAGAAAAACTGCTCGCAGCCCAAGCACCTTTTGTCGACGAGTACAAGGTTTCGTGGACGATCCATAGAAAACAATTCATCTATGAGAACAGGCTTTTGTCCACAAGTTCAGAACTCAGAAATTTTCCTACTCTTGATATTTTCCCATCGGCGATAGAACCTTTGTCGACAAGTCCTTACTATCCTCTCATCGACGAACATAGGGCATTCATCGACGAGCTCTGCTGTGCTGCCCCTTTATGTTTTTCCCTCTTCTTTCTTTTCTTACAAAAACAAAGTATAAGAGCCACAAACAACAATCTCCACCTTGGCAATTATACACCCCTTAGGAGAATCCCGAAAAACATGAACTGCTCCATCTTGAACTTGAAAATGCTTGGTTGGGTATGTCTCCCTTCTATCACTTGGAGACATGAAGTAAGTCCAAGAAATGCTTGAACTTGTCTGAAGTAACTGATTTAGTTAGAATATCCACTATATTTTCAGATGTGTGAACTTTTTCCAATACAAGTTCACCACGAAGTAATCAATTCTCGAACCTTGTGGAACCTTACATCAATGTGCTGGGTTCTAGCATGGTATACTCGATTATTCACCAAATAAATGACACTCTGACTATCACAATGCAGCACCACTCCATCTTTCTGTAATCCTAGCTCTTTGACTAAACGGGTAAGCTATAAGGCTTCCTTGGTAGCTTTGGCAATTGCCATATATTCTGCCTCAGTCGTAAACAACGCTACCAAAGACTGTACCATAGATATCCAACATACCGGTCCTCCTACAAGAGTAAAAACATATCCCATTGTAGACCATCTATCATCCATATCTCCAGTATAATCTGCATCTACAAACCCCATAACTGAAGGACAACCCTGTTGCTTGTCGAACATGATGCCATATCCCGATATACCCTGTAAGTATCTAAGTATCCATTTTACGGCTTCCCAATGTTTCTTTCATGGATTAGAAAGAAGCTTACTTACCACGCTTACTGCATGAGCCAAATCTAACCTTGTACACACCATGGTATACATCAAACTCCCCACAGCACTAGCATTGGAGACCTTTGACATGTCCTAGATTTCCTCATTCGAACTTGGGCAATCTGTAGTAGATAACTTAAAATGATTCGCTAGAGGTGTACTACCCGATCTTGCATCAGCCATGCTAAACATCTCCAACACCTTATGCACATAACCACCCCGAGATAGCCATAATCTCCCTACAGTCCTGTCTCGGCGAATCTCCATCCAAAGTATTTTCTTGGCTAAACCAAGATCATTCATGTCAAATTCCTTATTCATCAGGTCCTTTAACTGATTCACCTTAGTTAAATCTTTTGCAGCTATCAACATATCATCGACATACAATAAAAATAAAATAAGTGAGCCATCATCAAGTTTGTTCACATATACGCAGCATTCATACTCACATCTTTTGTAGCCAATTTTGATCATGTAGGAATCAAACTATTTATACCATTGCCTTGGAGACTGTTTCAGCCCATAAAGAGATTTCTTCAACCTGCAAACTAAATTTTCTTTTCCCAATTCAATGAATCCCTCCAACTATACCATATATATTTGTTCCTCCAAGTCACCGTGAAGAAACGCCATCTTCACATCCATTTGTTCCAAATGAAGATCATAATGAACTACCAGCCCTAACACAACTATAATAGAAGTATGTCGGACCACCAGAGAAAAGATCTCATCATAATCTATCCCCTTCTTCTGTGAGTATCCTTTTGCCACCAAATGTGCCTTGAACTTCTCACCTTCCTTTTTTGATATTGCCTCCTTCTTTCTATAAACCCATTTGCAACCTATTGGTCTTTTCTGATCTGAAAGCTCCACCAAATCCTATGTTTGATTTTTACATAGTGACTCCATTTCCTCAATCATTGTTCCTATCCATCTATCTTTCTCCTGGCTATGCACTGCCTCTTGAAATGTAGTTGGATCATTGCAAGTTGTACGAAAAGCATAAGACACTAACTCTTCAAACCCATACCTTGGCAGAGACTGAATAGTCCATCTAGATCTTCTTGATAGAATATCGTTGAGACCATGATCATTTCCGTTGTCCTGAGCTTCCAACTCCACCTACATGATATGTTCATCACTGCCCTAGCTTTGAGGCTCTTGTTTCTATTCATCACATTCTTGAGTATGCTTCACCATAGCCTTCTCATCAAAGACTACATCCCTACTGATCACCACCTTGTTTGTCACTGGGTCCCATAGCTTGTACCCATTTAAACCTATTGGATATCCCAAAAATATGCAACGACGAGACTTTGGGTCAAGCTTAGACCTCTCCTCACTAGACATGTGGACATAGGTTGGACACCCGAATACTTTCAATTCATAATAGTTTATTGCATTTTCCGTCTATACCTCTTCCACCACTTTACCCTCTAGTGACACTCTTGGTGATCTGTCTACCAGAAAACAAGCCATACTAATTGCCTTGGCCAAGAAATTTTTCGGTAGCCCCGCATTCAATGTAAGACACCGAGCCCTATCAGTAAGAGTTTGGTTCATCTGTTTTGCCACACCATTTTATTGAAGTGTCCGATGAACTGTAAAATTTCTCTTGATGCCCTGCTCCACAAAAAGACTTAATAAACTGAGAATCAGCGTATTCGGTCCCATTATCCGACCTTAAACATTTGATTCTCCTCCCCGTCTGGTTCTCCACTTCAGCCTTCCAAATCTTAAACTTGGAAAATGTACTTGATTTGTAACGCATGAAGAAAGCCCAGATCTTTCGTGAGTAATCATCAATGAAACTCACATAATACACATGCCCACCCTTTGATGCAACCCTAACTGGGCCCCAAACATCTGAATGTATATAGTCAAGAAGACCCTTTGTTTTGTGACTAGTTGGTCTAAACTTTGCCCTATTTTGTTTTCCAAGAACACATATCCTAAAAAATTCCAACTGGCATGATTTCAAGCCCTTTAAGAGTTTCCTCTTGTGTAGTTCCTTCATGTCGTGTTTCCTTATATGCCCAAGGTGCATATGCCCCAAGACGACCTCAACTGATTCAGCATTCACTGTAATGACCTGTTTAATTAAATGGGTTTTTTTTTTATATACTGTGATTATCTACATGCTCTGATACCCTACCGAGTTAAGTCCATCCATAAACCTAAGCAGCAAGAAGCAGAAACTGAATAAACACATCCATATACGTTATGTACAATACCAGAGTGCTAGTATGTAATCTCTGAATACACATGTATTATTGTTCCCAAAATAACCTCAACTGGTGAGGGCTACACAAAAATGCTCTCAAAAATGATACTCACTCTGTTGACAGGGCACTACAGACGCCCCACTATTTGCGAGCCTGATCTGCTCGCCTACCTGGATCACCTGAAAAATATTTCAACACTGGGATGAGCCAATGCTCAGTAAGAAGAAATATGCTATTACTAGTGTGAGGCCAATGAGCTACTATATATATATATATATATATATATATATATATATATATCATGAAATCTGTTTCATAAAATCATGAATAACTAAGTACAATACAAATAATAAAGTACACCACCCCTTTTTCCCTATTGCTTGACATATCAGTATTAAGGTTATAATTCAAAATACTTTTAGCGTATATAGTAGGATCCCCGTTTCTGTAAATCAATACGTAAGTAATAGTAACTGAAATTGTTCCCTATGACTATCTGTGTCATGACATGCCCCTCATGACGAGGTTGTGCAGCCCATAGGCTGGATTTACCCTGGCTGGCCAACCAGGAATAAATCACTGAACTCCGTCAGTTGACCTGCCCACCTCAACCCATATCTGGATGGGGAGCCTAACCTCTTCAAGGGCCTAGGTGGTCGACTTTTCCACGTATATCTGAATAGGTGGTTGCACTCATAAAGTAACATAGTATTTGTAGCAACGGTACCGTGCTCTGTAGCTGCAAGTCCAATAGGGTCTAATATCATATAATATATTTCTATACATAACTAACTGATTTACCATGATTCTGAAGTACTGAAATAACCATGATGCTGCATACATGGAACTGCATATTCGTAATACTGGAATTCGTATAATCATGGTACTGAGATAACGTAAAATCATGGTACTGAAATCTATAAGATCATGATACTGAAGTTCGTATAACCATAATACTGAAATTCATAAAATCAGGAAACTAAATTCGTAAAACATATCCCCGTACCATATACATAATCACAAGCCACACCATACTAAAATACATAATTTTCATAAATAAATAAACTATATAATATTTAGAAATTTCCTAGTATAGCATATTTCCTTTACCTTAACTTTGAAAAGCCCCTAGGGAATACAAGTATAACACCCGTAGGGCCTTCTACAAAACACCCTGAAACCAATATTTGCCAAAACTAAACATCAGTATTTTTTTGCCTATATAATTTCCTATAACTACCACAAGGCCAAAAGGAGACTAAAAGGCCTTACCTTGAATTTGGGATGATTTCCAACTCCGATTTCCAGACAATCCGCTTTGGTAGATGCGTGGAGAACTCCGCCAGGAGCGTCGTAGTAGCTTTGGATCGTTGATCCGGCGACCGGTGGGGCCGAAAATGAAGAGAGAAGGGAGAGGGAGTCGTAAGAGAGAGAGAGAGAGAGAGAGAGGAGAGAGAGAGAGAGGTGAGAGAAATGAAGATTATCCCAGATTTCCACTATTTATAGAGCCAGGTTCGTCGACAAGACCCTGTGTTCGTCGACGAGCCCTTCACAAAATTCGTCAATGAGGCCCTGTGTTCGTCTACGAAATTCAGAGTAGCCCAAACCATCTCTCGGTATTTTCTCGTTGACGAAGCCCTATGTTTGTCGATGAAATTCTGAAGACCTTCGTCGACGAAACCCTGTGTTCGTCGACGAAGCTTGGCAATTTCTGAAATTTTGATTATTTAATATTATCTCCAAAATGCAATGTCATCGATGAACTCTCCGTGTTCGTCGATGAAGTCCATGACCTCCTTCTATTTCTGGTTCTATTTTCTCTCCCTCTAATATTTAAAAGGCTATTATTCTTCGGGTCACTACATTCACGACTACAACTCCACCTACAACGGTAGTTCCCTACAATGTGTAAATATTTTCATCCAGTTTCTACCCTTTCATTACAGTTAGATTACCTTTCCAAACCGTCAAGACTCCACCTTTGGACTTATAATTGAAGCCATTACAATCCAAAGTGCCAAGAGATATTAAACTCTTTCTCAACTCAGGTATATGTCTTACATTACACAATGTTCTTACAACACCATCAAACATCTTTATTTTTATATTTCCTATGCCAACGATCTTGCAAGAAGCATCATTACCCATAAAAACTGATCTAGAATTCACTAACCTGCAAGTGCTAAACCACTCCTTGTTCAAAGTCATGTGATAAGAATTGCCGAGTCAAGTATCCAAGAGTCCGTTAGATTATTCGACCCCGCTGAAACTGATAGAACATCACCATCCGCTGAATCTTCTTCTTGAACAACATTCACAGATTTTGAAATCCCCTTATGCTTTTCAACATTTCCCTTTTACTAATTTGGACACTCTAGTTTCACATGCCCCTTTTTACCGCATTTATAACGCCGGATTTCCTTCTTCTTCTTGGATTGATTTTGAGATGATTTCTGACTAGACCCATTCTTAGACTTTCATTTTCCTCGCTCATTTCTACCCTTTACCACAAGTCCTTCTCCTTCATCACATATCTTCAACCTTTGATGAAAATTTAACAAGACACTTGTTACCTCTTCCAGATCAAGAGTTTCTTCTCTCCACGTAAGAGTGGTGACAAGATTTTTGTAGGTATGAGTTGAGGGCAAAGAATTTAACAACATCAAAACCTTATCATCCTCATCAAACTTCACATCGATCCTCATCAAATCACTTATGATTTGGTTAAAAGCATTGATATGTTGATCCAGACTCGATCCTTCAACCATCTTAAGCCAATATAAACGTTGCTTAAGAAAAATTTTGTTATTGAGGGATTTAGACATGTACCGACTTTCTAAATTTTGCTAGATAGCCTCTAGAGAATCCTCCTCCATCACTTGATAGACAACTTCATCGACCAAACACAAGCGTATTGTAGATGCTGCCTTTACTTTCAAATCTAGTATGTTGTCTTATCCATTCCTTCTGATTGAGTATCAAGAAAAGACTTAGCCATTCCTTGTTGCAAAAGAATGTCCTTCACTCTCCTCTACCATAAACCGAAGTTTTCAGTTCAATCGAATTTGACAACGTCAAATCTTGCAGAAGACGAGCCCAATGCCATAACAAAAATCGCTCTGAAACCAATGTGTTGTGATATGGATCTAATAATAAAAATACACAGTGGAATAAACACTAACAAGTAAATAACACACAACCAGAACAAGAACAACACAAAGATTTATGTGGTTCGACAAAGCCTACATTCACGGAAGCAATGACACACAAATTTCACTATAGAAATCACAATGCACACAATACACTTCTAAAAATGATCACCCTCACTTCAATATATGCCCAGAACAACATATATAGAAGTTCTTCGGAGGTTTCCCTTTGTTTACCCAACCACCCAACGTTCAAAAATTCAAAATTTAGAAAAAATACTTGTAGCCCAAGCGCCTTTTGTCAACGAGTACAGGGCTTCTTTTTTATCTATGTTTTTAGTGGGGATGAGGTCACCATGTATGACTACTTTCCTAGCTTTCCAATCCATGATTTGCAAATAGATTCTCATTCATTGTTTCCAGAAAGTGTAGTTAACATTGCAAAAAATAGGTAGTCTAGATGATGATTGACCCTCGTCAAGAGGAGATACACTTGGGTGTGCCATAGGGGTCTTTATGTAGCTGCTAGTTTAAGATTTACTACAACCTAGGGCTCTGATACCAATCTAAGTTTGGAGCTCAAGAAATCAAATTTGGAAACTTTTCAAATGTTGTTTAAAATTTAAAACATGAACTTCAGTCGACTATGCTCGAGGTCAGTTGCCTGAGCCTTTTAAGTTTAGCGTATGTTGAAAACACAGTGTTGGGTTAGTCGACTAAGCTTTAAGGGTCAGTCGCCTATTTCGATTTTGTTTGCTTTCTTAAAAAGCACATAAAAATATTAGTCGCTTGATGATGATTGATTAGTCACCTATCCTGCTTTTAACTAAGTGATTTTTCAAATTTTGATTTCAAAACTTTACTTGGATCGTGGAAAAATGGAAATAAAACTTTAAAACATTTTCCATGATTTTGAAATAAGGTCTTTAAGTCACTTAAACTTTCCTAAGAGCTTCATGCATCAATATTGAATTTGCGCAGTATTTACATGAGACTTATATAAATAACTCTATCTTAAGAACAAAGTCTTCATGCTTTGGCTTGCTTTCTATATCCAACTTGAAGCTTTATAACTTCAATGTACTTCGACATCTATCATAGCTCATAGCCTTGAGTATAAACTTCATCCATTTTATTTAAACACATAAACTCGATCTCATAAGCTCTTTTTGAAGACCTGATAGATACTTAAACAAACATATTAAGTACACCCTTGATTTGTTATCATCAAAACAAGATTTTAAGCCTTGTTAGGCCAACACTCCCCTTTGTATAAGAAACTGATTAAGATTAAATCCCTATTCATTCTGAAGTGTGGGGATTCGAACAAGGTAGAAACCTAGCTAAAACAATGGGTGGTGGGTTGGTAGTTCATGTGTTCTGATGCCTACCATTTTTGGAGGAATGAGGGAAGGACTGCCCCTTGGTAGGCTCAGGTGTGGAGAAATTGGTGTGACCTAAAGCATTCATTTGTTCTATGGCTTGGAACCTTCGGTAAGTTACGAACTTGTGATAATTTCTGCGTGGATGGGATTGACAATGTCTGTGTGTTTTGCTGTTTTGATGTTGAATCTATTAACCACTTGTTTTTCAAATGCATGTTGTCCTCAACTTTTTGAAATGCTTTGAGGGGCAAGCTTTGTAACCCTTGACCCTCTAGGTGGGCTAGAGTGCTACTAAACATATATAACATACATTTCTCTAATACCATACATATACAACTCGCCCAAATAAAGGGAACGGGTGTTCCATACCGATTTGTATAAACATACAAATCGGAAAACCATACATTCTCTAAAACTTAAGTTTCTAACTGTTTCCCAACATACATACATACATACTACATCCATACTTTGCTATTACAACTCCTAAAAGGAACATAGCTATTGTCTATGACTCAACGGCTCTGACAAAACAAACAACGATAAAAAGCCAGCTCGGTGGTACGCTAAACTCGATCCCTCGAAGGACCTGAAACATGAATTGTATGTTAGGGTGAGACACCTATTAGTAAGACATATTATATTATCATCAATGTGTGGTTAACATGAGATTTCGTGTGTACATATTACTGCTAACTTTTAAATCATTCAACTGGAATTTTAAAACTATACTAAACTGTATATCTGAAAATACATACTGCTAGCTCAATATAGTCCTTTCTATAGTAAATATACCTATATATGCCTAGAAGATACAACCTGTACTGCTGACTTAGCATTGTCATACTAAACATAACATACGACATGCTTCCCTCTATAACGGGTTGTGCAGCCCAGAGGCTGGACCTAGCATATAGTCGGCCGACTATAGCTAAGTCAAACATAAAGTAATACGATGGTGCCTACCCTATGCCCGAAGGCAGGGTCACCTGGAGTTACTGCATCAGATGGAGCCCTGGAATTTTTGCATTGGGGAGTACTTTACCCAAGCCACCAGTAGCCTTTCCCATATCCATACTCTATCTAAGACGTGTGGTTGCACCCTTACAATATATATATAGCTACGGTAGTGTGCTCATAACATAACATCGTATCAATAGGGCTCTACAGTCATATATGATAATTTTCATCATATAAAACTGAAATCATAATTCTTTTTCATGAAACTACATAAAACAATAGCTGTTCGTAGTTCTGTAAAAATATCTATTGTATACTGTTTTGGTAAAAATTGGCATATCATATTTGTCATAAACTGTCTCCGTAAAAACTGACATATCATAAACTCGACATCTAGCCGTCATATTACATATCAGCATATAGCCGTTGTATCATATCTCAGCATATAGCCATCGTATCATATCAGTATTACACAAAACTTGCTCATTTATAATAATTAAAACTGTACTCATGCCACACAATTTTTCATCAGGTAATTCATAAATACACAACTACTTAAGAAAATAAATACTGCATTGAAAATAGGGGTATGAGTATCTCCAAGTTGTTATTTTACTAAAAATATAGCTATATAACTAAATACAGGAAAAATGGAGATAATCAACCCTATCGCCTTTGGTTTGTTGTAAAATACCCCTTTGGTTTCAAATCCCAAATACTCAACCGGTGAAAGTGTTCCGAAAGTTGAGTACTTTAATCTAAAAATATCATATTTGAATTTAATCAGTTGGTTTTGAAAATAAAGTCGGTTAACCGAACCCTAGGCTCAGAAACCCTAGAAAAGTCGTAATTTAACACATAAAAACATTTCCAATATTCTAAATCAGTAAAATCCGTAAGATTAGCTGACATAATAAAATCCCCTTACCTATTTTCTTGAAAAATGCACCAAAAGGCCGAAATCTTAGTTTTTTGGAGTGGGGCCCGAAATGCCATGATAAAAAATCCATTATACTAGACTTTTAGAGATTTACTCCTAGATCCTAGTGATAAGTTTCGATCGTTGAATATGGCAACGATCGACGAGAAAATTAAGGAGATAGAGAGTATAGTTTGTAGGTTAGAGAGAATTAAAGAGAAAAAAGTTATTTATTTTCAAAATATCTTATGTTTCTTCTCTTTTATGTCTTTGACTTGGCCGCCCTTGTCAATAAAGTGGAGCATTTGTCAACGAGCCGCAGAAGATTATTCATCGACGATCACAATGGTTCATCGACAAACCTAAAGCCCGAAATTATTCTAGACTCTTGGTAACTCTTCGTCGATGAGGACCTGAACTTCGTCGACGATCCTTAGAAAGGAACTCGTCAACGAAAACTAGGATTTGTTGACGAGGCCATGTTGTCCCTGTTTCTCTAAGGATCGTCGACGAAAACTGGGATTCGTCGACGAGGCCATGTTGTCCCTGTTTCTGAATTTTCCATCCCTCTCTTTTATTTATTTATTTCTTTATTTCCTGGTTCAGGTTACTACAGGTTTGGTATTACTAGATCAATGACTACTATCAAAGCAGCCCTCAAATGGCTCTGTAAGGAAACAAAGGGCACTGGAGTGCAGGAGGTTGCTAAAAGAACCTACCTAGCCATTACGGTCTACTTTTTGTGGCACTTTCGCAATAAAAGGAAATCTGAAGGATGTGCTACACACTTAGATGCTATTGTCAGAGTGGTTAAGACCTACATTTATACGATTGTGTTTGAAAAGTTCTCTTTCCTCTGTATGTAATTGCTTTATGATAGGAATGATGTATTTCCAAGAGAGGGGGGAGGGGGGCGAATTGGGTATTTCAAAAATTTCTTCCTAAGTTAGGTTCGAATTACCATCAGTATTACACAACCTAGGGTCTTTCTAAGAATTCACCAAGTCAGTAGATAATAAGATATGCAAATATTTAAAATAGATATAGAAAATTTGAATAAAACATTCATGTGCGGAAATTAAAGAACAAACACACAAATTTGTTATCGAGGTTCGGCCAAACCAGCTTACGTCCCTACCTTGAGCTAACCAGCAAGAGGATTCCTCTATTTGCTCACTTAATTGAGCAGAGCGAGGCCACTTACACTCTCTTTACGGGGTGGAGACTCCCCAACTCAATTACGGAGCTGAGCCATAACCAATTCTTCTTACGAGGCGGAGACACCTTAACTTAATTCACCAGGCTGAGCCAAACTATGTACACTTTTCAAGATGGTGCAAATCCTAACTTTCCTAATCGAGTCTGAGCCAATCCAGGACTCTTTACAGGGCGAGTCCCTCTCTTCGGGCCATATCTGGAATACAACAGATATGAAAAATTTTTGTACAAAGAAATGCTTCTACAAAAGTAGATGTGTACAAATTGAAGCTCTAAAATGCACTCACACAAGATATGAACATAAGCTTACGTGAGTATAGGTATTTTCCTCAAAATAATTTTTGCAATCTTTGTGTAAGATGTATATGATAAGAGCTCAAAGATTCAACCCCTAATCAATATTTCTCCACAAATTTTTTTCAATAAAAGTAAAGGAGAACCAAGGGTTTTGCTTTCAAAGAGTTTTTACGCAACTAAATATATAAGATCTTTGATTAAATATGAAATATGGAAATATATGTCTTTCAAAGATCTTAAATCCTTAAAAATTTTCCTAGAAATGATATTCAGAAATATGGTTTAAGGGAACCTAGGGTTTGAAGCTCAAAATAAATTTTGTAATAAAGAACAAGATGAACTTATGAATCTTGCAATGGAAATGCAAAAAAATTCACAAGTTACAATAAGTTTCTCCAAAAATATTTATCAAGAAAAATATTTGGAGAAACACAAATTTTACTCTCAAGAGATGATTTTGAAAAGAAGAGAGTGAATAAGAGTAAATGACTTTTGATATGAAAAATTAATGCCCAAAATGAATGCTTTTTTGAAAAAGATTTTCAAAATGAAAAGTGTGGGAGAGTAAAAGAATAAAACTCAAAAATATTTTCAATGTAATCATTGGTTAGGAAATGAGTTATGAAGGGGTATTTATAGAGTCTGGGAAAAATATGACCATTTCGGACCTATTAGGCATTTTAGAATTTATTTAATAAAAAAATAATTATGTTTTAAGCGCTTAAAAATGGTCCAACCCGAGAGGTTTTGTCGACCGGGGGCTTCGCCGGTTGGTTGACCAAAGCTAGAAATTCAAATCTTAAAGAGGTTTGGTTGGCTATGAAATGAGCCAGTTGGCTAGCCAAAGTGATTTCCCAAACTTTTGTAGGTTCGATCGGTTGGCCTAATGTTCGATTTGCCGTGCTTGAAAGGCCAGTCGGTTGAGGCCGTTTTGAACTATAGTGACCGGTCAGCTAAACCTTTGACTTTGGTCAATTTTCTTAGGTTGATTGGCTGGGGTTTTCTTGTTATAAAATGGCCGGTCGACTGAGGTGGTCAATCGGCTGAGGCATTTTAAGCTAGAGAAGGCCGGTCGACTGAGCATAGTGAAAAATCAAAATTTTAGCCCTATTTTGACCCTAAATAACTTAAACCCTACATGAATGATTTTAGTTTTTATGAAAAGGATTTTTCATGAAAAATTTGGTGCCTTAAGGTTTGTCTATAGTCTTTGTTTAATTCCCTATAGTCAGTCGATGGTCCTCCTGAGTTTGGTATTCATATCATACATGTCATGCATTATTATAGTCCAAAACATAAATGCAATTACAATAAAAAAAAGAAGGTCTTCTTCTTTATTGCGCTTTTGATCCGTCATGGAATTAATACGCCAAGTTGTATAGCTTGAAGTTTTTTATGGCTTCCATTTTTTCCTTATCATATGTGCATGCTAGATTATAAACCTGTTTAAGCACTTAATGCATAGATAAGATACTTGTGCTTTGTTAGCATTAAAACAGGATTTGACTCAAAAAGTCAACACTTTAGTTTGGCCATTGGCCCTTGGGTATGCCCATATTTGATGTATTTGAGTAGTAGTTGATTGTTTGTCAATGTGACGTTAGGCCCCTGTGTATGCCCAGGTTTTTGATGTATTTGAGTAGTAGTTGATCTGAGCCTTTGTATGGCTTTTTAATTGTACTGCTTTGCAATTGTCTGTTTGGGAGTTTGTTCTCCCTTTCCTAGGTATGCCCAGTGATATTGAACATATCCATTTGGTCTTATAATAATAATTTTCAGATAAAAAAAAAGAATTTTCTATATAGTACTTCTTATTCATTAGTGCTTATCAATATATCTTTTGAATAGGTTGAGACTAGAACAAGTTTCTTTTAGGTTAATTGATTCAGAGCCAGAATATTGTTGAGTGAACTAAAAAAGGAACTTTGAATTAAATTTCCCTTTCATTAAGAAATCAAGACCCGAGTGCAATAATGAATATTTAATTAAATATTAAAAATACAATTTTCATAAAATAACTTACCTTTGTAAAATATTTCAAATTTTTAAAAAGTACTATTCATAAAATAACTTGTCCTAAAAAAAAAAAAAACTATTGTTGCCTAAGATTTTCTTTTAATAGATAAAGCTATTTAAGATGTTCATATTTCATGATCAATTTTACATCAAATATCCATTGCCCTCACTATAAAAAAGGTAGCAACAAATTAAGATTAAAAAAAAAAAGGACTTTACAAAAATATGCATCTCCATTACCATAATATACTAAAACTCAAGTACAATGAAAAGTACACATTAAAATACTATAAATAATAATATTGCTCTCCAATAACTAGCATATTTCAGTTAGGATTTAAATATATACATACATACATACATACATTCATACACACACACACACACACACATATATATATATATATATATATATATATTAGGATTTTAGAGCAAAAAAAATAAAATAAAATTTGTGGATTTGTTTGATTTACACTACCCAATTTATGTTAATAAGATATGTTTTGGAATTTATTTGAATTATATGCTCTCTATTTGTATATCATCCTTCACTTCCATTTGTAATGATTTCATTATTTCTTCCTATTGTATTTGTGTGTGACTCTTATACTTGGTGGGAATCACAAACAAAGGAAGGAAAACATGAGATAGAGGTTTTCTTATGCTGGCAGTAGAAGACTCGTCGATGAGTGCTTTGTGCTCGTCGACGAGTAGATATTGAGAGTTAGAAAATATCAGATTTAAAGACTCGTCAATGAGTGGGCTTCTTTGACTCATCGACGAATTCCCTGTTCTCGTTGACGAGTGCCTGGGCTGCAAGAAAAAAAATTAAAATTTCAATTTGAACGTTGTGGGGTTGGGTAATTGGAGGGAAACCTCTGAAGGAAAGTCTATGATTCCCTATCTGAGGGTATTGTGAGATATGAGAGAGAGATCTTTGTGAAGTGTATTGTGTATTCTCAAATTTCTTAGTGAAATTTTGTGTCGATTGCTTCCGTGGATGTAGGCTTTGCCAAACCATGTACATCTTGTTGTTGTGCTTGTTATTTCATGTTTTCTAGTTAAGTTTGATCTGCTTGTTGCTTTTTTTTATTTATTTATTCTACTGTGCATCCTATATCCGATCCATTATTATAACAAATTGGTATCATAGCAATTGTTGTCATGGCATCGGGATTATCTTCTGCAGGATTTGACTTTGTCAAATTTGATGGAACCATGAACTTTGGTTTATGGTAGAGGAGAGTGAAGGATATACTTGTGTAACAAGGAATGTCTAAGGCTTTACTTGGTGTTCAACTGGTTGGAATGGATAAGGCAACATGTGGAGAATTGGAAGTAAAAGTCATTTCTACAATACGCTTGTGTTTGGCCAATGAAGTTCTCTATCATGTGATGGAGGAGGATTCTCCAGCGGCTGTGTGGCGAAAGTTAGAAAGCTGATATATGTCTAAATCCTTATCGAATAAACATTTTCTTAAGCAAAGGTTGTATTGGCTTAAGATGAATGAGGGTTCGGATTTGAACCAACATATCAACACTTTCAATCAAATTGTGAGTGACTTGGCACGTGTTGATGTAAAGTTCGAGGAGGAAAACAAAGCATTAATGCTATTAAATTCCCTACCTATGTCTTAAACTTACGAGAATTTGGTTACAACTCTTACATAAGGCAAGGATAGCCAGTGTTGATTAAGGTGTAATCCTAAGAAGGGGGGGGGGGGGGTGAATTGGATATTTAAAAAAAAATTTAAGCCACTTAATTTCCTTTTACACACTTCTTATAAATTTACCAACTACTTCTTGTTGCTCAATTATGTATGTGTGTGACAATCCTATCTATGCATACAATATACTCAATTTAAATACAACGCGGAAAATAAAGAGTAGAGGGAAGAGAGAAGACAAATGCGATTTTACGAGGTTCAACCGACTTGGCCTACGTCCTCGCCTTGAGTAACCACTCAAGGATTCACTAAAAACCCTGCTCCTTAAAGTGGGACGGAGCTTCTCTTACAAACCGCTACTTACAAGAGGTACAACTCCCTCCTTATCCACTGCTTACAAGAGGTACAGCTTCCTCCTCACACCCGGTTCACAACCCGAACCGTGTTTACAATGAAATCTGAAAATAACACTCAAAACAATGCTTCTAACAAAAGCTTATGAGTACAATTCAATTTCCTAGTACATTAACTTATGATATAACTTAAAGCTCATGAATGTATGAAAACGATAAACGCATTTTATGTACGATATGCTTGAGCACACAAATCCATATTTAATCAAAACTCCCAAGTGAAAATATATTTGAAATGCTTTGGAGTCAACTAGGGTTCTTGATTCACTTTGTAAAGATGCACAAGTGTGTTTGAAGCTAACTAGTAAAAAAAAAAAAACTTTGTCTTGAATACAAACACAATAAACTCACAAAGTTTCTTTCAAAGTTCAATCTTTCCACCAAACTAGGTTTTTCAATAAAAAGGCCCTATGAACAATATATATATATATATATATATATATATATATATATATATATGTTTATATACTCTTGAATCCAACAATCAATGAACCAAGCTAACAAGACTTTCTCACAAAATGTTTTTTAACAAAAATCAACTTTTATATGTGTATGCACACTCAAGATCTAAAACTTTTTCTAAAGATACTCAAGAAAACACAAGATGTGATGAAAGGTTCTTGAGAAATAAAAACTTGAAAGATCAAACCTCACTAGACAATTTAGGTACAGTTGAAAGAGATAATGAAACCCCTTTGATTTTCCGAAGAGATTTGCCCAATGAAGATGGAAGGAGTGCAGAAAAATTAGCTCTAAGGTTCAAGTCTTGCAATGAGATGTATATTTTTCTTGTTGTGTGTCTTAGCTTGCTTCTAGGGTTTAGAAATTTAGTATATATAGTAAATGACCCTTAGGATTGATCTCAGCCGTTGGATCAATCAGATGGCTCGCGAGTTCACTTAATAAAAATCTAGTTTTCAGTAGCCCCGCGACTTCAGGCACCTGAGGGTAAAGGTCTAGGCGACCAAAGTTCCTTAAGCCTTGAAAAATCAAGTTGGAATACAGGGTCAGGCAACCGAAGTGGTGACTTCAGGCTCCTGAAGTGACTTTAGGCGCCTGAGGTTCCAAGGTCAGGCGACCGAAGAGCCTCAGCCAGGTTTTGTCTTCTCCATTTAATTTTTCAGGCTATTAAACTTAATCTTCAGGCAACCAAAGAAATTCTTCAGGCGCCCGAGGTTTGAGTTCAGGCAACCGAAGTCCCCATTTTCTCAAATTTTCATTTCTAATTAAAAATCTACTTGGCTCCTTTTCTTGGGTCTTTCATAAAACATATTTTTCATGATTTTGAAAACATTTCAAGGTCCATGAGAGTTTCCTAATGATATACATCAAATGGATGAATCCTAAAACCATTCTAAGTTATAATGAGCCTCAAATTAAATCATACAAAAATTTAAGTACATGAGTTCTAAATACCCTTTCCCAAGATATTCTTGAACTTTGCTGCTTGCATCTTGATTCTCGTACTCTTTGAGTTCCATGGATCTTGCCAAGATTTGTTAACTTTCCATGCATGCTTAGTGTAAGTCCTGTTCACAAACTCAATGCACAGATCAAATATCAAGTGATTTGTCATTATCAAAACAAGATTGGAGTCATAGAGTTAACAGCCTGAATTTGGAAGAAGTGACAAGTGCATTTCTTGGTTTTCATCAAAGAAAAATGATTAGCAATGAAGCTTCACATGGTGAAGGACTTGTTGTGAAAAGTAATCGAGAACATGGGAGATGTATGTCCCAAAGCAAATTTCGGTTGTAGTCTGGGAAGAAGAAGAAGGACATGAAATGTTTTAAGCGCGGTAAAATTAGGCACATAAGAATGGAATGTCCGGAGTTGAAGAAAAGGAATTCTGAAAATCAGCAAGGCCCACTAGAATCTGCAAATGCAGTGGAAGAAGATTCAGAGTGCAGTGATGGGGTTATGCTATGTATTTCATCAAGTTTGGAGTGCCTCAGGGATGATTCTTGGATCCTAGATACCAGATGCTCTTATCACATGACAAAAAATAGAAGATGGTTTGACACCTACAGGTCAGTCAATAATGGTTTTGTTTTGATGGGAAATAATATTTCATGCAAAATACTTGGTATTGGAAATGTCAAAATCAAAATGCATGATGGTGTTGTAAGAACCATATGTGATGTAAGGCATGTTGAGGGTCTAGGAAAGAATGTTATTTCATTGGGTATTTTAGAATGTAATGGATTTGGTTACAAGTTTGAAAAAAGAGAAATGAAAGTGTGTGGAGGCAACCCTATAGTGATGAAAGGAGAAAAGATAGCAGGAAATATCTATGTATTGTAGGGTGTTACCATTATAGGTGGAACTACAACTGTTGAATTTGAATCAAATACTTTGTGGCATATACAGTTGAAGCATATTGATGACTACATGTATTCAGATGTTTGGGGACCAATGATGATAACATCAAAGGATAGACATATGTTTTTTGTGAATGTATCACGGAAGGTCTTGATTTATCTCATGTGGCACAAGCCTGATGTTGAGGTGTCGTGGTTGAGGTGAAGTACTAGACTAGGAGAGAAATCCTCATGTTAGCCATTGGGACTAAGTATGCTGGTTTTTTTAAGGCGTTTTATGAGCAGGGTAGATCATATGCAGGGCTTACAGGGTATTTCTTGGTGAAGTCAGTGAGTATGACACGTTTCTCGTGTGACTGATCGCCAAAGGTATCGCTAGATGGGAAAGTTGCGACTGAATTGTGGGCAGATTTTGTGGTAAGCTACTCGATTGTGAGTGGATGTCCATTGGTGCACTATTCTAGTGATGGAGGATCTATGCTTGGTGTTATGTCCAGAAAATACATCTTTCTGGGTTATATAAAAGGTGGGTGCAAGCTGGGTGATCCTATGGTAAACAAATGGGTGATCGAGGACTAGACTTTTGTTGTTAAAGTTATGGGGCAGCGTACTCAAGTAAAGGAAGAGAAACTAATGCCAAAAAACTGTGGCAACAACAATCATGTTATTCATATAAAGTTAAGGAGTCGGGGTAGAAATGTGGGAAGTTTTATCTCGGGGTAGAAATGCAGAAAGTTCTATCTTAGGTCAACAATATCACAATATAAATGGGCATGTGATGCACGTGCAGCAACAGACTCAGGGCAACAATGGCATTGGTCGTATTGTAGGGAGTTTCAACTCAAGAATTTAGCAGGATCACAGTGGGCCCATGTGGACTATCAGACCACCATTCAGGTATAAATTGGTGAGGCTTCCAGTTGGGAAGAGGGTGATAGTGATGTATGAAGTGATGTATTTGTTGTATGTGAATGACATGTTATTGGCTAGAAATGCTTTAACTGAGGCTAATCAGATGAGAACTCTGTTGAAAGGTTTGGACATGAATGTGTTGGGTATGATCAAGATGGGTCTTGGTTTTCTGATTCAAATGGACAGAGCTACAGGGAGATTGGTATTATCTTAGGATAGCTTTGTGGATGGAATTGCAGGAAGACTTTGTTTTATGTCTTAGGGAGCTTCTATGGTGAATCGTTGTGAAATGTCTACCGTTCGGTACCCAAGGATGGGTTGGGATGTCCGGGATATGTCAAAGGTCCTCCATGATTGTGTAATGGAGTCTTTCAGTAGGCAACAAAGTGTACCGTTAGTTGTTAGTTTTGTTGAAGACTATATAGGGGACTTTGGTGATATAAGACTTGTAGCAACTTTTGTGTTTACTGTTGTGAGAAGGTCTTATTGGAAGCCTAGGGATGAAGTCTTCGGGTGTTGAATTTACAACTGTATCGGAGTTGATGGTAGAAGCTGAAGCTGCTGTCGGGAAGTTCAAGCGGCATTGCTTGGACTTGGCGCATGTCTCCAAGTACTAGAAGGGAGACTGTCCCAACCGAGCATTTCAAGTTCAAGGTGGAGCAATTAGTCATGTTTTTGGGATCTCCTAAGGGACGTATAATCGCCAAGGTGGAGATTGTTGTATTTGTGTGTGACTCTTATACTTGGTGAGAATCACAAACAAAGGAAGGAAAACATGAGATAAAGGTCTTCTTGTGTTGGTAGTAAAAAACTCGTTGATGAGTGCTTTGTGCTCATCAACGAGTAGATACCGAGAGTTAGAAAATCTCAGAGTTAAAGACTCGTCGACGAGTGGATAGACTTGTCGATGAGTGGGCTTCTTTGACTCGTCGACAAATCCCCTATTCTCGTCGACGAGTGCGCCTAGGTTGCAAGAAGAAATTTAAAATTTGAATTTGAATGTTGGCGTGGTTGGGTAATTGGAGGGAAATTTTCAAAAGAAAGTCTATTTATCCCTATCCGAGGATATTGTGAGATATGAGAGAGATCTTTGTGAAATGTATTATGTATTCTCAAATTTCTTAGTGAACTTTTCGTGCCGATTGCTTTTGTGGATGTAGGTTGTGTCGAATCACGTACATCTTGTTGTTGTGCTTGTTATTTCATGTTTTCTGATTGAGCTTGATTTGCTTGTTGCTTTTTTTATTCCACTGTACATCCTATATCCAATCCATTATTGCAACACTTTCGTTTATACCTAAAATTTTATCATAACTACCATTGACTTAATTTGTAATTTTTTTCCGAAAAATCCTAAGGATATGCAAAATATTGAAGGTTAATATTCTTCAACAATATTTTAATGAATATTTATTATTGCATTTAAATTTTAATTTATTACAGTAATGAAATGTGCACATTTTGTGCGAAGTTCTTTAATTGAATCTTAATTTTTTTTTTCTACTTTTGTCTAGCGATTATGATGGATACTAATCAATGGATTTATATGGTTGAGAAATATGAACATTTTAAGTGACTGTTTCTTAGATAGGAAATGCAGTAATAGTTATTTTATTTTATTTTATTAAAAGGACATATTAGTGCGAGTAGTATTTATTCTTAATACTATAGTAAACGCTCATTGTTGCACTTGATCATCAATCTATTATAAGAATCAACTATTTTTTTTTTCAATTTAAATGAAAGGATAAAAAGGTAATTTTATTAATAATGTAAATTACTTTTTAAGTTTAATTATTGATTAACAATCAACTAACAAGAAATTACTTTTGCAAATAAATTATAATGCTAGGAGGTTCTCTAGTAGTTGTTAGAAAATTAAGGGGTAGAGTATCATATTTAGAAAATTCAAGAAGTGTCTTCGAGTTTAACCTTTATTTTAGTAACAATTAGATTGCAACTTCGCAATGCACGAGAATTTAAAATTAAAAAAAATTTGAATGAAGAAAGGAAATACTAAATTAAAAAAACTCTTTCAACTATTTTTATTAATATAGAAATTTCATCAAAATTAATACTGAAACACAAAACTCTTTTAATATAAATTATATATTTTAAATATGGCAAACAACATTTATTTTTACTTTACATAACCTAGCAGCATATCTACTTGTTGATACTCGCTTTGTCCAGACTAACCTCAATTTCTATATTCTTGGAAGCTTGAAATGGTTTTTTTTGGGGTATTCTTGGAAGGACCTTAAAGAAGGAACACAAGACATTTGGGGAATATATGTTTGGGAATTTATAGCATTGATTAATAGCTTGAAAGGTCTGGCCTTTCCTCCATCTCCTACTTTCTTTTGCTTTTGTTCTATAATAAAAATATGATTTATGCTTTATTTTCGAAACATGCCTAATTCCATCTTATCTTTCCTTTGATTTAATTTTTATTTAGATTGACATAGAATATGAATGATTCAATTTCTTGGATTCATGTGTTTTTTATCCCAATTTGTTTAATGTGTTTATATATATACATATATTTATTTATTTATCTATTTATAGGATTATTATTTTTTATTTATTTTATTGTTTAAGAGATTTTAAAAGTTGTGCATGTTAATTTTTTTTATTTTTATTTTTTAAAAGAAGAGTCTTTTAGAGAGAATGACTTGTGTTAGGGTTTTGGAAAACTAGTCAGATCATCATTAACTCTAATGTCATATTCATGTTCTTAAAGGTACAACATGAAATTAGCACCAGAGGAGTCCGTGGGTGGTCTTAACACACATGAGTGAGCACCAACTTGACACAAAAGTTTAAGCCTATTGGGTCTTGGACCCAATCATGTATATAACCACCCATCATCCACTCAAAATTTTCAATGTGCGACAAACTCATAAATGAAATTCTCAACAATCTTCCTCTTACTTGTGAGTTCCAACAACTCCCCTTGAATGGAAACCGTCTCCTTTATCAGAGTAAGCCTAATTTTCCAATAGTTGCTCAAGTGGGCCTTACCATTGGTGCCTTACGTGGCTCAGAGATTGCATTCCATGTGCCTCCGAACCAATCCTACCTCCCACGTCTTGACCCTATTTGGATCCATCCTAAACCTAGATGATCCTTATTGGCCTTAATCACACACTTGGTCCTCTAATTGTTAGCACGTCACGAGAATTAGCTTCACATCTCGACTTTTTTGTTTTTTTTTTTAACAAAGTTTCTTACCTAGAGTTACAAATCATCGGCTATGATACCACTTGTTAGCACATGAGGAGTCCATAGGTGGTCTTGATACACTTGCGTGAGCACCAACTTGACCCAAAGATGAAGCCAATGGTGCAAACCGGAGCTCAAACGGAGGTCCCACGAGCTTGCACATGCCCACACATGCCTCTGACAGTTTGCCATCATTGCCACGCGCTTTCATGTGCCTCCTAGTAGCCGACACGTGATCACACGCGTCCCCATGTGCCGGCCAGCCCACGGTGTGTCCCTCACGTGTATACTGCAGAGCTAACGCTAGCGTGACGTTAGCGCGTCCCTATCAGCATCCTGTTAGCGCCTTGTTGGTGACCTATATCAACCTGTTTTAATTCTTCTTTTGGCAATTCCTTTATATAGGCAACATGCCTATGGCAACCACCCTGTAGCAGTCTCCTCACCTGAATAGACGACATTAGCTGTGGTGAGGCATGCACACGTGAACCCACAAATCTGTATTCTTCCTCACCCAGAGGTCTGAAAATGACTCCTTTTTTATGACAATCTATGCTGGCGTGATTAGCTGCTAGCCAATCGATACCCAATATTATATCAAACCCCTGCATATCTAGTACCACAAGATCAGCTGGTAGTACTTTCTCCTGAATGCTTACTGGAAAGTTCTAAAGCACCTTCCTACACCTTACCATAGATCCCGTCGGCGTGACTACAGACAACTCTTCATCTAATAACTGTGCCTCTACCCCAGTTACTCTAACATACCCCGCCGATATAAAGGAATGGGTGGCACCTGTGTCAAATAAAACAATAACTTTATATGATAATACAATAAGTGTACTAGTGACAACGTCTCCAATAGTCTCTACGTCTCCCAGCGTCAATGCATATACCCTCACCGGAGTCGTGTTCCTCTGCTAGCCTCCACGGAGCACCTGATAACCACCTTGGTTTGGTCTGGGAGCTGGTGCATAAATTGGCAGTATCTGACATGATCGAACCATATAGCTGGGTCTCCCACAATGGTAGCGGACATTCTCCCCCAACCGGCACTCACCTAGATGTCTCCGTCCACATCTGGGGCAGGTGGGATAAGACTGTCCACCCTAGAATCCACTGTGCTCTACTGTATTCCTCCGACCCCCACCAGATCTACCTCCTCTCCAAGGGCCTCGGCTAGAACCTGCTTGAAAACTCGAAGGTGCGGCCATCTTCCTCTGGCTTTGTATTTCAGTCTCTCTCGACAAACCATCCTCAGTACTGCCACCTGTCTATAAATATCTCTCTTCAGATTCCTCTCAAACATCCTGGCCTTCTTAGCTTCATCTAGAACAATATAAGGGCAGAAATGCGACAACTCGATAAATTTTGCCATGTACTGCTGGACTGTCATCGATCCCTTGGACAAGCTCAGAAACTTCTGTACTCTAGCCTCTCTGACTGAGGCAGGATAGTATCTGTCAAAGAATATGTCCCTGAATTAAACCCAGGTCATCGACATTGGAATTGATCTCTACTCCTCCAGCAATCTAGTGGTTGTCCACCATCTCTCAGCCTCCCCTGTCAGCTTATACGTGGAATAGAGTACCTTCTCCTCTTCGATGCTGTGAAGCACCGTCAAAATCTTCTCTATCTCCTGCATCCAATTCTCCGCAACTGCAGGATCAATCACACCTGAAAATGCTGTGGGTTCATCTTCATAAAATTTTCAATTGTGCACTCCTAAACTGGAGATGGACCTCCCTGCTCCCTGGAACTTCGGAAATCTCAACCATGATCTGCTGAGCCACACTACATAACACAACATCTGAATCTCTGCCTCCTGCACTAGAAGGCCCCACTCCGTCGTCGCCACTAGTGTGAACGCTACTACCTCCTGGGTCCATCCTGCAATATTACCAAATTATTCTAAGTATTTGAACCTTACAATACTATACTAAATAAAATACCCCTTACCTCTTATCACTAATTTAAGGTTGGGCCCTACCATATGGAAATAGAAATCGTCGATAGTTTACTATGGTTTTCCTAGAATCATCACCCTAGGAAAATCACAGAAACCACCCCGAAACTCTACCTCCAAATCGTAGAATAGAAACCTAAATTCTCATCCTAATTCCCCAACATTAATTCACTGATACTCTATTCTATCTTTCTCCAAACTCTATTCCTATATTCTGGTATTGTTTTCCGCTGTACTCTAGAGTCTACAGAACTTAGCAACCTAGGCTCTGATACCAAACTGTAACAACCCAAAAATGACACCATTCTTTTTCATATAAAATATAAATTATTCTGATACCCCTATATTACCTGCTATAACATCTCAGGCCTAGATGGCACTTAGGTATCCCTGTACAAACACCAACACACCTATGTAGCAGAAAACATAAAGTTATACATCCATTTTTATAATACCAGAATTCAACGTTGCCAAACCATATATATATATGATACACATCACCCCAGTATCATCTACTCAAAAATGTAATCCCCTCAACATACTTACTCTATAAACAGGGAAAAATAAAAGATCTCTCTATCTGTGAGCCTGATCTGCTCGCCTAATTGGTTCACCTGAAAAATGTTAAATCCTCAGATGAGACGACGCTCAATAAGTGGAAATATGCTATTACTAGTGTGTGGCGGCCGAGTTGCATAAATACTATAATGACAATATCTAAAACTATATAAGCTGGTAAATCAATATAGGGTATAACTCACATTTATCATAGTTTAAAGTATAACTATATCATATGAGTTTTCTACTTTTCATACTTCTAGTATCATACTATATTTACTGAAAATTATGAAAATCTGTATATATATATACATAATTGAGATTTTACCTTGAAAAACTGTATGTCATGATTTAACCCCTCATGACAGGGTTGTGCGGCTTGCAGACGGGACTTAATTCTGGTTGGCCTACCAAGTAAGTCAACTGTACTCTACCAATCCTCAGCCCGGCCAAATTGCGTCCTCTCATAGGCACGGAACTGGTAACTATCTCATCAAACTAGCCCCCCTCAACCCAGAGTACTGGGGAGATTGCAAACTTTTCAGGCACGGCTAACAGAATCCACATACTATTTAAGATATATGGTTGCACTCTGATATGAAAATAGCAACAGTACCGTGCTCTGCTAATTGAATCTGTCTGAAATAATTCATCAGGGATCTGATACTGTATGTAATTACTATAATTACCCTACTGTTTTTATCATGTTTCCAAAATAACCATAACACTATAGATCTGATATGTAAATACTGTAATATCCGAATAAAATAACTGTAGTATCTAACTAGTATAACTGTATGTCTAACTGTAATATCAGATTGAATAATCTCTAATGTCTGAGTGTTATGGTTTTGGAAAACATGTTATTTTGTAATTATTGTAAAATAATGGTCTGTAAAATATCTGTAAAATTTGTTTGATAAAAATCTGTCTAGTAAATATATCTGTCTATATATATATATACACTATAAATCATGATATTATGAAAAACTACGTAAATTATGTATCAGGAAAATATCTACTCAAGCCACAGAAATAATACAACTCATATTCTGGAAAAACTGAATAATAAACTGATATATACATAATTTACTGGTAAACTTTCTAAAATACCTAACATAACATATTTCTCTTACCTAATTGGTTGGGAGGTTCGCCTCCAACTTAATCCTCACGCTCACGGCGTACTATTCCCCAAAATCCTAAAATAATACACATGCATATTTCCAATAAATCAACTATATTTTCCCGAGCCTATATACTCATAAATTTCTGAATTATAATTTACCTAGGCTTCTTAAAATACTCACTTGGGTCCCCAACCCATATCTGCAGGGTCCCGAAACACCTTATTACTAAAAATATAATACTCAAATTTTACTTCACAAAACTCTAGTATATTCTCATATAACTTAAAATCTAAACTTAAATAAGTCCAATACAACTGAAAATACCCAATTATTCAACTTACCCAAATTTTGGGATGGTGTCCAAGTTGGCCTATCCAACGATCTACTCCAGCAGACTTGAAGAGAATCTTCCCACGAGTAGCATGGCACCTTTCGATCGTCGAACCAGCGAAAATGAAGCCAAAATAATAGAGATAAGGGGAGAGGGTTGGTTTTTAGAGAGAGAGAGAGAGAGAGAGAGAGAGATTTTCCTGCGCAATTTCTTGCTAAAAAATCCGATTTAGGCTTACTTATAAACCTGGATTCGTCGACGTGACACATCACCTCGTCGACAAGTCCATAAAGGTAGTTTGTTGCCAAACACAAATCCCTCATCGACAAACTTTAGGCTTTTCAAACCCCCTCTCAGGAAATTCTCATTGACGAGACATGTGTCCACATCGACTATCCCTAGAAGAATACTCATCAACAAAATCCCTATATTCGTCGACGAGACCATATGAGTCTTCTTTGAAATTTTCCTTTCCTTCTCCTTTTTTATTATTTAATTACTATAAATTCTCTGGGTCTTTACAATAACTGTCAATGGTTTAGGCTCTAACCATCGACGGTTTCAGGCAGAATGCAGAGGTGTTTCTTTTTGCTCCAAATTGTCGATGCTTTCAGTCAGCGCAAGTTATATAAATTCAAATCAGGGGCCAGTAGATTGGGCTACTTGGAGGGATTTTCTTTAGGGATTATTTAGATAAGATCTAAGGTTCTTGTAAATTTAGGTTTCACATATAATCAATGATTTGTAACCCTATTGTATGCTTATGACATTTTTTATAGTGGAAAACGAAGGTGTTGCTCCCGTGGACGTAGGAAAATTACCGAACCATGTAAATCTTGAGTCTTTTGATTATGTTTTTCATTTTTCTTATTATTGAGTGTTTGGTTCTTGAGTATATTTCATCATCGAGTTATTGCATTAGTGTTTGTTGATTTATTTATGTGTGATTGTGTGCTTCCACTGTGTGTATCTGAGAAAGAACGCCAATAAGTGGTATTAGAGCCAGGTTCAACAATGCCTAACTGATGACGTGATGTACAATGTCATGGATGAGGAATTTCTGGCTGCGATTTGGTTTAAGCTTGAAAGCCAGTACATGTCCAAATCGCTTACGAACAAGCTGTATCTTAAGTAAAAGCTTTGTTGGCTTAATATAGCGGAGGGTTCAGATGGCTCAGTACATCAACACTTTCAATAAAATTATTAGTGATCTAAAGCGCGTTGATGTGAAGTTAGAGAAAAAGGATAAAGCATTGATGCTACTGAATTCCTTACTGACGTCTCCTACATACAAAAACCTGATTCTGATGCTGACTTAGGGGAAAGAAATCCTGGAATCGGTGGACATCACAAGTGCATTTCTGGGATTCCACCAAAGGAAGAAGGCTAGCAATGAGGGTTCACATGCTGAAGGGCTTGTGGGGAAACTGAATCAGGATCGTGGGAGGAGTGGTTTTGGAGGTGGATCAAGCAGCCATAGGGCTTGATCCAAGTCTAGGAAGAAGAAGGACGTGTAGTTTTTTAAGTGGCAAAAGAAGGCACATAAAATCTAAGTGTCTGGATAGGAGGAAGGGAGTTGCTAAAAGCAAAGAAGGTTCATCAACAACGGCAAATGTAGTTGAGGAAGGAGACTTTGGGAGTGATGATAGTGATATGCTCTTGGTTTCATCAGGATTAGATGAGTTTGAAGATTTTTGGATCTTGGACGCAGAGTGTTCATATCATATGATGCCCAACAAGGACTGGTTCACTAAGTATAAATTGGTTATTTCTCGTTTCATTCTGATGGGGAACGATTTTGCATACAAAGTGATCGAGAAGGGGAATGTTAGAATCAGGATGTACGATGGTGTGATGAGGATGCTATATGATGTGAGGCACATACCAGAGTTGAAAAAGAATATGGTTTCGTTAGGAATCTTGGATTGTAACAGATTCAGTTACAAGTCTGAAGGTGGGGTAATGAAGGTGAGCAATTGAGTTTTGACCGCAATGAAGGGGAAGAGAGTACTGGGTAATATATATATATTGCTTAATATTTTGAAACAGCCGTGGTACCCAGGAATATATATATATATTGCTGAGTACCATGGTTGTTTCAAAATATTATTGTTAGTGTTTCAAAAATTGTTTATCAATTGGTATTAGAACTAGAACCCAAATTTTTCATGGTTGTGTAGATGAAACACACATATCTAAATTGCTCCACCTACAATTTAGATATGTGCGTTTCATCTACACAACCATGAAAAATTTGGGTTCTAGTTCTCATACCCTTTGATAAACAATTTTTGAAACAATAACAATAATATTTTGAAACAATAAAATGATTTCCCAAATCAATCATAAGCATATGAATAAGAAACATAAAATAGTTTCAAAATGTGTATCTTGCATCATATATTTCATTATTAAGATGGAAAGAGTTTCTCAATGTCCAAGTAGAGCTTAGTACCTTCTTCCCTTTCTAAATGTGTGACTTGATAAACAATCAAATTAAATTAAGGTGAAGGCATGACCTCTTATTGTTGCTTAAGGACCAATATAAGACACCCTACCCATCATAGACTCCTTGAAACAAGACCCACACATACTAAAATCCCATGGATTTGTGTTTTAAGAGCATAACCATAAAATTGTGATTACTTACTATGAAGCCCATTATAGACACCCCAATTTGTCCAGGGCTTATATAACAAAATTAGACAAAACTTTATTTCATAAAATAGAAAAAATATAAGGAAATAAACTTTTACATTGAAAATAATAAAAAAATATAGAAAATAAAAAAAATCATATTCTTCATATCCATGCTGGCACTTGCACACAAGCACAGATTTAAAAAAGAAAAAAAAAAGGAAATCAGTAATAAAGATTGATTGATATTTTTTTAATTTGATCGATTCATTTTTTTTTTTTTAAATTGATTGATCAAGTTTAAATGTTGATTTATGCTGATCATTGCCTCCAAGCCTATAAATGGATATATTTTTTTTTTAGAGGGATTGGACTCACATGGAAAAAATAAACAATTAGGAAATCAACAATAAAGATTGATTAATCTATCTTTTTATTTGATTGATCTGTTTTTTACAAAAAATTGATTGATCAAGTTTAAATGTTGATTTATGCTGATCAATGCTCCCAAGCTTATAAATGAAATATTTTTGAGAGGGATAAGATACACATGGAAGAATAAGCTGTTAGGAAATCAGTAATAAAGATTGATTGATCTGTTTTCTAATTTCATTGATCCTTTTTTTTTTATTTGATTGATCAAGTTTAAAAGTTGATTCATCAATAAAATTTAATGTTCATCAATGCTCCTGAGCCTATAAATAGAGGCTTTCTAAGAGATAGATTCACATACTCACATATTCACACATTCACAAAGACACACAAGCACGGAGAGAAATTATACGTTTAGTTATAAGAAAATCAGTGAGTTGTGATTGAGGGTGAGCTAGAGAGTTTGGGAGTGGGATATATCATGAAAGAAAGAAGCTGGTTTGAATTCAAAAGTTAGAATTTTAGGTTTGAGGATTGCAGAGAGAATCAAAGAAGAACTGATGGATTGATATTGAATTTTAATACAGAAGGAGTTGAAGACTGAGGATGATTTCGTCTCTGTTTTAATGCTTAATTTTACTTTTAAATTGCACAAATTTTTGAAGATCCAGTGATTTGAATTGCCAAATTTTGTTATGAATCTGATCCAGATCTGACCCATTGGATTGGATCTGACCCATTGGGTTGGACTCAACCTGTTGATCCATGACATATTAGATTAGATCTGGTTCATTAACCCAAAACTCAGGTCCAAGTTAGACTTGGGTACATTAACTATTGATCCTGTATCTGGTCCAAAGCCTAATTGGGCCTGAGATAATTAAATCCAAATACCCAAAGCCAACCAAGATTTGCCACATGGTGGGTGTGAGGTCACCCTACTGCAGAATTTTTTTTTAAAAAGAAAAGAAAAGAAAATGGGAAGTCGCCACATGGCGGGTAATGTCATGTTGACTTCACCCTGCAACAGTGAATATTAAAAATAAAATAAAATAAAGTGAGCCATGCGTCACCATTGTGGGTGGACACGTGGCTCATTAAGTCTAACCGGGATGAGTCTAGTTCAAATCGGTTGAACTAGTATGATTTTTGAACCTCTGGTTTTATTTATTTTATTTATATTTTAAATTAATTTTTAATTTTTAAAAATAGAAAAAAAATAAAAAAAAATTAAGAAAAATATTTTAAAAATCAGGAAAAAAAAATTATTTGAGTTTTTTTTTACTCAAATAATAAAAAAATGGAAAAAAAAATAAAAAACATGAGGAAAAGTCTTTAAAAAGCCAAGAAAATTTGAGAAAAATGTTAGAAAATTTAGAAAATTTCTATAAATATTTGAAAAAAAATTGGGAATGTTTTAAAGACCTCCCCCTTTTTTTGGGCTCAAATTTGGATGATTTTTGTATGTGTGCATCCTAATGATTTAATAAAGGGTAAAGAGGTATTTAAAGCCTCACATATATTAGTTATGAGGGGGGTTTATCTAACAAGATCCCCTTGTTTAGATGTCTTATTAGACATTCTTAAATCGTACTACTGCATTCACTTTTATTTATTTATTTGTTTATTTTAAAAGAGTTAATTAAAGACCATTATATTCAATTTAGGGATAATTCATGATTAATTAGGTACTATTCGTAGAATGGGTGTGTAAGGGGTGCTAATACCTTCCCCTTGCATAACTGAACTCTTAATCCCAACTCTGGTAAAAGCAGATCAAGACTACTGGTTCCTTGGCATATGATTAGTTTAAAAGACAAATCAACAGGTAGTAATTAGGTGAACTAATTGCACTTTGTGAAATAACAGGTTAGTGGCGGCTCCATAAAATTTCAATATTGTTATCCCTTGCCATTTCGGGACCCTTTCTCTAGGACATTGTGACAACTTGATGACTCCACTAGGGACCTTAGAGAGTCGAACCATTAATTAGTTATGAATTATCCCAAATATGAATTTAATGGTCTTTTGATTGCTCTATGATATTTTGTTTGTAAATATGGATGATTGTTGCATACTTGTGAATATTTTGCCTGTATATACAACTCTTATATGCATGTTTTGTATGATTGGATAAGCATGTGCAAGGTTTGATGATATGTGGGGATTAGGGGAATAGGGTAATTATGTGAACACACACATTTTCACAGGCCTCATACCTGGGCTTTACCCTTTAGGAATAAATAGGGGTGTAGTATCATTAGCTCTTATGAGATAAGGTATTTGGGGGCGCATGAATCACTCCATTCAGTTTGTACTTTGTCCAAGCCCATTGGGTAAGGATTGGGGACATGCTGAGAACTTATTGTTGATAGGAAATAGAGCTTGAACCACACATATTTAACTCTAACTTCATCCTTTAGGATAAAGTCTTGGTGAAGACCTATAAGAAATAGATCCACTTAGGGTTAGGACAGGAGCTTCATCCTTCTTCATATGACTTAGCCCAGTCTTTTTCCGTACATAGTTTTAAGTTCCTTTGTGTTGTTTCCTTCATTTTGGATCCATTTGAGACATACACACTACTTAGTCAAAATTTTGAAAAACCCCAAATCACCCATAGATAACTTACTAGTGGTATACAATGAAGAGGAAATAGAGGTTTAGTAGTACCTTGGAGTTTGTCAAAGTCATAAGAAAAGTAATTGAATTAAAGAAATTAAAGTGATTAAGGGGCATGGAGAGGAGATCGTGCAACCACATGATTTAGATAGTATGTGGATTCCGTCTAACTGTACGAGGAGAGATTGCAGTCTCCCTAGCATGCTGGGTTGAGGTAGCCGGTTAAACGATGACAAAGGTTAGAGATGGCCCGGAGTGATTGTAGTGGGCTAGATTTACACAGATTGGCAGATGTTAGAGATTCATATTGACTTGCCTGGTAGGCCAACCAGAGTAAGTCCAACCTACGGGCTGCATAACCATATCATGAGGGGATATATCATGATATACCGATCCAAGGGTATAACAGAAGTTCCGATATACAGATATATCACACATCAACAGTTTTTACTATTCGTTATTGAGGTGGTCAAGGATGGATGATGGGTCATGGTGGTTTTTAGGGTGGACGGGCTGTTCCTACTTGTCCTAGATATGGTCGTAGACATCCAGGTGAATGTAGAATGGGTGAGGACGTCTGCTACAGATGCTGGAGACCCAAGCACCGATCGTGGTCGTGCCAGGGATTGCTAGCTCAGGCACCAGTTCACAGACCGTACTAGGGTGGTTATCATGCTTCCCGAGGAGGCCAACAAAGAAATACTGCACTGGTGAGAGTGTACGCGTTGACGCCGGGTGACGCAGATGCAGCTGGAGACGTAGTTACAGGTACCCTTATTGCTTTCTCATATACAACTATTGTTTTATTTGATATAGGTGCCACCCACTCTTTTATTTCTACGCTATATGCTAAGTTAATGGGGTATGAGGCACATCTGTTGGGTATTGGGTTAGCTGTAGCTATGCCGACTAGGTCAGTGGTGAGATGTAGAAGGGTACTCAGGGACTTTCCAGTAACTATTCAGGGAAAATATTGCCAGCTGATTTGGTGATATTAGATATGCAAGGATTTGATATAATTTTGGGTATGGATTGGTTGGCAGATAATCATGCTAGTATTGATTGTCATTTGAAAGAAGTGATTTTTAGACCTCCAGGCGAGCGAGAATACATATTTCTTGGTTTGCGGGTACGTTCTTTGCCACAACTTGTATCGACCATTCAGGTGAGAAAATTGATTCAAGAAGGCTGCTAGGGATTTGTCGCTTTTATTAAGGGATTGCCAAAAGAAGAATTGAAACAAGCTGATATTCCTGTGGTTAGAGAATTTTCAGACGTATTTCTAGAAGAATTACTTGGCTTGCCACTAGACCGTGAAGTTGAGTTTACTGTGGATCTTCTACTAGAGTCAGCGTCAGTATCTAAAGCTCCTTACTGAATGGCCCCAACTGAGTTAAAAGAGTTAAAAGATCAATTGCAAGAGTTACTGGATAAAGGATTTATTAGACCCAACGTGTCACCTTGGGGAGCACTAGTTTTATTTGTGAAAAAGAAAGATAGGACCATGAGGATGTGTATAGATTACAAGGAAATAAATAAACCAACAGTTAAGATCTTCCTAGGATCGACGATTTGTTTGATTAGCTCCAGGGGACCTAGGTTTATTCTAAAATTGACCTGCGATCAAGTTATCATTAGGTGAGAGTGAGGGCAAAGGATGTCTCAAAGACGGCGTTTCGAATGAGATAGGCATTATGAGTTCTTGGTGATGCCATTTGGGTTGACTAACGCACTAGCGGTATTCATGGATTTAATGAACTGAGTGTTCCATCAGTATTTAGACCAGTTTGTAGTTGTATTTATCAATGATATACTGGTCTACTCAACGAGTCTTGAGAAGCACGAGTATCATTTGAGGCTGGTATTGCAGACATTAAGAGAGAGAAAGTTATATGCAAAGTTTAAGAAATGTGAATTTTGGCTGAGGCAGGTTTCTTTTCTCAGCCATGTGATCTCTGAGGCAGGTGTATCTATCGATTCGAGTAAGATAGAGGCAATGGTAAATTGGGTAAGGCCTAAAAATGTTCAAGAAGTTAGGAGTTTTCTAGGTTTAGCAAGCTACTACCGACATTTTGTTGATGGATTCTCCAGTTTGTCAAGTCCGTTGACGCGAATTACGAGGAAAAATGTAAGGTTTGAATGGATTGATGACTGTGAGCAGAGCTTTCAGGAGTTGAAGCAGAGGTTGGTGACTGCTCTAGTGTTGGCTATTTCATCAGGAGAGGATGGGTTTGTAATATACAGTGATGAGTTCCTGAAGGGACTCGGGTGCGTACTGATGCAGCACGGCAGGGTCATTGCATATACTTCTAGCCAGTTTAAATAATATGAGAAAAACTATCCTGTCCATGATCTAGAGTTGGCCGCGGTGGTGTATGCTCTTAAAATCTGGAGGCATTATTTGTATGGTGGAAAATGCGAGATCTTCACGGATCACAAGAGCTTGAAATACTTCTTTACCCAGAAAGAATTGAATGTGAGGTAAAGAAGGTGGCTAGAACTTATTAAAGACTATGACTGTACTATTAGTTATCACCCAGGGAAAGCGAATGTAGTAGAAGATGCTTTAAGCAAGAAATCAGTGGGACCAGTACTGTCAGTCATGGAAATTCAGCACTCGATCCTGATGGATTTGGAGAGATTTAGCATAGAGTTGGTAGAGGATAGTCCTCAGGCATTCGTTGCCAACTTGGTTATACAACCTACACTATATGAAAAGATAAAGACAGCTCAGGGTGATGATGCAGAGTTGGCAGAGGTTATGGCTAGAGTGCAGGATGGTCAGGGAGAGGAGTTCAGCATATCAGATGATGGAGCCCTGTGATTTTGTACTAGGCTATGTCTTCCTAAAGATACTGAGATCAGGAGAACTATATTAGAGGAGGCTCACAGATCCCTATACACCATTCATCCTGGTAGTACTAAGATGTACAGGGATCTACGAGAGTACTTCTGGTGGAGTGGAATGAAAAGGGAGATAGCTGAGTTTGTTTAGCAGTGCTTGATGTGCCAGTAGGTTAAGGCTGAGCACCAGAGACCAGTAGGATAGCCGTTGTTTATTCTAGAGTGGAAGTGGGACCACGTTTCTATGGATTTTGTTACGGGGTTACCACCAGTGCGGTAGGGATTGGATGCAATTTGGGTGGTTGTTGATCATCTGATGAAGACTGCCCAATTCATCCCTATTAAAGTCAGCTATTCCATGCACAAACTTGTAGAAATATATATTAAGGAGATAGTTCATGTCCATGGAGTAACGGTATCTATAGTCTTGGACCGGGATCCTCGGTTCACTTCACGATTTTTGAAAAGTTTTCAGGAGGCTATGGGTACACAATTAGCATTTAGCACTGCTTTTCACCCTTAGACAGATGGTCAGACTGAAAGGATGATCCAGACATTAGAAGATATGCTTCGGGCATGCGTGCTAGGTTTTGGGGGCAGCTGGACTTAGTTTATGCCGTTGGTTGAATTTGCTTACAATAACAGTTATCATGCTAGTATCGACATGGCACCATATGAGGCATTATATGGTAGGAGGTGTCGTTCACCTCTTTTATAGGATGAGGTAGGCGAGAGGTGAGTTTTGGGTCCAGAGATTGTTCAGCAGGCTTATGAAAAGGTTTGATTAATTAAATAAAGAATCAGTACTGCACAGAGTTGGCAGAAAAGCTACGCAGACACTCGCTATCGAGAATTAGAGTTTGACGTGGGAGACTGAGTATTCTTAAAAGTAGCTCCTATGAGAGGAGTTATGAGGTTTGGAAAGAAGGGCAAGTTGAGCCCTAGGTATATTGGCCCATTTGAGATACTAGAAAGAATAGGGCCAGTTGCCTATAGGCTAGCTCTGCCGTCAGTGTTATCTAGAATACACGACGTTTTCCATGTAGTTATGTTGAGGAAATACGTCTCAGATCCATCCCACATAATTATCTATGTAGAGATAGAGCTTAAGGATTCATTGGCTTATGAAGAAGCACTAGTACAAATATTAGACAGAAAGACATAAGAATTACGCACTAAAGAAATCCAGCTAGTAAAAGTTTTGTGGAAGAATCATTCTATAGAGGAAGCTTCTTGGGAGCTCGAGGAGTAGATGAGACAGAAATACCCACAGTTGTTCTAAGAGGTTTAGAGGTTATCAGGTAAAGTATAATAGCTAGATAGAGTTTCTTTTGTAGGTACATGTATTGAATTAGTGAGTAGGTAGTCTTTTAGTTTTATATATGTAATCTCCCAGAACTTAGATTGTAACCACGGTATTCCTCTGCCATAAGTGAGGATAAGTAATAAAATAAGTAGACCATTTGCTTTTATGGGATGATAGAAGGTAATACAGATAGTAAATTTTGAGGATGAAATTTTATAAGGAGGGGAGAATGTAATAACGCAAGAAAATTCTTCCATGCCTCATCGATGAACACATGGGTTTCGTCAACGGGGGATCTTTAGGATCTCGTTGATGAAGTACCATCTTGTCGACAAGAAGATATTGAGAGAGGGTTTAAGGCAGACTGAAACTTGTCGACGAGGGTGCAGGTTCATTGACGAACTTTCTACAAGACTCATTGACAAGGTGCGTGTCTCGTCGATGAATCTGGCTCTATAAATAGCTAAAACTCGAATTTTTATCATAATTTTCAGCTCAGAAACCTCTCCTCTCCTCTCTCTCTCTCTCTCTCTCTCTCTCTCTCTCTCTCTCTCTCTCTACGTTTCCCTCCCCTTCTCTCTTCGATCCTGGCCCCATTTCTCGCCGGATTGAAGATCTGAGGCCACCATGACGCTCCTAGCAAAGTTCTCTGCAAGTCTGCTGGAACTGATTGTTGGAGAAGTTGGTTTGGAATTCATCCCAATTTTAGGGTAAGGTATTTTATCCAGTTTTTACCTTTCCCACAGTTATAGGAAATATAGTATGCAATGAAATACTGATATTTTATTCTAGGGGATGATAATTTCAGGATGTTGAACAAGGAACCCTACGGGTATAGGGCCGGAGTACAGTAGGGGTTTTCCAGAGTTTAGGTAAGGGAAATATGCTATGCTAGTGATTTTTAATATATATATATAGAATACTATGAATGTGCATTTACAAGCATGTTGATCAGATTATTTTTCCAGAAAATTATGAATATTATCTTTTTAGCAGAATTACAAGAATTGAGCATGAGATTATGTTTACTCAAATGTGTGGCATGAGTTTATTACAGTATAGTATGTAGATTTTACAGTATTATAGATATTTACATATTTCAGATTATTAGCAATGAATGAGACACACAATATTTATAAAAAAAAAAAACATGATTTCTAAACCATAGCACTCAGACAGATTATGCAGTTATAGCATCATGATGCTATAATTAGATTATTCAGAGATTACATATATTATACACAGATATTATATACAAATATACAGATATTTCAGACAGATATTACAGATAGATATTACAAATAGATATCACAGTTATTACATATAGATATTTCAGATATTTTAAATGGATACCATAGATAATTTAGATAGATATTTCAGATATTACAGCTCAGATTTATAGTGTTATGGTTGTTTTTGAAATCATGTTAAATGTAACAAGATGATTATATATTTATATATGTATACAATATTACACAGTTTCAGACCCCTGTGGATATTACAAACAGAGATATACAGCAGAGCACGATACCGTTGCTAGTTCAGACACGTGCAACCACATTACTTAGATAGTATGTGGATTCCATGTAATGACCCGAAGTATAATGATATTTAAATAATAATTAAGAGAGAAAAAAAGGGAATAGAAAGAGGGCGCAGCAGACTCGCGTTCGTCGACGACGCGACAATTGGGCTCGTCGACAAGGGTATGTTTCGTTAACAAAAAAAAAAAAAAAATACTGAGGAGGGTTTTGGCAATTCTGAATTTCGTCGATGAGAGGTGAAGGTTCGTTGACGAAACTCTTCGAGGACTCTTCAATGAGGTGACCTGTCTTGTCAACGAATTCGGCTCTATAATAGCCTAAAACTCAGATTTAAATGTAGAAAATTAGAAAATTTCTTACACTCTCTCTCCTCTACGGTTTCTCTCTCCTCTCTTTTCAATTTCGGCTCCGTCATTTGCCGGATCGATGATTTGAGGTCACCACGATGCTTCTGGTAAAGTTCTCTCCAAATCTACCGGAACAGATTGTTGGTGGAAGCGACTTGAAATTCATCCCTGAGTTGAGGTAAGACTTTTTATGCCAAATTTGGTCTTTTTATAGTTATAGGAAATGATATTCATGTGAAAATACTAAAGTTTAGTTCTGAGAGTTGTTGAATTCAAAGTGTTGAACGAGGGACCCTGCGGGTGCAGGATGGGTGGAGTTTTTAGGGGGATTCTTTCCAGTGTCAGGTAAGGGAATAAACTAAAGCAGTTATTTTCCACGCAAATTATTATTATTTATCAGCAAATTAATTTTCAGGAAAACATGTATTATATTTGATCATTATTGAGGAAATGCATATTTGGGAAAATACTGCTATGATACATGAAATATAATTTTAAAATGAAATGTACGTTTTTACTCAGCATGGTGTGGCATGAATATTATTTTACGTGATAAGTATTATGTTATGGAAATTTTATGAGTAAAGCATGTTTTCAGGAATTATGATATAATATAGTACATTATGATTTTAAAAATACATGATAATTGATTTATTTATTCAGAATGATATATATGAGATATTCGGCGTAAGGTTGTGATTGATAGCCGGCGCAAGGCCATGTATGTTATATGTTTCCGGCGCAAGGCTGTATTTATGAAAGTATAGAAATGCTATCAATCCATTTATGTTAAATGATATATTATCATGTACTGTATGTTATCAGAACCCAGATGTTAGTTTAGTTAAGTTTCAGGAGCACGGTACCGTAGCTATATAGATTAGATATCTATGTTCAAACTTGTACTAACCACCCCACAAGGGGGTGGGAGATGGATAGTCAATGTGGCTTTCAGTGTAGAGTTGTAGATGTCCACCTGGCAGTTCGGACCAGGGTGTGGCGGGCCCATCTTACTTACAGACATTTTTGACTCGTCAGTGGTGAGCCAGCCATTATCGGGTCTCGCCTTCGGGCTGCACGACCCGTTATGGGGGGTAATACATGACATCAGCTAGCTATTCATCCTAAGTATGTTTTTAGTATTATCAGCTATAACAGAAATTTTATGAACGGTATGATTTATTAGCAAATACAAAAGTATATGATTACTCAGTATGTTATAATGAATGTTTACAGATATATGAAATGTACTGTATATGTATAATTGCATTGAATGTTCATGTTGCCACACAGTTATATTTAGTTTATTTTCCCTTACTGAGAGGTTTCTCACCCTTGAACATTAAATGATTTTCAAGAAATCTAGAAAGACTGGCGGAGCGTGACCGCCGTTGAGTTGATTGTACTACCCTGCTAGGAGGGTAAGTTTGGACTAGGATCAGGGGATTTTGATGTGAGATCTGAGGGGTGTTTTGTATTTTTTGGGAGATTGTATATAAACATAATATTTTGAGATATGCTGGACTCTGGTATTATGTATTTTGTAGTTATGAGTTTGTGATTTACATTTATTATTGCCTAGGTTCCGCTGCATATGACAAGTGTCCCCATTATCCACGGGTTCGGGTTGACTATTTTATTTATTTTGCTTTTCTTATATGGATATATAAGCAGGTCATCACAGTTAGTAATTAGTTTGTTTGTCTCCCATGTTTATGTAGGAAGTGTAAGTTTGTTTAATGTCTTGTCTCCTCCAATGCTAGTTTCATATTCCATTGTAAGAACTCTTATCGCAGCTTATGTTTGAATATTGAAAGAATTCCATTGTTGAAGCTTAAAAGTTTTGTCCAATCTCTTGATTTTGAAGTGTGAGGCTACAACATTCTCTCTGGAGATCAAGTGGTGAGAGACCACTCTATCCAGTGATGCCATCACCACCTCCTCCCTCTAATCCACACGCCCTCCCCTCTAAAACATCCACACGACCACCTCCTCTACATTCCATAGCTGGTTCTTTTTGGCATTTCAAAGCTTGTACGAAAGAATTATGGCGTGATCAAAGCTTGTGTTGAACAACGCCAAGTCATTTGAAAAATCTATTGGTAAATTCGGTACTTGTTTGAATCTTTGCTTTATTTTGTGAACCATTTCTAGTAGCTTAAAATTCCATATTTGAATAACCCATTTGAATCCATAAATTGCAATATTGACACTTGCTAACTAAAATCAATTGTGAGAATATTAGTTTGTTAAATTAGACTTGCAATATTGGCTTTGAAAATAACATCTTTCCGCATAAAGCTTGATTCCTTGATAAGGAACCTTTGGGAGTTATTTTATGGACAACATCATACACCTTTTCAAAAATACAGCAATATGTGAAATGCCACATAATTTATAGTGTTTATGTTTGGTTAATTAAACTTTTTAAACAAAGTGTTTGAGTGTATGTGCTTGTGTGAGGGTTGAACTATAGGACAAAGCCGACCATACCCATCCTACATCATCTTGGTATTAGAGCTTAGGTCGGATTCGACGAACCCTCAAAGCCCCATTTTCCCTTAGAGCAATAGGAAAAATAGTCTCTATCTAAAACAGTTGACTAATTAGCCCAAACATTCAAATAATTGGCTCCAAAATTTAGACAATTTCCATTATGCCCTAAACAGTTGACTAATTACCACAAACAGTCGACTAGTTGGTCCAAAATAGCCTACACAGATTCTGAATTTTTATATTTGGAACATTAGTTTGGTTGGGTTTCAGGGAAAAACCTCCAAGGAGGAGGATTGTGTTTTTATGGTAACCCTAGTCGAGAATCGATATCATGGTCGTAGGAATGACATGGATCATGATATACTCTTAGATGACCTACATGACTAAGTTCATGTCTTAACACAAGACTTGATTAATGCACTTGCAAGAATTGAGAGGCTGGAAGCTAGTTTAGCTCCTAACCCACCACCAGAAAATCCAGGACAACCTCTTGAGGTTGACAAAGAGCTTGCTTCCCATTACTCTAGGGATCAAAAGCATCCTCTAAGAGAGAGGACACCACCTCAAGAATGATCTCCCATTCCTCCCCAAATACCAAATGCTCCTTGAAGGTTCCAACGTCATAACCCTTATGTTCCACACTGGAACGACGAGGATTATGATGAAGAGGAATTTCAACCAAGGAGACCATATCATAGGGAAAATCAAGATCTAGATATGGATGTGATGAAAAGAGTAAAAATTGAAGCCCCTACATATGATGGTCAAATGGATTCAAAATTTTTTTAGGATTGGTTGGCTGAAATGGATTCATATTTTAATTGGTATAAGATGAATGACCCACATTGAGTGAGATTTGTAAAAATGAGGTTGACCGGGCAAGTAAAGCTTCATTGGGTGAATGTTGAAAGACAAGAAGCTCGCCTTTGTCATAGGCCTATAGAGCATTGGGATTTAATGAAAAAAAGGTTGAAAGAAAAGTATATTCCAATCTCCTATAGAGAACACCTCATGGACCAAATCTATAGCCTTAGGTAAGGAAGTTTGAGTGTGACTGAATACATGAACAAATTTGATGAACTTTCCATTAGGTGTGATGTGGAAGAAAGTAATAGCCAACAAATTTCCCGTTTCAGAATTGGCTTGAAACCCAAGTTGAGAAAAGAGTTTTTTCCCCATCATATTGATTCACTTGAACATGCATTTAATTTGGCACATGACTATGAGCAAATGAGTAAAGCTCAAATGGGAACGAAATTTGGAAACACTTCCAATGACATTTATTAAAGAAAGACCACATCATATGAAAGACTAGACCCACTAGCACGGGTCAAGTGACTTCTAGAGATAGCAATCCCACCATCCAACAACCATTGGACAAAGGAAAGGCACCCATGAATGAGTCCTCAAAATAAAATTTTTGGAATGATGTATACTACAAGTGTCACAAAAGAGGCCACTTTGCTAAGCAATGCCCAACTAGAAATTTGGCAATTGAAAGAGAGGACGAAGAAGAAGATTTGGGAGAATAACAACACTATATCCTTGAGAAAGTGGCAAGTGAGGATGAGTTATCAATGGAGGAAGATGAAAATGCTAATTTGAATGTCATGAGATGCATCATGGTGACCCCTCAAGAACAAGAGGATTGGCCCCGCACTTCTATTTTCCACACTTACATTAAGTGTGGGAATAAAAGTTGTAAAATGATCATTGATGGAGGAAGTTGCATGAATGAAATTTAAAAATCAGTTTCAAAAAAATTAAATTTGAAAGTTAAACTCCATCCTCATCCTTACAAAGTTGCTTGGGTAAATGCAACAACAATCCCCGTGAGCCATAGGTGCTTAGTCCCCATCAAAATTGCAGACTATGACGATGAAATTTGGTGTGATGTCCTTCCTATGGATGTTGCAACAACCTTATGACCTTGATGTTTCACATAATGGTCGTGCCAACACCTATACCTTTAGGTGTAATGGAAAAAAGATTGTCTTGAGTCCCCTTAACCCTAAAACTAATAAAAAGGACAAGTAAGAACAGAAAAAGAAGGACTTTAAAGGAAAAGAGAAGGTTGGAAATTCTTCACATATTTAAAAAAAAAAGAAATTTGAGCAAGAAAGCAAAGAAACACAAGTTGTCTATGTCGTGATGACCAAAGAGAATGACTCCTTTATTCTTGAACATGAAACACCACTGGAAGTATCACCTATACTTTTTGAGTTTAAGGATGTCATCTTTGAAGCACCTAGTGAGTTACCTCCCATGAGAGAGATTCAACGTGTCATTGACCTTGTTCCTTGTTCATCTCTTCCTAATTTACCACATCATAGAGTGAACTTGAGAGAACATGAGGGGTTGATGAAACAAGTGAACGGACTAAGGGAACATGACTTTATTCAAGAGAGCATAAGTCTATATATCTACCCTACTCTCCTTACTCCCAAGAAAGATGACACTTGGAGGATGTGCATCAATAATAGAACTGTTGGCCTTACAAGGCTTAAAATCTTGTTATCTTGTTTTGATGCTAACAAATAAGTGAAATTTAATGTATTTGTGTGAGTAATGATGTTTCAGGGCTCATATATGAGAAAGCAAAGGTCAAAGTGCTCAAGAGGATCAAATGAAGCTTAAAAGAGTTCAAGCATGGATGTAAAGATGATATATTAAACCTTGAAGAATATGAAGATATGAATGAGTTGTTGAAAGCCAAGGCATATTAAAGTCCAAAGAGCCAAAGAAAAGCAAAGTGATAAAGCTCAAAGAATATGAAAGCTTGAAGCTTGAAGAAACAAAACATGAAGACTCAAGAACCTAAAATGAGAAAAGTTTTAGAAGTTTTCATGTAAGTACTTTAAATGTTTAAAATATCGTTTGCAATATTTTGAAGCTCTTAGATTAACTTATTGGACCTAAATACCTTTTAAAATATCTGTAAAATAATTTTATAAAGTCAAAAATTATTTTAAAAGGGTTAGAATCATTTTTGGAATAAAAAGCACCAAAAAGGGTTTTTCTGTTTGCTGTTAGTTTTTATACAGCCGTATTCAAGTGTATTTTTCACTATCGAAACCTCATTATTTTAAAAAGTTATGAACATAAAAGTTTTATAATTTTCTCTTATCTTTCTTTTGACACCAATAAAACCTAATTTGGAGTTATATATAAAAAGTTATGACTAAAACACTGAAGGGGGGTCACTGCTATCAGTCAACTGAATACTGTTCACGGAGGGACTTCAGATGACTGAACAGATGACTTTAGATGACTGAAGATTAAGTTCAGTCGACTGAAGATTTTCTAGATAGAATATACAGCAGGCAGTAGCAGTTCGGATGACTGAACTTGTAGCTTCAGTCAACTGAACACTGTTCAACGGGCAAAATTTTTTTTTCTCATGTTTTAAAATATAGCCGTTTGAGCTCTAAACTTTCTAAAATTTTGGAAAACTCTCTAAGGAAACTTTTGCAACATGGAAGCAAGTATGAAAGCCTATAAATACATGGTTTTGCAAATCAAAACTTATCCAAGAATTAAAAAATCTACTTGTAAAGCTAAAAGCACTCTTGTTCTTCCAAAAGCTCTCTTGCTCACTCATTGCAAATCTATTTTGTTGAGAAATTCTGAAGTGCTAATTATTCCTCCTTTGAATTCCTACTTCTAATCCTCTTCTAAGAAGGATATTGGTGAATTCTACACTTGAGCTTCATTGTATTTCATATTGGTATTTTACATTCAAAGTATATAGTGTTAAAATTGTACTAACTTGCTCTTTGAGAGAGTATACTTGTATGCAAATCTTATCTTGTGTTTCTTATAGTTCTTTGACGTTCCAAGGGTCATTTGGATCGTTGGCTAAGCAAGGGGACATTGCTTAGAGAGGCGGACTCTAGTCTATGTAAGGAGTGACCGAACGAGGGAATATCGTTTGGAGAAGGTGGGCTCTAGCCTTAACCAAGGAGTGTTGTAATTGGTGTTGTTTCACCTGTCAACGAAACTGAACTAGTGAATCCTTTGGTGGTTTGCCAAAGGCGAGGACGTAGGCTGGGTATAAGCCGAACCTCGTAAAAATCTCCGTCTCATTCTCTCTTTCCCTTACTCTTTATTTTCAGTATATTTAAATTGTGTGGATGGTTTAAATTTGAAAATCATATAAACTACATATATTTGGAAATCAAACAAACTTAAGGTTTAATTTTGATTTGGGTTATGGAAACCAAAAGGGAGTACGTTGGTTACACCATATCATGTGGAAACCTTACGGGAGTACGTTACTTGGTTAACATCCCAAAGATAAATTTACCAAGAGTTTATTTGAGTTCTAAATATTTGGAAAGAGTGATTTGATTCATCTATACAGGGCTTTACATCAGCAAACATAAATTTTCATTCATTACAGGGCTTGGTTCAAATTTGGCAAATATAAACAAACAACCATCTTGAGTTGTTATATTACCAAAGTGTTGAATACTTTATATCTTGGTTTGGTTGTTTGTTGTTTGACTTGTACTTGGAAAGTAAATTGATTGTTTGGTTTGAAGATTGTGTTTAATTGATTGGTTGTTTAATTAAGTTGTTGTGTGATTGGTGAAATTAAACAAATAACTTAAAGAGTTGGTTAAGTGTTTAAAGAAGTTAAGAATTCTTAAAAGAAGTTAAAAGAAAGTTTTAAAACCCAATTCACCCCCCCCCTCTTGGGAAGCTATTCCTAATTTCAAGAACAATCAACAAAATTATCATCAAGAATAGGTTTCCCAAGACCATTGTTTCTAATAGGGATGTGAAATTTGTGAGTTATTTTTGGAAAGCCTTGTGGGTTATGTTAGGCACCAAATACTAGTTTTCTAGTGCTTACCATCCCCAAACTGATGGGCAAACTGAGGTAGTTAATAGGAGCTTCGGTGACCTATTAAGATGTTTAGTGGGTGAGAACATAAGTTCGTGGGATTTGTGTCTTCCTATGACTGAATTTGACTTTAATAGTTTAGTGAATAAAATCACATGATTGAGTCCTGTTCAAGTTGTCACTGGTTACCAACCTAGGAAGCTCATATAGATGTAGTATTCCGAAAAAATATATATTATTAATCAATTAATTAATTAAACATTATTAAATTAAATTAACTAAATAAATAATATGATGGATATATAAGTATACACATATATATATATATATATATATGGATAAAGTAATAAATATATATATTATTAATATAATATAATAAAGTAATGATATAAAGTATTATATATATATATATATATATATATATATATATATAAGTTTAACTCCTAAAGCTTCAAGCTTCAGGAGATTTCAGAAGGAATCCCCCCCCAATGTCAATTCCTACGCCCAACTCTCTCTCTCTCTCTCTCTCTCAATTTCTTCCCCGATTCTCCGCCGATTGAAGAACGAAAAATGCCCTTGGGTTCCATTCTTGACCACCATCATTTTAACCAGAGTGGATTCGTGATTAGGGCGTTGTAAGCACCACTCCTGGGGTGAGGTAAGGGGAATAAATTATGTTAGGAATTTGTATAATTTAACCGATTAAATTGTAATATGAGATTACAGGAATTATATATACATTTTTCTTAATATTTTGGTATATGGAAATTGGATTTTGAATTATTATTATTATTATTATTATTATTATTATTATTATTATTATTATTATGAGTTAATTAAATTGGTGTTTGTGAGCCTAGGGATTTTATAATAATTGTTATTTTAAAGTTGAACCGATTGAATTAAAATATTTGATTTCTAGATTGTTGTAGTAGATTTTATGAATGATTTGACCGGTTAAAAATTAATGGTTTGATTTATTATACATATTTTGTAAAGAATTAAAGTGAGTAGGGTTGGTTATCTCCCTTTTTCATTTAAATACATAGTTTGAATTAAATAAATGGTGGAAATAATTAAACCGGTGTTTTCAGTAAAACAAATATTGAAAATAGAACGACCGGTTTTCCAGTAATTTATATAATTATGAGAAACACTCAAATCGTGTGGCATGAGAAAGAATATTATTGTTTAATTAAAGTTATAAGTTTATAGTATGACATATTGATATACTGAAATGTGTGGGTATTATACTGTTTTTGGAACTGTGGAAAAGAAAGTAAAGTATAGAGTATTATTATTGTTAAATTGCAATGTGTGGTTTAAGAACTCTAATGGACCATAGAACGCTCGGTACCGTAACTACAGTAATGAAGAGCTTAGTGTAACCACGCATCTCGGGGAGAGTGTTGGTATTGAATAGTTGAGTGGGCCAGTAAAGTGTAGAGTTCCTACCAAGAGTCTAGACTAGTTATGGGATGATCATTTGTACTAGTAGACATATAGTATAATTGACTTAGCCTGGTGGCACGCCGGCCAAGGCTAAGTCTAGCCTATGGGCTGCACAACCTGTCATGGAGGGAAGCATGCCGTTTATCCATTCGGGGGTGAGTTCTTATATTCATATTTGTAGATTTAACCAAAGTATAATAGAGTAGAGTATATAAAAAAAAAGTATTACAGAGCAAAGTATTCTAGAGATTACAATTCACATAGTATAGTTGCAAAATATTTACAGTATACAGTTTATAGTTGCAAAAGTATTAACAACTTACAATTTATAGTATTTATATAGGTGTGAGTTATAGTTTGTATGTGAAAGTTATTTATAGTAAAGTATTAAATGTATTTTATACAATGACATTACATGTGATTGGAGTGAGGTAAACTCTAAGCCCAAGGGCTTGCTGAGTAAAGTGAGTGCCCTGATAGGTATTAGATATAACCATGCCCAACCTAAATGGACAAGGTTAGAAAAGGTATCAGAGCAAAGGGGCATTACATGTATGGGCATGTAATCTTCCCTATCCTCGGGAACTCTCGTTTATAATAATGTTGTATGTGTCAGTATGGTCTATAAATGATTTTACAATTGTTGTTGACTAACAAATGGTTATATTTTGTACACACTAAACTTATTGGCCACACACTGACATTAATTTATTCCATCCGTATTGAGAAGTGTCTCACCCCATCATCATCAAATATTTTTCAGATGCCCTGTGGAGAGAGACTGGAATCAGAGTAGCATAGTGGAAGCGTGGGTGGGGATAGAAATAATAGTTTAGATTAATAATTAAATTTGTTATTTATGGTTTATCTTAGAATTTCTAAGAATGTATTTAAATTTGTTATTGTAGATATTCTTGTAATAAAAGGTTTTTAGTACTTTGGTATATAAATATTGAGGTCTTCCGCTGTATAATTATTTAGTATCAGAGATTTATTATTTTTAAATAATACTCCGGACCCTAATTTCGGGTTTGGGGTGTTACAATAGATCTCATCCCATTACCTCCACAGGCTAGAGTAAGTGAACAAGCTAATGCTTTTGCAAAGAACATACATGATCTACACTCTGAAATAAGAATGAAAATTACTTTTAATAATGAGTATTATAAATCTAGTGTTGATATATATCATAGGTTCTAAGAATTTTCAAAGGGTGACATGGTTATGGTCCGTATTTGTCCTGAGCGGATTCCATTAGGAAAGGTAAGAAAGTCGCATGCTAAATAGATGAGACCTTTCAAATTTTTTAAGGAAAGTTAGTTCTAATGCTTACATGCTTGATATTCCTATTGATTTTTGTATAAGCAATGTGTTTAATGTTGAAGATCTAACCCCCTTTCTTGAAGCATCATCTTTTGTGAAGCCTTCAAATTCTAACCGTGCAGTAGATCCTACTCCATTTCCCACTCCTCATGAACCTCAAACCCGAAAGTTGCCTTTGCTTCGACCTTTACCCATACCAAAGAACGTTGATGAGATTGAAGAGATCTTGGATGACAAGACAACTTTCATACGAGCAGGATCATACCCAAAGTTCTTGGTCAAGTGGAGAGGCAAGCCACTTTCCAAGAGGAGCTAGATACTTAAAAAGGACCTCCTTTGTCTCAACACGGAGTTGTATTCTCAATACATCACTTCTCATTCTTCAGAGAAGAATTCTTTTGGGCCTGAGAGAGATGATGGGGATTAGTAGGCCTTAACCATTTCCTTTGGAGATATGGTGACACGTGAACGACCTCCAAATGTCCCCCATTGTTCATAATTGTTTTGTAGGTACACGTGGGATTTGAAGACTATCTACTATTTGGATGAAATACCTTTTTGATGGATGACTTTATTATTATGTTGATTTTATATTTTGCTTGGATATGTTATTACAAGACTATTAGGTGCTTGAAGAGTTAAAGTGAAGTATTGAAGCAAGATCCACCTCGAGACCCACGTGGGCCCCACATGGCTCCATGGGCCGCACACGAATTTGGGCCTCCCTTTGGCATATATCTCATATTTAATTTGTACTAATGCAAGACAACTAAGCTTGCATGTGTGTGTTTAGTAAGTTGGAGAGTAATTATTATGTTAGTATTTAGTGTTAGTATTTAATATGTTTGTCTCCCATGTTTACGTGGGAAGTGTAAGTTTGTTTAATGTCTTGTCCCCCATTGCTAGCTTTATATTCCATTGTAAGAACTCTTATGACAGCTTATGTTTGAATACTGAAAGAATTCCATGTTTGAAGCTTAAAAGCGTTGTCCAATCTCTTGATTTTGTAGTGTGAGGCTACAAAGTTTTCTTTAGAGATCAAGTGGTGAGAGACCACTATATCTAGCGATACCATCACCACCTCATCCCTTTAACTCACATGACCTCCCCTCTAAAACATCCACATGGCCACCCCTATCATACTCCCACACGGCCACCTCCTTTACATTCCATAGATGCATTCTTCTTGGCATTTCAAAGCTTGTACGAAAGACCTATGATGTGATATAAGCTTGTGTTGAACAACGTCAAGTCATCCAACAAATCTCTTGGTAAATTCGGTACTTGTTTGAATCCTCACTTTATTTTGTGAACCATTGCTAGGAGCTTAAAATTGCATATTTGAATAACCCATTTGAATCCATAGATTGCAATATTGACACTTGCTGACTAAAATCAATTGTGAGAATATTAGTTTGTTAAATTAGAGCTTGCAATCTTGGCTTTGAAAATAACATTTTTACGCATAAAGCTTGATTCCTTGATAAGGAACCCTTGGGACTTATTTTCTAGACAACATCATACACCTTTCCAAAAATCCAACATGTGAAATGTCACATAATTTATAGTATTTATGTTTGGTTAATTAAATTCTTAAAACAAAGTGTTTGAGTGTATGTGCTTGTGTGAGGGTTAAACCGAAGGATTAGGCTGACCATACCCGTCCTACATCAATATTGAATAAAACATCACATGAACATCTATTTTGTAGAAAACATCCCACTTATTACTTTTATGTATTCAATTATAAGTGCTTTATTTTAAATGAAAAGGATCATAACAATAAGTTTGATTCTAAATCAGATGAAGATATTTTCCTTGGTTATACTCTTAATAGCAAAGCTTAGGTAGTCTTTAGTAAAAAACTCTAGTCGTTGATGAAAGGATGTGTCAACACGTGCAAACCAAGATCTGACACCTTGATGGGGATGACTATCCAAAGAATGTGATAGTTGTCCTATATCTTGCATTAGGTAGGTTTACAGAGTTGCCACTAACCTTTTTTGTCTAGGTATGATTAAGTTTACCTAATTACTAACAATTAATTGGTTTCTAGTGTTATTCTTTTAACATTTTCTTCTAAATTTTGAATGCAAAGTAGCTACGGTGATGTGTGGACGGTGTGGGATGTTTTAGGATGCTAAATATTATATAACGGTTTAGATTAGTTAGTCTAGCAATGGTGTTACTTTTTGGGTTTAGTAGATTGTTAGTCTTATAGGATTCTAGCTTATGGTTGCTATAGGAATAGATTTAGATGTAAACTAGTTACTTTGGTAATGGATGGAGACAAAATTTTTGGACCGAAGACAAGTTTATTTTAGTTGCCATGCTAGTACCCACATGGACAAACTCCTCCCATTGATACGCAAGAACATATTTTTGTTTCGTGTCTAATATAAGTTCTATTATTTCTTTTTGATTTTAAAAATTAGTTAATAATTTGTAAAACAAAATATCATGTGTAATTATTTGTAATTTTGTACGCTTTCTATCAACTATGTATTTTAAACCGTAGTAAGCTTTTGAATTTCAAGGTGAATAACAATCCGTTCATTGGATTTTTCTTTATTTTAGTCTTTTAAAGGGTTATGCATGGATTTAATGGATGAAAATGTGAGTTAAGAAAGTAGTTTACATGCATAAGTAAATATATGTTTGCAAAGAACTTAGTTATATAAAATTTTATTATTTATAGATTCTCTAATAAAAAGTTTTTGTAAACTTGTTTTTTCTTCAATATCCTTTTTAAATTTGGGTGTTATCCCAAGAGGGGGAGGGGGGGGGGTGAATTGAGTATTTCAAAAACTTAAGTCCTTCACATTCTAATTTTGAAAACTGTCAACTACAAATTTGCAAGCCACTTAACAACTAGCTTAAAGTTTCACAATTAATCAATTTAATGTGTGTCTTTATCAAGCATACAATTTTACCCAATTACTCACAAACGTACCATATATTCAGCTCATGCACAGTAAGCAAATAATTTAAATGCAAGCGGAAATTAGAAAGAGTTAAGGGAAGAGAGAAGGCAAACATGATTTTTACGAGGTTCGGCCTACCTCAGCCTACGTCCTCGCCTTGAGCAACCCACTCAAGGATTTCACTAAAAATCACTCCTTTAACTGGAACAGAGCTTCCCTTACAATTCGCTGCTTACAGGAGGCATAGCTACCTCCTCAACCCTGGTTCATAGCCCAAACTGTGTGTACAAGATAATGAATACAATTTCTGCAAAAACTCAAATGCTTCTACACAAAGTTAGTGAGTACAATAGAAAACTAGCACATATTCAATATGACAAAACTTGAAACTCAATATATATGTAACGATAAAATTGTTATATGAATAATGATATGCTTCACTATTGGCCTTACAAGGCTTAAATCCTTATTTTGATGATATCAAATAAGAGGAACTTAACATATTTGGTTAAGTGATGACATTTTAGGACTCAACTATAAGAAAGTAAGGTCAAGTGTTCACAAGGATCCATTGAAGTCATAAAATAAAAAAAAATATGATCAAAAGAAGCTTAAAGGCATGGATTCCAAGATGATATATTAAAACTTGAAGATTATGAGAGCATGGATATTAAAGAGAAAGCTTAAATCATATTAAAACTTGAAGACAAGATGGAGCCAAAGCAAGCATGAAAACTTAAGTGTTTAGAATGTCAAAGTCTTAAGAAGTCTTTAAGTAAGTACTTCATATTTGAATATCTCTTGAAATATGTTGAAACTCTTTAGGATGCCATATAGACTTAGAGAAATTTTTTTTGAAAACCCTAGAAAATGATTTTTAAAAGTCACATTTGAGTTCTTCAAACAAGGGATCAAATTCTTAAAAATGAAAGTTTTTGAAAAGTTGAAACAGTTTAGCTGACTGACATAAATGAACTATACTTACTCAGCCGACTGACAATTAAAATTGTCAATTGAACTGTCTAGTCGACAAACCAGTGTGAACTGTGTTCATTCAGCCGACTAACAATTAATTCCTAAAATTCCTAGACAGACATAGTGGTCTCAGTCGATTGACTAATACAAAAATAGGCCTAGTCGAGTGACTCAGCCGACTCACCCACGAAGATTTTAATTTTTGAATTTTAACGAGAAAATTTCAAAAATTAGTTTTTCAAATCTAAACGTTATAAAAACTTGGGGGACACTCCAAGTAACTTGGAAAATAAGGAAACTCACTCTAAAAACTCTATAAATACTCCTTTAACCTAATGAATTAAATCACAAGTAAACAATCAACATTTAAGCACTTTACTTTCAAACTCTTCTAAAAGCTCACTCCTACTCATCTGTTTTGCTGAGAATGCTGAAGTGCTGATCCATCCTAATATGTTTTTATTGTTGATCCTTATCTTGAGAAGGAATCTTGGTGAATTCTATACTTAAGCTTTATCTTATTTCTAATTGATATTTGAATTTTGAAGTATATAATGTTGAATTTGTACCGATCTGCTCTTTGTGAGAGTATTCTTGTACACATCAATTGTTTCTTGTTTCTTGTTGTTTCTTGATGATTTCATAATATTGGATCACTAACCGAGTGTGGGGTATCACTTGGAGAGGTGTTGCTCTAGCCTATTGAAGGAGTGACCAAGGGTGGGGTATCACTTGGAGAGGCATTGCTCTAACTTATCGAAGGAGTGGTTAAGCATAGGGTATCACTTGCAATGATTTTGTTCCGCCTGAAAAGGAATAGGTATAGTGGAATCCTTAGATGGTTTGCCTAAGGCGAGGATCTTGGCTGGGGATAAGCCGAACCTCATAAAACCCTTGGTCTCCTTCTCTTTCCCTTAGTCTCTTTATTTTTTAGCATATTTATAAACTACATGGATGATTTAAATTCTTGATCATATATATACTACGTAGTTTCGAAATTAAATAAGCTGAAGGTTATATTATTTTTGGGCTTGCGGAAACTGTAAGGGAGTACGTTAATTGGTTAACACCCAAAGACTCTTTAATTGAAAGTTTATTTAAAGTCTAAGCTTTTGGAAAGAGTGTTGAATTTTATATTGCACATTATATAGAGAAAGAAAATTTATTAATACAAGGCTTTATATCAGCAAGCATACATTCTTAATCTTTACTTTAAGTGCTAAAACTTGCAAGCATTAAAATCTACCTTTGAATTAATCTTGATAGTGCTGCAGTGCATACATTGACTTGTGCTTGGTAAATCAATTGATAGGTTGTTTAAGTTTTGTTTAAGTTGTGTGGTTGTGGATTGAATAAAAAGACTTAAGTTTTTGTGTGATTGCTAAATCAACAAGAAGTCAAGAATTCATTAAAAGAATTAAAAGTGGTTAAGAATTCATAAAAAGAATTAACTAAAATTTTAATAACCCAATTCACCCCCCTCTTGGGACTACACCTTGGTTTTCAATTGGTATCAGAGCAGGGTTATAGAAAATCTTAATTAGAAGCTATATAAAGATCTTGATGGCACACCTAAGAGTAGCTCCCTTTGGAGATGGTCAATCCTCAACTAGGCCTCCCATATTTTGTAGTTTAAATTATACATTTTGGAAACAAATGATGAGAATTTATATTCAAATAATAGATTGGAAGACTTGGAAATGTTTTACACATGGTAACCTAATCCCTACCAAACTTGTAGATGGAAAAGAAGTACCTAAAGATGAAAAAGAGATGAATGATTCAGATCATAAAATGTTGCAAGTAAACTCTAGTACCATGAATGCACTATATTGTACTCTTGATATAAATGAGTTTAATAGGGTCATGACATGTAAATCAGCCAAAAAAATATGGGATAAACTAGAAGTGACCTATGAAGGAACCATGGATATTAAAGATAGTAGAATAGACATGCACACAAGCGAGTATGAGGCTTTCAAGATGAACCCGAATGAAAATGTAACAAATATGTATACAAGGTTCACTCACATAATAAACTTGCTTAATGCTTTAGGAAAAACATACTCCACCTATGAAATGATCTGAAAAATCCTTAGAGGACTTCCTCCAATATGGGAATCTAAAGCTACAACAATTACAGAAGGAAGAAATCTCAAAAATACATCCTTAGATGAACGCATAGGATCCCTTCTCAACTATGAGATTGTCATAAATTAAAGGAGTGGAAAAATCAAAGCCCAAGAATCTGTTGCATTTAAAGCATCAAACAAAAACTCTAGCAGTGAAGATGAAGAAGATGAACTAGCCTTCATATCCAAGAAACTTGCAAGAATACTAAGAATGAAGAATAAATTCAAAAGAAAAATCTAGAACTTAAATTCAGATGAGGAAGAAACAAATAAGAAAGAAACAAAGAAAGAACTTTCGACATGCTATAATTGCAAGAAAGTTGGATGCCTAAAACCGGATTGTCCAAAACTTAAAAAAGATTCTAAAAAGAAAAAGAGAAAGGCAATGAAGGCCACTACATGGGATAATCTAAGTTCTAATAGTTTAGAAAGTGAATCAAGTAACCATGAAGTTGCTTATACTTGCTACATGGCATGGGATGATGATGAAGAACAAAGTTCCACATCCAGATCATCAAATAACTCATACAATGAATCTTGCTCATCTGATGAATCTAATGATGAGAGTATGTCATCTTATGAAGAATTACAAAATGAATTATTAAAAATTCATAAGATTCTAGTTAAAGTAATAAAACGATATACTTCATTGAAAAATAAGAATGAAGCTATAATAAACGAATTAGAATCTAAAAATCTTGCTGAAAATGAAAAAGATTTGAAAATCAAGAAATTAGAAAGTAAGAATGAAAAGATGATGAAGGAATTAGAAGATATAAGATCTCTAACTTCCATTAATAATGAGAAAGATCAATATATTTCTGAACTAGAGAATAAAATCAGCAAAATATCTCAAGACAAAGAAAAACTACAAGAAAAGGGTAAAAACATACTAGACTCAAAAATTGGTGATCTTAAAAAGAAAATTGAAGATCAAGCAAAAATAATTTACAATTTCACAAGAGGAAAAGAAAACTTTGATAGAATGATAGGTGCACAAAGAATGTCTTTGAATAAAGAAGGCATAGGATTCAATGGAATTGAAAATACAAAGAAAAAGAATCTTTACATGTGATACTTTACAAAAGCCTCTAAAGATTATGTTAGCACCCCTTCAAATGCCTACACTCACACCACATGCTTCCTATGTAAGAAAAAGGGATATACAAAAGTTTGAATGTCCATTAAAGAGAAAGGGTGTGAAAACTAAATAAGTTTGGAAAGCAAAAGAAATTTCTCTTGTTAAACTGTTCGGACCCAAGAAAATATGGGTACCAAGATAAAAGTCTAGTTAATAAATCAAGGACTCCATAAATGTTAGGTATTCCTTTTAAAAATTATGAAAGAAACTTAATCACATCTTCTACAAGGATATTGAACCAGTTGAAATGAAAAGATGAGTTTTAAGAAGCTTACTAATGCTTATCATATTAAAACTAATGAAAATTGTTGACCTCAATCAATGAATGAATCATACAAGGATTAACTTAGAAAATATTAAGTTTTGGAAAGCAATATGGATTTTGGGTGTTTATATGAAATCAAAAGAAAAGAAAATCTGAAACATATTGAGCTTATTACATGAGTACCTTAATACAAGAAGAGAGCTTGATTTGATACACAGTAGAAAGGTTGTGTGAAGAAACAGATTTTAAAAGAAAACAAAGGTCAGCCAACTAACCATAATCTCAGTCGATTGACTGAACAATACTTTAAAAAGAAAGCAAGGTTCAGCCGACTGACCATAAGTCTAGTCGACTGACTGAAGGAAACAAATTTTAATAGACATCAAAGAGTCCAATCGACTGACTGACAGAACTTACATTTAAAATGAGAAATATTTGAGAATGAGAGATACTTAAGAACAATTTGAGCAATATTGTAGTATAATGCACATGATAATGATATGCTCCATACTTATATGTTATGCTGATATGCTACATGCTTACATGCTGATATCTTGATAGTGCCAAAGACATGAAAATGATTTGACTTATATTGATGATTTATGGCTCACTATATATTGAAAATTTGAGCATGAAGTTATTAAGCATAATTTTGAAGCATGAATTTTGATATGATAGTGATATATGAATATGAAATTAATTCTTGACCATACATGCTAATGATGGATAACATGGATAAACTTATTTGTCTCACGCTGCTCCTTGTACTAGACTACATATGCTTATTGATAATCTTCTTTATGTTACTAAGATAAAAAAGGAGAGAGAGTTGAATTGAAAAATTGGCATCTAAATAATTTAGTATCCATGAGTAGTGCATGATGTGACATTAGCATTGGTATCTATATTGGTATCTATGAATATATCAATTGGTATTTGTGCATGACAACATAATTATATCCATGAGCATGTTATGATATTAATGATATGACATGATATTGGTCTTATTCTTGATATTAGTATCCATGAGCACATACATGATATAAATTATTACATGGGATGATAAATTTAAAAAGCACATTTGGTATTTTCATGAATATTGAGTTCATTTCATAAATGAAAATCTGAATGTATTAAATTCAGGAGGAGTGTTATGACTTATTGCTTGTATTATGTTTTTTTTCTTCTAACTTTCAATTGGTATCATGAATTAATGTCAATGAGGGAGAGATTGTTGTAAGCAAAGATAAATTAATATGCATGATGAATTTTGAGCTAATACGAACTTTCACTAAGAACTATACTTTTGCTTATGATTGCTCATAGCCTTATTATTTATACGTTTTTCTTGATATCTTACTCTTTTTGATTGATGTTAAAAGGGGGAGAAGTTTTGGGTAAAAATTGAGCATGAGCATGATATTGAATATGAGAGTATTTGATCTTGAACTTGAATGATGATCTTGAATTTGAATGATGTGATGAGCATGATAGTAAAAGAGTTTTTGAAATTGATCTTGATATTGTTAAATTTGTTAAGATAATACTTATTGTAAGGGGGAGTCATTTTAAAGTTCACACAAATTTTTGCTCCTTGTTTGTCATCATCAAAAAGGGGGAGATTATTGGTCTTACAAGGTTTAAAATCTTATTTTGATGATAACAAACAAGAGGAACTTAACATATTTGCTTAAGTGATAACATTTCAGGACTCAACTATGAGAAAGTAAGGTCAAGTGTTTACAAGGATCCATTGAAGTCTTAAAATCAAAAAAATATGATCAAAAGAAGCTTAAAGGCATGGATTCCAAGATGATATATTAAAACTTGAAGATTATGAGAGCATGTATATTAAAGAAAAAGCTCAAAGTATATTAAAGCTTGAAGACAAGATGAAACCAAAGCAAGCATGAAGACTAAAGTGTTTAGAATGTAAAAGTCTTAAGAAGTTTTTATGTAAGTACTTTACATTTGAATCTCTTGAAATATGTTGAAGCTCTTTAGGATGCCATATAGACTTAGAGACAAAATTTTTGAAAACCCTGGAAAATGTTTTTTAAAAGTCACATTTGAGTTTTTTAAACAACAATGGATCAAATTCTTAAAAATGAAAGTTTTTGAAAAGTCGAACAGTTCAGCCGACTGACATAACTGAACTATACTTACTCAGCCAACTGACAATTAAAATTATCCACCTGACTGACGAGAATGAACGATGTTCACTTAGCCAACTGACAATTAATTCATAAAATTCCTAGATAGATAGAATGGTCTCAGGCGACTGTCCAGCCAACTGACCTATACAAAAACAGGCCCAGTCGAGTGACTCAGCCGACTGACCCACAGAGATTTTAATTTTTGAACTTTAATGGGAAAACTCCAAAAATTAGTTTTTCAAATCTAAACATTATAAAAATGTGGGGGATACTCCAAGCAACTTGGAAAAAAAGGAAACTCACTCTAAAAACTCTATAAATACTCCTTTAACCCAATGGATTGAATCACCAAGCAAACAATCAGCATTCAAGCACTCCACTTTCAAACTCTTCTAAAAGCTCACTCTTGCTCATTTGTTTTGCTGAGAATATTGAAGTGTTGATCCAACCTAATATGATTTTACTACTGATCCTTATCTTGAGAAGGAATCTTGGTGAATTCTATACTTGAGCTTCATCTTATTTCTAATTGATATTTGAATTTTGAAGTATATAGTTCTGAATTTGTACTAATCTGCTCTTTGTGAGAGTGTTCTTGTATGTAGCAATTGTTTCTTGTTTCTTGTTGTTTCTTCACGATTCCAGGTTGTTGGATCGTTGATCGAGTGTGGGGTATCACTTGGAGAGGTGTTGCTCAAGCCTATTGAAGGAGTGACCGAGTTTGGGGTATCACTTGGAGAGACATTGCTCTAGCCTATTAAAGGAGTAATTAAGCGTGGGGTATCGCTTGTAATGGTTTTGTTTCGCTAGAAAGGAACATGTATAGTGGAATCCTTAGGTGATTTGCCTAATGCGAGGACGTAGGCTGGGGATAGGCTGAATTTCGTAAAAACCTTAGCCTCCTTCTCTTTCCCTTACTCTGTTTATTTTTCAGCATATCTATAAACTGCGTGGATGATTTAAATTCTTGATCTTATATACTACATAGTATGAAAATTAAATAAGCTGAAGATTAATTTATTTTTGGGCTTGCGAAAACTGAAATAGAGTACGTTGGTTGATCAATAATTTGAGGAAATCGTAAGGGAGTATGTTGATTAGTTAACACCCAAAGGCTCTTTAACTGAAAGTTTATTTAAAGTCTAAGCTTTTGGAAAGAGTGTTGATTTTTATATTGCACATCATATAGAGAAAGAAAAATTGTTAATACAGGGTTTTATATCAGCAATCATACATTCTCAATCTTTAATTTAAGTGCTGAAACTTGCAAGCATTAAAATCTACCTTTGAATTAATCTTGATAGTGCTGCAGTGCATACATTGACTTGTGCTTGGTAAATCAATTGATAAGATGTTTAAGTTTTCTTTAAGTTGTGTGGTTGTGGATTGAATAAAAAGACTTAAGTTTTTGTGTGATTGCTAAATTAACTAGAAGTTAGGAATTCATTAAAAGAATTAAAAGTTGTTAAGAATTCATAAAAAGAATTAACTAATATTTTAATAACCCAATTCACCCCCATCTTGGGACTGCACCTTGGTTTTCATTCATAAATTTACCCTTTAATCAAATTTTCCCAAAAATAATTTCTTATACATAAAAGCTTTGGAGATCTTTGGGTTCGATTTCAAAATACTTTATGCAAGAATAGAAAATAAGATCCTTTCAAAAATAATCTTGAATCATGCGCAGATTTATGTTTTTGCTATCAAATAATTTGTAAAGTTGAATATTTGAATAAATATATGACTTTGAATATTGCAAATATTTAAACAATATTTTTCAAAAGATATTCCTCAAACATATGTATTTAGAAGCTCTTAATATTTACAATTAAATAATTTTGCAATAACCAAATAGCAAATCTTTGAATGAAAATATATTTAAACTATCTCAAAGATTTTAGTTTTAAACAAAAACATTTCTCAAGTATTTTATTCAATCAATGAATACAAAATACACAGATTATGATTTTTGCTCCCAAGAAATATATTAAATATAATGAGTATGGGAAAACAAAAATACGATTTGAATGGTCAAAATACTCAGACCTTAATACCAACGAAGATTGCAAAATATGAGTGTGAATGCCTTTGGATCAACGCAACTAATGCTCAAACTTGATGAGTATGCTTTGGTGTGCAGGCAAGAGTCTTTCAATATGTTCAAGGCTTCTCAAGAGTATGCCCAAGATTGATGCCCTATGTTCAAAACTCTCAAGAGATAGGTAAAAAGTGGTGCTCTAGGGTTTAGAGTTTAGGTTTATAAGCAATCTTGCCATCTAAACAATTTCTAGTCGTTAGATCATTTAAAATATCATATTTATGTCCGTGTCTGCACTGGAACATCATTCTGCGCCACAACCTTCGTTGACGAATGGGTACGTTCGTTGACGAGTGTACAACACTCTTTCGTTGACGAGACTATGAGTTCGTCAAGAAGAGCACTGTCTGAAATTTTTGGGCACTTAGTATTTTTTCGTCGATGAGACAACACTGTTCATCGCCGAGCGACCTTCAAGCATTTGTCGACAAGGCCATGTGGTTAGTCAATGAGGCCTCTAAAATTTGCCCCTAAAAAATTCATTCAACCTAGAACTAATGTAAATGTATTTTTTCATGAAATGTACTAGTGCTAATGTCTGTCTAAGGTATATTTGAGCTTTGAATTATATCATATGACATAAGTAAATGCATTCAATTCTAAATACCCATTCCCATTGAAGATATTGAACTAGAAGCTCGCTTCTTCATCATTTTATTCTTCTAGTTCCATAGGTTGAGTCAAATGATATGTACTTTAAATTCCTCATGGCTTCCATATCAAGCTTACTGTTCGTGCATTCTAAATCATGAGTTTGTTCACAAACTCAATTGCACAGGTTAAATACTCAGTGATTTGTTATTATCAAAACAGGATTTGACTCATAAAGTCAATATCATTTCTCTAATTCTTCAATTATAAATTTTACTGTACATTTTTTTTTAAACTTATTTTTAATCTTTACTACTATGTTTAAAAACCTTTTTGAATGCAATTAAAGTTCTAAATTGTAATTTTGAGTAAATAATATTATCATAGGATCATCTTATATGTAGATGAGATGGTTGACAATAAGATATAAATGTTTTCATTAACTTATATAGAGATCAATAAGTTAAATTCAAATGCCCCCACGGGCATGGCGTGGTGGAAAGGTATCAGCACGTAAGAAGGAGTATTGGGGGTTCAATTCTAGGCAGATGCACTCACGGTGCCAGTAGTATCTGTGGATTATGAGAATTTACTCTGTGAGCCAACTGGGACCGTGGATGATGAGAGTTCACTCTGTGAGCTAGCGGGAATCGTGGATGGTGAGAGTTTTTTGTGAGCCAGCGGGGACCGTGGATGGTAATGGAGATGTGTCCCGGGGATCGGGTTGGCCAAACATCCAATTGATGCATGGAAGCCGTGTTTGCATTTCGGACTTTATCAGATCAGTGAGACCTAGGGGGAGGACGTTGGTCCGTAGGTTTGGTGCCGCACCAGGGGGTCCGAAGGGCTTATTAGTGGCTGGAGTTCCTATGTAATAAAAAAGAAAAAGTTAAATTCAATTAAACAACTGAATTGAGACATACTCAAAAGTTTACAACTTATTTTACTATGTTTCATATTTAAATTTTTAAAAATTTTTATTGAGAATTTTGTAAAAGACACACTATGCATGGTGCTTACAATTAACAAATAATGAAACACCTTATGCATTGCACAAGTTTTCAGTAGCAAACGCAAAAGAAAATTTTCATGTTAATGCCATGGTCAAAGAAATCAATGTAAATTAAGAGAACAAAACTTTATTGGTGATAGTGGTAGACACAATAATTAATGTAATAGTTTATTGAAATAAATTTAGTGTCTAAAAAATATTCTATAAAATATATATATTATTGACTAATTTTTGGTGAAGTTGAAAAAGCAAAATTAATTAACCATTAGCTTTGCACAATATGAATTGACTGCAACTAAAAAAATAATAAAATTGATATCTAAGTCTACAAAATAGCTCAATATAATATTAGATTGTCGCCAAATAATTTTTCTTGAATATAAATTATTGGTTATTTTTGGTACAGTAAGCTTTTAAAAAAAAATTACGATGATCTTTTCACACTTCATATCAAAGGCGATGAAAAAAACTTTTCTATTCATTCTTGTCACAACAATATCAATAGATGATGTCTAACATAGCTAAGGGAACAAGATTATGTTAGCGATGATGACAATTCCAATTATTAAAGTTAAATTACTTTATTAAGTTACACTATAATCTTTGCACATTTCACATGGTTTGAATGCGACAAAAAAACAAATTTTGTGTTCATATAATAGCTGATGAAAACCTAATAGTTTTGTTACTTCATTGAATATATCGTGAATATCCAAAAAGTTGAAAGAATAAGATTATGTTAGTGAATATGGCAGACATAATTATTAAATTTTAATTTCTTTTATTAAAATATATTTACCAAGTCAAAATAATTCCTACAAAAAAAATAGATCATTAGCTATTTCATGGTAGAGTAAACTAAAAAATACAAAAAAGTAAACATTATCTATGCATATTTCCACATTGATTGAATGTGACAAAAATCAAATTTCATATTCATGTCATGTGCGATTGACAAAAATTCTCATACAATTTCAATTTGAATTTTTAATTTTATCAAGCATATCTTGTTTATCTGAAAAATTCAAAAGAACAAGATTTTGTTAGTGATTATAGTAGACATAATTATTAAAGATAATATACAATTCAAATAGACTTACCTAGTTATGATTCACTAAGGTTTTTGGCAAACACAAAAAATTGTTTAACTAGTGAAAAACATTGAAAAAAAAATTCGTATTCATCGTATTTTTACAACATATTGCATGTGGTGAAATAAATAAATAAATAAATAACTAAAAGAGAGAAAATTTATAAAGGAAAACAATTCCTTATGTAGCGTTGTGGGTTCTATTATCTTTTTTCAATTTAATCTATGAAAAAAATTATTTTTCATACCAAAAACAAATGCCTAGAAAGGAAAATTTATTTATTTAGTTGTGACAAATTTGATATGTTGCCTTGTTGAAAACAAATGATACTGACATCCTCTCCTAATTAACAAAACAATTCTTCTTCCATCTCCCAACTTCACTATTGGTCATTGGATGGTATAGTGTTGTTGAACCCCTATGTTCAGGCTACTCTTTTGGCTTTTGGTATATGAATGACTGTGCAACTCATTTGATTATGAATTATATATGTTACAGTAGCAGGAAATGTTTGTTTTTTTTAAAAAAAAAATTTTTTGTACATGGAAACAATGCCAAGAAAAGAAAGTAATGTATAATGCAAATGTTTTCTTATGCAATCTTCATGCGCAAATCTTGTTGGTGGACTTAATTGAATAATAATAATATAATGTTTGACTTGGTAACAAGTGATTCTTTTACTAAATATTAAAGTAATGGACTGACTTTTCAATGGGCAATAAAATAGAAATACCTCATTTTTATTATGTATGAAAAAGATAGACCTGACAAAGCGGATTGAGTCGAATAATCCATGACGGATAAGACGGATTATCGGGTGAAAAAATCACAATCCATAGTCAACTAGTTTAAGTTGTGAATTACGTAGTTTCGGGTTGGATAATTCATGATGGATGGACGGATAATCCGTCATTCTCAAATATAATTTTATTAATAATTTATTTTGTATCATAATAATTTAAGTTGTATACGACAACTTACGATTAGCTGTATTAACCTTTCTAGTAACTATATCAATCATTCAATCATTTATTCTAATTAACAACTCCTGATTCATATAAGTAAAATTGTAAGCATTAAAACATAATAAATTAGTTCCAATCAAACTCAAAATAGAAACTAAAACTGTGTGACTCGTGCGAGTCTCTCTAAAATCACAATGACGATACACATAAAACAAAAACTAAAGATAAAGATAAAACTGACTGACAACGACAACACACACAATTATTTTCAAATCGTGTGATTCTCTCAAAATAAAACTATCAATAAACTAAAACAATCTCAATAAATCCTTCAAACAACTTTAAAATCATTTGAATGTCTCAAATTAATTGTAATGCTTTCATTTGTGACATCAAAGTTTCATCTTCTTCTCCTCGTGTGCCCATCATGAAAGAATTCAAAATATAATTTAAGTTATGGATCGAATAACATAAATAGAACTTATTAATTAGCATATCAAAAGTTACAAATTATTAAACTAGAAAAAATATTTCCAAATAATTTATTCAATACTACAAGTTAAAACAACAAATAAACAATAATTTATTGATGACATAATTTTTAAAGATAAATAAAAGTGTTAGTTGCGCTAGTGTAGTAGTATTCAAATAAAGTCAAACAGAGCAAGATAATACACTAGATAAGGTATGACCTGCTCTTTTAGCTTGAGCAATATCTTCGGAAAGTTCTTCCTAATCTACAAAATCTTCAACTGCATTCAAAATTCAAAAAATAAATATTGCATAATACATGGTAATTACAATAACATAGAAATACAATTAAATAAGCATACCTCTTTGACTATACAACCAATCATGAGTTAAAATGATAATTTCAGCTTTATCAGGCGTAAAAGAACTACGTGACATATTTATCACTTTTCTTGCAATACTAAATGTTGATTCCGATGCAATAGTTGATATTGTAATTGATAAGATTTCTCTTGCCATTCAAGAAAGAATTGGATACCTATATTCATGACTTCTCCAAAAGTCCAAAATATCAAATTCTTTATCACAATCTACCATCCACTCTCTAAAAAATATTTCTAGTTCTGATATTGGAGCTTCATCTTCTTCCTTAGCAAAAGATTTAAAACTCTAAAAACAAGTATATAACAATAGAAATATAAAAATTTTATAAATGTATAATAAAAGTGAAATAGAATTTGTACTTAAAAAAATATCTTACTTTTAATGTCACATCAATTGATATTGCAATAGGTGTCATATGATCACAATCATGACTAGTAGTTGCTTCAAGGGAAGGCTTTTTCTTAGAAGTCGAAGGGGAGTTGTGCTTCACATACTCATCAAAAAGATAATGCATCTCACGTTGTATGTCGTTTACTCGATCTTTCAAAGACATTGGTTGCACTTCTTTTAAAAAATTAGATACAAATTGCATCTTGAAAGGAGGATCTAGAATAACAGCCAATGCCAAAATTTTACTATAATCTGATCAGTATTTGTCAAATTTCTCTTACATTTGACTAGCCACATCCCTTAAAAAGACATCATTACTCAATGACGCATTAAGTAAAGTTACTTGTATTACAACGCCCCGAAATTTCTACCATATATTTTTTTTCCTTTTCATATTTCTCATATACCATAACTCAGATAAAACATGCAGCGGAAACATATACATAACCTCGAATGCAATACCAGAGTTCTAGAACCATCATATCACATACATACACATGTCTTCCTGATAACTAGGTAATATTACAACCCAAGGTACTACTAAGAAAATCCATATACATATACTTACTAGTGTCTCACCAGCACTATCTCCAGCCCAACTACTAATCCTGTCCGAAGCTCTCTAAGCTCGTCTCTCTGGATTTCCTGAAATGTTAAAATATTAAGGAGCGAGACACCTCCCAGTAAGATGGAACAAATTATTGTCAGTGTGTGGCAACATGAGTTTAAATGAATCAAAACACGTTCATTTAATAAATAATATAGCTGAGTAATCAGAAAAGTTGTACCCATTTCCATATATATATATATATATATATATATACATATATACACATTTGCAACCACATATTTTTCTCAAAAATATGTACGTGCTTAATATGTTTTTTTGGGTTTGAAACCCAACATGTCTGTAAATGTAGTTCCATTATGTCTGTAGTGAGGAACCAACCTGAATGGACATCCATATATCATCGTCATGTAATCACCCCACATGACCAAGTTGTGCGGCCCAAAGGCAAGACTTAGCTATGGTTGGCCTACCAGGTTAAGTTAAAACATACCTCGTTTGTAGCACGATTGGCCAACCGCAGCCTAGTACGGACCCATGGGCGGTCAACATCTCTCTGCAAACATAATTAACTTCCAATACCAACACTTTTACCAAGTAGTGTGCTTGCACTGTCTCATTTCTTAACAACGGTACCGTGCTTTCAAATACATCACTGGTCCATCAGGGTTCTCATTTCTACAATTTCCATAGTAATCTCAAATTAAAAATATCTTGTCTGTATATATCACATTTCTCAGTATTAAAAATATCATGTTTGTATATATCACATTTCTCCTAAGCCAGTACAAATCATATCCTATTATTTCATAATGTCTGCTAGCATAAAGTACATCTCATCATAAAATATTTCCACATGTTAAATATACAATAACAAAACCAATACTCGCCACACAAATTTTAAATAATATTTCATAAATTAGTAATTGCTCAGATAAATATATAATATTCCAAAACCAATATTTTCAAATACCGAATATGTTAGCAAATCCTTCACAAAATTATCATTTTCTCATGCTTTAAATTAATAATCTTATTCCCAAAATTCCTAACATAATTTATTCCACTTACCTGATTACTGAAAATATACTTGCGAGCAACCTAAGACGATGCCTGCGGCGTTCGCACAAAACTATGTATTCATAAACCCTAGTTTAATCAATTCAACCTCAGAACAATAACAATATTCCCATTTCCTAGGCCCACACACTCCCAATAACTTATTAAACTTTTAAAATAATTAATTGATATAATTTCATTATCCTTACCCTAACCTTGGAGTGACATATAGGGAGCCCAAACTTAAAATCCACTCTAGTTAAATTGACGAAGATCGACCCTAGAACCCTGTGGTGGTGTTCGTTTTTCAATACGACTTTTTGATGGGGAGAAATCGAAGGGAGAGAGTGAGGTGGTTGGAGGAGAGAGAGAGTCGCCTGCGCAGTAGGAAAGGGGGGGTCTGTAATCTGTTCTCCAGAAAAAACTCTTCGGATGATATATATATATATATAAATAATAATAATTATTATTATTAATTAGTTAATTAAATTAATAAATTAATTTTTGGAATCACTACATTCTCACCTTCCATACTCCTTGAAAGTACAAATTTGCAGTTGGATAAGATGTCCTAGAAAAAATATTTATCATGTCATATAAAAAATCTTCAAGAAACAAGCAATTTTCTCAATTTCCTTCCATTCATCATCATTTGGGCAAAACTTGAAATTCTCCTCACTAAACTTGAATTGGCAAATAACATCTCTATAGTACAAAGCAATTTCAAGCATCATATAAGTAGAATTCCACCTAGTAAGACAATCTTGGCCAAATCCTCTCACACGCGACACTCTTACCTTTCCACAACATTCATGAAATATAAACTTCCGATGCTGTGAATGATTCACATATTTGACATAATCTTGTTTTTTGTCCACAACCAAATTATATAATTTTGGGTCATCTTGGACAATGAGATTTAATATGTGAGTGCAACCACAAACATGAAAAATCTTTCCTTCCCTTACCAAAACATTTTTCAAGCTTATATAGACTTCAAAAACTCTACAAAGAAGTCATTGGATGTAGCATTGTCTAATGTTATGGAAAAATAGCTTTTTGTCTATACCCCAACTCACCAATAAGTCCATGACTTTGTTACTAAGTGCTAGACCAGTGTGTGGAGGAGACATGCTTGAAAAACTCAACACTTTCTTCTGAAACTTCCAATTTTTATGCACAAAGTGTACAGTTAAACATAAATAGCCATCACTATTTAATGAAGTCCAAAAGTATGAAGTAATAGAAATTCTACTAGAATTATTCAATAGAAGTTCATGAATATGCTCTTTTTCCTTGAAAAAAAAACCCTCATAACATCAACTTTGACAGTATTTCTCGTCACAAATTTTGTTTCTGGATTGAATTCTAAAGCCCATTCATGAATTCCTTCATACTCAACAAAATAAAAGGGCAAATTGTGTCTCACAATTGTCATTGTCAACTTCCTGCATTATACAGCTTGATTAACTTTTCATGTACGCAAAGACAACTTCCCATCACTGTGACTCATTAGTATTTGTTTTAGATCTTTGTTTTTATTTCCCATGCATTTTTTTAAATGGCAATGTGAGTTTGATGTCTCTAAGTTCTTACTATGGTAGAGATATTTCTTAGGACAATACTTACATTGGGCATGTTGTTTATCTCCATCTTCAATCAACTCAAAATTTGCTCAAATATTAGACGTTTTTTTCCTAGCTATTTTTACCTAATGAGTTGTTTCATTTGTGTGTTCTATATTTGATGAATCTAGCAACAAAATTTTTTCTTCACTCATTTCATCAGTTTGATTATGTTGGCTCTATGAGTACAATCCTGTTTTGATAATCACAATTCATTTGGTATTTGATCTGTGCATTGAGAGTGTAAATAGAAACATTATTTAGCATGCACGGAAGTTCAGGAAGTCATGGAACCCATGAGGATTAAAGAATATACAACTAGGCACAATTCATGGGACTAAAAGAGTAGAAGAATGGATATGCAAGCGTCAAGTTCAAGATAGTCATGGGAATAAGTATTTAGATTTCATTATATTTGCATACTTTATATGATATAGCTAGAAGCTCAAAATCATACCTTAGACTGACCTTAGGACACATGCATATCATGAAGAATTTATTTAAAAGAGTCGAAGTTAAACTGAATTTTAGAGGCAAATTTTTAGAGGCCTCGTTGACAAACCCAATGGCCTTGTCGACAAATGCATGAAGGCCACTTGGTGACAGAGACCTTGTTCTCGTTAACGAGAAAATACTGAGAGCACAAAAATTTCAGATAGGTCTCTCGTCGATGAACTCACGTTCACATTGACGAATGAGTGTTGAACATTTGTCGACGAAGGTGTCCTCTAGTCAACGAATGTCGGGCGTAGAACTTTGGCTTAGTGGGGATATGCGTGGAATTTCGTTCAAATAAAATGATCCAACTATTAGGATTAAACCTAGGGTCGAGAACACATATAAAATTAACCTAAGAACCCTAGTGCCTCACTTTTTGAACATATCTTGAGAGCGTTAAACGAAAATTCTCTACGGGCCTGCATTCCAACTTCTATACATCAAGTTTTGGGCATTCTCATTCAAGAGTCAAGAGGTTTCACTCATATCTTACTGCTACATTTCATTCATATTGTGGTTTGAGGTTTGTAAAAGTATTTTACACATTTAAATCTTATTTTTGTTTTCCCTTAACTCATAAAATTTTTATTATATATATTACTCGGGAACAAAAATAACAATCCGAATATTTTATTCACTGATTGAATATACACACTTGAGTAAAAAATTGATTGAACTAAACTCTTTGAGATATTCTTGAATATATTTATCGTTCTAAGATTGACTACTACAAAAACTATTTGATTGCTCAATTTGAGAGTGTTTTAAATATGTATGTGTGAGAAATCTTTGGAATATTTCAAGTCGTATTTTTATTCAAAGAGTTAATCTTGCAAATTACTTGATAGCTAGAACCTAGATCTGAGTGCTACTAAGATTATTTTTACAAGGATTATATCTTGATTTTCTAGTATCATGTGGATTGGTTTGAAACCCTAAAATCTCCTAAGTGTTTATTTATATGAAATTAATATTTTTAGAAATATTATCTTGAGGGTAATTTTGTGAAGCATATCATACATAGAACGATTTTATCGTTACATACATACTGACCTTCAAGTTTTATCATATGAATATGTGTTAGGGATTTCTATTGTACTCACCAGGTTGTGTAGAAGCATTATTGAGTTTTTTGCAGAATAGTTATATTGTAATCATGGTTTGGGTTGTGAACCAAGTTTGAGGAGAAAGTTGTATCTCTTGTAAGCAGCGGATTAGGTGGAAGTTGTACCTCTTGTAAGTAGTGGATTGTAAGGGAAGCTCCGTCCCGATTAAAGGAGCAGGGATTTAGTGGAATCCTTGAGTGGGTTGCTCAAGGCGAGGACGTAGGCCAACTTGGCCAACCCTCGTAAAAATTGTGTTTGCCTTCTCTTTTCTATTACTCCTTTTAATTTCTGTAATGCATTTCATTACCTATCTTGCATGTGCATATGTTGAATAACCTTACAAGCGCTTGGTAATTTATTGGGTATAATTGAATATAAAATTATTGGATTGAATTAATTTCAAGCCCTGGTGTTTGTCTGTGTTAAATCTTAAAATAGGGACTGATTGACGAAGTAAAATTAAATATTTTCAAAATTTCCAATTCACCTCCCCTCTTACACCTAAATTCACATTTGGTATCACAATGAGGTCTACATAGACTTAATCATTATTTTTGTAAAACGATCACATGGCACACATCAGTGTAAATCCATTTGGTGGGGGACACTCGTCCACTAAACCACCAATTTTCTGTGGTGTAAATTACACTTACTTGAAACATAGGATGAGTATATACTTGTTAAATGTAGATTGGAAAGTATGGAAAATAGTTTCTAAGGGAAACCATGTTCCTATGAAAGTAGTTGATAAGGTAAATGTTTCTAAGACTAAAGATGAATATATAAAGGAAGACTGGAAATCTGTGCAAATAAATGCTACTGCAATGAACTTGCTATTCTGTGCACTAGATGTAAATGAGTTTAATAGGGTGGGGGCCTATAACACTGCTAAACAGATTTTGGAAAAGTTAGAAGTCACATATGAAGGTACTAAGGAAGTAAAAGATAGTAGGATAGACATGCTTACTAGTGAATATGAGACATTTAAAATGACTACTGATGAATCTATTCAATTCATGTACACTAGATTTACACACATCACGAATTCTTTAAATGCTCTTGGTAAATCTTACCCTACTTATGAGTTGATCAGGAAGATACTTAGAGGACTATTGCCAATTTGGGAAGCTAAGACCACCATAATAGCAGAAGGAAGGAATCTGAAGGATATGTCGGTTGATGAATTGATCGGTTCGCTTATTACTTATGAACTAGCAATAAATGAAAGGAAGAATGAGCACAACAAAACTAAGAAAATTACAGCGCTTAAAGCATCATCCAACAGCTCCAGTGAGGGAAGTGATTCAGAATCGGATGATAACATGGCGCTTATCGCTAAGAAATTCAGAGAGTTCGTGAGAAAGAATAAGAAATACACTAGGAAATTCAAGGGCTCAAAAACAAAAAAGGGAGAATTAAGTAGAAGGAAGCAAAAGGATGATCTTCCCATGTGCTATAACTGTAGAGAAGTTGGACATATCAAGACATATTGTCTCTAAGTAAAGAAAGTGTCTAAGAAGAAGAAGAGGAAGGCACTAAAGGTTGGCTGGTATACTTATAGTACCAGTAGTTCATAATCTGAATCCAGTGATGACGAGATTGCAAATCTATGTTTAATGGCTCACGAAGACCATAAGGTACAATCTTTTTGTTCTACTTCATCTTATTATTCCAGTGATTCAGAAAATGAAAATAGCATACTTTCTTATGATGAACTGCATCAGGAATATCTGTATACCCTTAAAATGCTAGAGAAAATGAATAAGAAAAATTTTGGGTTGAAATTAAAATTGAAAGAATTTTTGAAGTTAGTAGAAAGTCAAAATAGATCTCATGCACTTTTCATGAAAGACAGGGATTTAAAAATTGAAGAGTTAGAAAGGGATTTAAAAGATAAATCTAAGATAATCTGTAAATTTATAGAAGGACAAACTAATTTTGAAAAACTCCTTGGAATTCAAAGAAACTCCCTAGAAAAGGAAGGTCTTGGTTATAATGGACAGGATAACCTAAAAAAGAGACATCTTTACATGGGATATTTTGTAAGAGAGTTAAAATCTTATGTTCCAACTAAAGACTATTATAAAAATATTACATGTTTTAAATGTAAGAAGTTGAGTCACATAAAACTTGACTATCCTTTTAAAAATAAAGATGTCAAAATTAAGAAAGTCTGGAAAGTCAAAGGAGAATCTAGTACTAACCCCCATGGACCCAAGAAAATCTAGGTACCAAAAGTAATTATCTGATTATGTCTTGTAGATGTGCTTGAGATTGTCCTCCTTGAAGGACAAGTGGTATATTAATAGCGGATGCTCGCGACATATGACAGGAGATAAGGCTAACTTTGCATCCATCATATCCAAAGATGGAGGATTCATTACATTTGGGGATAACTCGAAAGGTAGAATCATTGGGGTTGGTAAGGTTGGTAATGAACCTTCACTTGTCATTGATAGCGTGTTATTAGTTGATGGATTGAAACACAACTTATTGAGTATAAGTCAATTATGTGATAAAGGTTATAGAGTCTCATTTGAACATGACAAATGCATTGTAGAGAACAAATCTGAAAACAAAGTACTGTTTACTAAAGATCGTAATGAAAATGTCTACACCACTAGCTTTGACAATCTTGCTTCTCAACATGTTACTTGTTTTTTTTTGCTATGAATGAACTTAGTTGGATTTGGCATAGGAGACTGGGACATGCAAACATGGACTTGATATCTAAACTAGTTAAGGGAGAATTAGTTAAAGGATTGCCTAAGGCTAAATTCATGAAAGATAAAATCTGTGATGCATGTCAACTAGGAAAATAAGAAAGATCTAGTTTTAAGAAGAAGAAAGTTATCTTTACTATGAGGCCACTTCAAATGCTACATTTAGGCATATTTGGTCAAAACCCAACTCAGAGTTTAGGAGGAAAATCATACACATTCGTTATAGTTGATGATCATTCAAGATATACATGGGTACTATTTTTAGGTCACAAAGATGAAGCGTGCGAACAATTCATAAATCTGTGCAAGAAAATTCAAAATGAAAAGGGATATACTATCACAAAAATTCGAAGTAATAGGGGTAGAGAATTTAAAAATCAAGGCACAGAAGACTATTGCAATTCATTAGGAATAGCTCATAACTTTTTGGCTCCTAGAACACCACAACAAAATGGTGTAGTTGAAAGAAAGAATAGGTCTATACAAGAAATGGCCAGAACTATGCTTAACGAACATAAACTACCCAAGTATTTATAGGCTGAGGTAGTAAATACCGCCTGCTATGTTCTAAATAAATTTTTTGATTAAACCATCTCTAAATAAGACTCCTCACGAATTATGGAATGGTCATAGACCAAACATATCGTGTTTTCACGTCTTTGGTTATAAATGTTTTGTTCTTAGAGACAATGAACACTTAGGAAAATTTGATGTGAAATGAGATGAGAAAGGAATTTGATTTTGTTTACAAAACTCTAGCAAGACTTTTCTTTATAGCCATCTCTGCGCAGAAAATCATTGCTGGCTTTCTCAGACCTCTAGAAAACTGTCACCGATTTATCATTTAACCCATTACTGACCCATGGTAATTTCACATAACCATCGCCAGTTTTCTCCTCACTCTAGAAAATCGTCGCCATTTTTTTTTTCTCAGGTCTCTACATAAAACCTAATATATACATGTTCTAATCATATTTAAAGATAATGATAGTGACATAAGATTGGAGCATATATAACTATTATAATTCATACCCATTAATTTAGCATAAATAAATGGATTATGATGCATTTATAACTATATGGGTCATAAGCAGGCAATTCATTTAGATGTAATATTAAATGGGTGAAAATATTTCTATCCTTCATGAATTAGTGATAGTTGTTAGTGTTGAGAATTCCTCTTGTAAAGTTTGTCCCACATTGGAAAAAGTGAGTGTTTGATGGGTGCTTACATACATGGTGTAGCCCAAGACCCAATGAACTTAAGCTTTTGGGTCAAGTTGGTGCTCACCCATGTGTATCAAGCATACCTTTGGACTCCTCTAGTTTTAACAAGTGGTGTCTGAGCCAACAGTTCATAACGCTAGGTGTGGGAGTGTGTGACCGAGGTTAAGAAGGATCATCTAAGCTACCAAGATGGATCCAAATTGGGTCAAGACGTGGGAAGTAGGATTGGTTTGGAGGCGCCATTTGGAATACAATCCGAGACACGTAAGATGGCCCACTTGAGCAAATTGTTGGAGAATTTGTCCCGTAAGGGAGATGGCTCCCGTCTAAGGGGGAGTAGTTGGAACTCACAAATGAGGGGGAGAATGTTGAGAATTCCACTTGTAAAATTTGTCCCACATTGTATACATGGTGTAGCCCAAGAACCAATGGGCTTAAACTTTTGGGTCAAGTTGGTGATCACCCATGTGTATCAAGCATACCTTTGGACTCCTCCGATGATAATAGTTAGCTCCAAGGTTTCATTATCTTGATTTTGATGATAACAAATTATTTTGGTCTAATGGTTTTACTTTTGAGTTGTTATTCAACAAGATTTCATGCCATTCTAGTTAGATGATTGAGAGGTCTTAAAGACTTTATTAATAGTTTATTCATATTTGTAATCTCACATTTGTAATGTTATGTATATTAAAATCTATAAAAATATCATATTAAGGACAATAAAAAAATACAAGAGAAATGAGATTGATATGAGCTAGTGTGCTCAACAAGTTGACTGCCCTTGTGACACCCCGATTTTCATACCATTTTTTTTACAAATAATAATATTCAAATTATACATCAGCCACGTGAAAATCTCTAATACCGTATCAACATAACTCGACCCGAAGTGAGTACCGGGTAATCATTCATACTTATATAAACAACCCTATCAGCAAAAGTCAATATATACAAATCATCCAGAATACAAATGACAAGGGTTCTAAGCATCCATACACATATACATATCCAACACACTCCCAAAAATCAATCAAAACTCTAGGGGAATCCTCCATCCCTAGCTCAAAACACTCACCCTGTCTAATTAGGGTATCTGCTCCCCTTTATCTCAAAGTTCTATCTCTAGGCCTGTCACAATTCCCTGAAATATTTAGAAAATAAGGTGAGACACATCTTAGTAAGACAGAATAAATTATTTATAGTGTGCGGCAGTATGAGTTTCATTATATCATAATATACATATACATTACAGTGATAATATCATATGAGGAAATACACCAATCATTCTCATAATCATATAGATATAAAACACAAACTTTTATAAGCTTTATTCCCATATTTCATCTCATTCACAAGTAACCCATATTTGCCAGTGAAAGTTCATGAGGATAGGGGAGATTACACACCCATACATGTAGATCCCCTCTGCTCTGATATTGTTTGTAGCCTTACCCGATTAACTCAGGTACAACTACAACTGATACTTATTAGGGCACTCACCTTACTCAGTAAACCCTCAAGTGGAGAGTTTTACTTCGCCTCACTTATCTATGTTATTAAACTCACACTCTTTCTTTTCACTTTCAATTTGATTTCATCATCTAGCACATTGCCCTGAGAATATTCTTTCTACGCCATGCTTCACCCCATGGTTAAGGTTATGCTACTCTGAAGATATTCACCATGCCATGCTTCACCCCATGGTCGAGGTTATACTACTCTAAAGATATTCACCATGCCATGCTTCACCACATGGTCGAGGTTATACTACCTTATAAATATTCTCCACGCCATGCTTCACCCCATGGTCGAGGTTGCACTGCCCTGAAAATAGTCTCCACGTTTCATCATTTACATTTCATATTTTTGTATTCACAATTCATTATTCATACTGCATTATACACAATCGTCATTCATCATTCACATTGCATTATTCACATTACAATATTCACATTTCAGTATTTTCATTTCAGTTTTCACAATTTAGTATCTCCATCTCAATATTCACATTTCAAGATTTATATTGTAGAATTCACATTGCAATATTTTCATTTTCAGCATTTGCAATTCATCTCATCATATCAATGATATTTTCATCATTTCAATACACATTTCATCTCATAATAACATATATACATCTCATCTCACATTATTCAATATTTCTCAGTAAAGCATTTCCACATTTCATATTCCATCATTTCTCAAAAGACACTCTTTAGTACAAATCACTTTTCATTGTTTCTTAATAAAACCATTCTCATATTATCCCAATTTATTATATAGAACATAACTGGTTTTCGTTTTTTCCATTTCTACATAAGGCCTTTCAATATATATATGTCATAGGCTTATTATTCTTAGTGCAAAACACACACTCAATTAAAAACACATTTTCAGAACAAATCATATGCCACGCAAATTTTATTTGATATTCATAACGTAATAATTCCGGGCAAAATACTATACTCACATTTTCATATATTAATTCAACCGATAATTCTCAAAATACCTGTTATAATTTATTCCATTTACTTGGCATACCAAGAGGCTCGTAAACACTCAAATCCAATGCTCGCGGCGTCCAAAACTCAAAACCCCAAAATCACAATTTTCCCAAGTTAAACAACTCATTTCCCAGAACAATTTTCATTTAACACTTCCTAGGTTTCGAATATTCCAAAAAGCCTATTAAACATTAAAATACTTCACTTACCCTGATTTTGGGATGGTGCCCCAAAACTCCAAATTGAAAATCTACTTCGGCTAAGTTGTAAAGAATCTCCCCACGAACCTTGTGGCGGTTCCCGATTGTCAATCTGGGCTATAACGTAGTCAGATTCGAAGAGAGAAAGAGAGAGAATCGTAGGTTAGAGAGAGAAAGTGAGAGAAAGAGAAAATATCTCACTGAAAATGACAGGAAAGCTATTTATAGGCTGGCGTTTTTCGACGAGTTGAAGTGATTCATCAACAAACCCATGAAGGCACTTCGTCGACGAGGAGGCTAGTTGGTCAACGAACCTAAAATTTCTTGAAATTCCCAAACTCTCGGTATCTTCTTGTTGATGAGACATGTGTACTTCATCGATGAAACCAACGGGACATTCATCGACGAAGACCCTGGGTTCGTTGACGAATCCCTGCTGTTCTCCCTTTTAAATTTCCTTCATTTTTCTTATTCTTTTCCTCTCTCTTTCTTTTCTTTCCTTTTGTTACTTCATTAATTAAATTTTCCAGGTCACCCTAGGGGGCAAGTCAATCAGCCTAGGTCAACTTCCTAGGTGGCAAGTCAACTAGTCTTGGTAGAAAGGTTGCATGGTTGTCTAATTCTCAAGGTTAGTCAACCAGACCCTATACTAAATGTGTTTAATTATTAGTCATACGTCAGCTAGCCCAATAGAGTGATCCACAAACCGATGGTTGTAACATTCCATTAGTATGACTGAAAACTCTATATATATTCCCTCCAAGCCGAAAGAAACTTAAAAGAGTCTTTGGCTATCATATTTGCACATCTAAATACCCTTAGCCTCTTATTAATCTTTTCATTTGCTCATCTTCCTCAAAAAAATGAAATACCAAAACTCTTTTTCCTTAGTTGAAATCCCAAAACTATTTTGCCTTAGTTTGATGCTCTTAAGAGACTTTTTGCAATCACATTTTGTACTTCAACTTGTATATCTTTCCTTATGAAAAAAAATTTCTTTCTATTCAAATCTTTTAGTTGGTGTTCTTACCTTCATCAATCAAAGAGTATAACTTGGTGACTTGCTTTTGTTAAAGTAGGCAGATTAGTGCAACCTCAAGATGGTTAGCCTTGAGAAAGTGGACGTAGGCGGAGATAGTCGAACCACTATAAAAAATGTTTATACTTCTCTTCCCTATTATCTTACTTAAATTGCTTTAATATTTGTGCGATTTACTTGCATTGTTTGAACTTGCTTTTAATTTGGTATCAAAGATATTATTTTTGTTAAACCCAATTATACACCCCCCTTAGGTTGCATTTGGGCTAAACAATATTATCAATTCTTACATTTGTATGTTCAACATTTGAGAATGTTTTATGGTGAGAGGTCTTTATAATTAGAATTAAATGGGCAAATGGGTTATATATGGGTTTGATGAGCACATTAAAAATGTGAAGAAAAAATGAGACTATTTTCATTTTCTAAGTTAAATGAATAGAAGGGTTGTGTTAGCCTTAGTGGCTACGTAATTCAAATTGTCATATTTTGATGATAACAACCCATTAGTGATTCTAAGTTAAACTAATTTTTGCCAATCAAGTCAGTACAGGTACAACATGAAGGTACTAGATCAAACGTGAAGATCAAGTGAACATTCAAGTAGGAAAGATCAAAGAAGACACTCACTCGGAAGAACTCAAGCACAACCAACTAAAGCAAATGCAAAGTCATATTGTTAATGGGAAGTGTTTAAAGTAGGAATTGATTGTAACTTTTGTAGTTATGATTCGCGCAAGTCTATTTAGCAAGAGTTGAGCAATTGCATGTGCATGCTAGTATATAGGATATCACCAAACTCTTAAAACAAAACTTAATGAGTTTTCAAATGCATTTCAAAAATAATATCCTTTAATCAAATGTATTTTCATAAAGGATAGAATTTAAATGATCTTAATATTACAATCTTTCTAATACTTAGTCCTGGTTAAGTTTAAACCAAAATTAAGTTCCCAAGTAAAGAAACAAGGCAAATTGTCGACGATTTGGCTATGTGCTTTGACGGTTCCAGATAGTAATTTAAATGGAAATTGGCCTAAATGAAATAGTCCATGGTTTAAGCAAACCGATCACGGTTTGGGGGAATTCATCGACAGTTTGCATCGAGATTCTAAACTCAACGGCCATAAAACGGCCAGATTTCAAAGTATTTAATTGTTTTAAATGCCCAACAGCCATATAACGGCTAGTTCTTCTATTTGCCTATAAATACAAGTTACTAGCAATAAATATACACCTTTGACATTTATTGAATATCAATCTTGCATTTATTGCATCATTTATTACTCAAAAACATCTCTTGCTCTTTATACTTGTGAATATTCATTACTAGAGAGATTAGTGTGAGGGTTGGCTTTGTGTTGTAATCAACTTATAGAGGGAGCATCACTTGTATCAACCACATCTTCTCTACTTCCATTTGTTGTAAAAGGGTTCTTGGTGAACCGATTTTGTGGGGTTCTTGGTGAACCTTACTATAAGGCATTTGGTGAGCGAAAAGGGATTTGTTCCCTGATTATGTAAAGGCTTCTTAGTCCTTGAAGGAGATTGGTTGGTGGATTTTGTAATTCTTGATTTTGTCTTAAGGCATGGATGTAGGCAAGAGGTCGAACCATGTCAACTTCAGTGTTAAGCTTCTCTCCCTTATACTTCTTATATTTATTGTGTTAGTCATTTTGCTTATATTTTGATTTAATTGCTTGTATCTTACCAAGTCTTATTATTTTGTAGAAAAGAATAGTAATCCACAAAAGAGTTTATTCACTCACTCTATACATGACTCTACGGCCAACAAGTGGTATCAGAGTAAGGCTCTTGATTTATCGGAGTAAATTCCAGAGCGTAAAGATCAAATGGTGGATATGATAGACACACCACTCTCCTAAGGACAATCTGTCGATCGTCCACCAAGGTTCAATGGAAATAACTACCCAACATGGAAGAATAAAATGACAATCTTCATTCATTAACATGATCTTGAGTTATGGCAGGTCATCACAAAAGGAGACTTCATCTTCACCAAGAAAGATGATAAAGATGAAGAAGAACCCAAATAAATAGAAGAGATATCAACCATAGAAAAAAAGGTTAGTACAACCTAATTTTAAGACGATGAAATTTCTTTATTGTGCTCTAAGCGGTGAAGAGTACAATCGCATTTGCAGATGTGAAACCACAAAAGAAATCTGTGAAAAGCTCAAGGTCAAACATGAAGGTATATCCCAGTCAAAAAGTTTAAAATTTATATGTTAGTAAAAGAATATGAAATGTTTAAAATGGATGAAGGAGAAACAAAGAATATGAAATGTTTAAAATGGATGAAGGAGAAACAATCACTTCCATGTTTGCTTGCTTTACTCACATTACAAATGGATTGAAAGCACTTGGTAGGGACTATTCTATGGAGGAAAATGTGCAGAAAAATCTTCGATCACTGCCTGAGTCATGGCATGCCAAATCAACAACCATTGAAGAAGCAAAGGATCTCTCCAAAGTATCCCTTGATGAGCTGATTGGGTCTCTCATGACCTATGAGATTAAAAAATGAGAAAAAAAAAAAGTCGGGAAAGCAAAATGAAATAGGGGAAGCAAGTAGAAATGATAGCATGAAATGCTATAATTTCAAAAAAACTAGACATAAGATGGCCAATTGTCCTCTGTCAAAAAAAAAAAAACATAACTATCATTAGGGAGACAACAAGAAATAAAAAACCATGAATGCAGTGACATAGGACGAACTAGACAGACTTTCAACCGATTGAGAAATTGAAGAAGAAGCAGCTCATTTTTGTCTTATGGCGGAGGATCAAGAAGAGGTAAGTTCTGATGTCCTTCATATGATGAATTAAGAAGTACTTGAAGAAAATTATAGGATGAATTAGTAGTGATCAAAAGAAAAAATAAACATCTTGAAGACAAACACTCAAAATGTAAACAAAAGGAAACATGTCTTTGTTGTATTTTAAAAGAAGAAAATGCCTCTTTCAAAAGAAAAAAATGAAGAGCCTATTAAATGTGCTTAAGAAGATCATGAACTTTTTCAAATAAAAGTTGAAAAATATGAAAAGTCAAATTGATAAAAGTTTAGAATAAAATATGATCTTGAAAAATAAAATTCAGGATTACTGTAAAATTATTTATAAATTCACTAATGAAAAAGAAAATTTTGACATATTATTAGGAGCTCAAAGAATTGGAATCTACAAAGAAAGTTTGGGTTATGGATTATCCTCATATAAATCTATTGGTTTTGTTAACCTTTGTGTCAAAATAAGTTCCCTACCAAATAAAAATAAGGCACACAAACTAAACCCTTTGCATGTAAATAGAACCTGTTTATATTGTGAAAGAAAATGACATATTTGTTCCTTGTGTCCTTTTATAGGTGATAGAGGAAAAGAAAGTAAGTATAAATGGGTTATTAAGAAAACTAACCTCTTAGGACCCAAGAGAGAATAGGTACCAAAGCAAGTTACTTAATTCTGTTTTGTAGGTATGCTTGAAGACCACATCCTGAAGGAATAAGTGGTTTCTTGATAGTGGTTGTTCAAGACACACAATAAGTGATGTTGGTAAATCTCGCTTACAAAAAGGAAGGTTTCTTGATATTTGGGGACAATGCCAAAGGTAGAATCATTGGCAAAGAAAAAATAGGTAACTCATCATTTACTATTGATAATGTAGTACTCAGTGATACTTTGAAGCATAACATATTGAGTATTAGTCAATTATGTGATAAGGGACTTAATATTGTCTTTCAATCAACTCAATGTCTCATAAGTGATTTGAATGAAAAACTATCCAAGTAGGACAACGAGAATCAAATTTACACTATTGAGTTTGATGACATTGAAACTAGTGATATTAAATGCTGGGCTGCAACTAATGAATCTAGTTGGTTGTTGCATAGGAGACTTGGTCATGCCAGCATGGACCTATTACAAAAATTGTCCTCTACAGATTTGGTTAATGGTATATGAAAAGATAATTATGTCAAAAACAAAGTTTGTGATGCATGTCATCAAGTTATCCTTTAGGACCAAAAAGGAAACTTCCACATCTAGACCCTTGGAGTTAATTCATCTTGATTTATTTGGGCCTAACGACATTGCAAGCATTGGTGGAAAACTATACGCATTTGTAATAGTAGATGATTACTATGGATTTTCTTGGGTAATATTTCTTGTAAATAAAAGCCAAACTTCCAATGCTTTTATTAAAATTTTGTAGAAAAATTAAGAATGAGAAGGGGCTATCTATTGTCAACATTAGGAGTGATAGAGGACAAGAATTTTGAAATAAAGAAATAGAACATTTTTGTGATGAACATGGTTATCCACTCTACTTCTCCAAACCAAAAAATCCACAACAAAATGGAGTAGTCAAAATAAAATAAAAAAAATCGAACACTTCAAGAGATGGCTAGAACAATGTTGAATGAACATAATCTTTTCCCAAGTACTTTTAGGCTAAACCAATAAATATTGTGTGCTATGTAAGTAATTGTGTAGTCATAAGATCTAAAATTGGTAAAACTCCATATGAAATTTGGAAGGGTCTAAAATCCAACATCTTTCACTTCAAGGTTTTTGGTTGCAAGTGTTTTATTCTAAATGATAGAGATTATATGGAAAAATTTGATTCAAAGGCTAATGAAAGAATGAAATTAGGATGTATCCCCGAGAGGCGGGGGGGGGGGGGGTGAATTGGGTTATTTAAAATTATTTGCGGAATTCTTATTTACTTTAACCCTTTAACAATTTCACAAACAATATCCCTATGCAGGGACCGTACTAAACCAATCGGGAGTCCTAGATATGAATATAAAGATCAATACAAAATCTGAATTTATAATATGAATTCAAGAATTAATAAATTCAGTTAAGCAATTATTCAGAATATGTTTTTCAACTGGAATCAATGAGATTTACAAAAATGATTTCAGTATTGAAAGTTGGTTTATCTTAACAAATAGACTTCAATAATATGATCAAATAACCAACCCTTTTTCTTCAGCTGATTTAATCAAAGATTTAAAAACTTTTCCAATTCTGAATTTTTAATCCAACATACAATTAGAGAACTATAGGACTTCTTGTTTCACTCAAAAAATTAATTTCCAATCATTCAATAGATTTTTCAATATTCAACAATATCAATGTTCAGCACGTTCTCAAATATTCAACAAGATTCAATATTCAGCAAGTGTTAATATTTAGCAAGTTCTTAATGAAAATAAAATCACGCATGCAATTGATATCTTACAAAAATTTAAAAGAGTAGGGAAGAAGAAGTTGAACACTGTATTTTTACTAGGTTCGACCATAGCCTACATTCTTGCCATAAGCAACTCGCTGTAAGGATTTCCTTTCCAACTTCGTTACCAGATGAAGTAAAACCTCATCTATTCAAAGTGGATTTTGCCTCTCTAATGAGAAAAATCCTCTCGCTAGGCAACAATTCACAATACCTGAATCGTCAATATAATAAGAGAAAGCTCCTCAAATGATCAGATTATTACACGTTAGAATAAAAAATGCTTCAAATCAAACAATATGAAAGATGAATCTTGAAAGTATATCAATAGAAATCTTATTTACAAGTGTAAGCTTCGAAAGAACTACTCAGATTAACATGAGTTTTCAGTAAGAACATAGCAACCTTTCAAAAGAGTATAACTAAAAAAAGTTTTAGAGTTTGTAAGTGTCATTCTCTCTTCTCTTACCCTAGTGTTCGAGAATAGTACGTCTAAATAGTGCACTAGGGTTTCAAAAAGTTTCCCTTAAATTTTTTCTCAATTTAGAAACCAATTATGCAATTTTTGGAAACATGATCAGCGCTGTAAATCGTTTAAACATACGCATCAGTCGACTGTACTCAAAGGGTTAGTCGCCTGTACTCTTTTAAAAATAATGCATTCAGAAAGTCAGAATGGGGTTTGTCAACTAGTCTTGATAGGTCAGTCCCCTGTGCCTATTTAGTTTGCATATTTTCCAAGTCAATAGCACCTCAGTCGCCCTTCCTTTCAACAACTTTTGTTTTTCAATGTTTTGGTTCCAAACTTAAATTTATACTTTGTAAAACTTAATTTGGACTTTAAGAAAATATTTTCCATGTATAAAACAAGTCTCTAAGTCCAAAATATATCCTAGGAGCTTCCATCATTCAATATTGAAATTTGAAGTACTTAAATGAGACTTTCATACGATTATTCTATTAAGTTCCTAAGTCTTCATGTTGTGAAGCTTCCAAAATTCTTCAAAGCTTTATGCACTGCTTCAATGAACTTCATGTCCCACATGACTTGAAACTTCATGTTCATCATGTCTCATAGCTTTAAGTGTGATTTTTCATTCAAGCTCTTCAAGCAAATCCACTTGAATCCATAAGATCACTTAAGCACTGAAACTTAACCTTAAACAACCATGTTAAGTATCCTTGATTTGTTATCATCAAAACAAGATTAAGTCTTGTTGGGCCAACAAAGAATTTTCCTAGGATATTCTATAAAAAGTAAAGCCTGTAAAGTTTTCAATAAAAGAACCCAAATTGTTTAAGAGCCAACTCATGTGGTTTCGATGAAGCTAATCCTTTCGTCCCAAAAACCACAGCTCATATAGATGAGGATGATCAACTAAATACTTTTAGAATCGAAAAAGAGCTTGAACAAATTAAAATAAATAATGAACAAGAGGAAAATTCCCAAAATAATGTGACTAAACAACAAGAAACGGAGTCACAACTTCAAAAATAAGTTCCACAACCAGATGAAGAAGATTAGGAGCTTCCTAAAGCATGAAAATTCATCAAAAATCATCCAACTGATCTCATCGTAGGAAACATTTAAAGGAGTTAGCACTAGATCACATCTTAAGAGTGGATGCAACCACATAGAATATGTATCCCAAATTAAACCAAAGAACTTCGAAGAAGCTGAAAATAATAAAAGTTAGATCATGGCTATGAAGGAAGAACTTAATCAGTTTGAAAGGGACAAAGTATGGTAACGAGTCTCAAGACCCAAGAATACTTCCATAATTGGTATAAAATAGGTATTTAGGAATAATAAAGATGAAGATGGTAATATAGTAAGGAACAAAGCAAGACTAGTTGCACAATGGTACAATCAATAAGAGGGTATTGATTATGATGAAACCTATGCCCCTGTAGCTAGACTAGAGGCTATTAGAATGCTGTTTGCCTTTGCTTGCTACAAAAATTTCAAGCTATTTCAAATGGATGTCAAAAGTGCTTTTCTAAATGAGTACATAACTGAAGAAGTCTATGTTAAACAACCCCTAGATTTGAGAGTTATGTATATCCCGATTATGTATTCAAACTCTCAAAAGCACTCCATGGGTTAAAACAAGCACCTAGATCATGGTATGATCAGTTAAGTAAATATCTCTTGGAAAATGGTTTTTCAAGAGGGTAGTTTGAAACTACCTTGTTCTTAAAGCACAAAAGGATAATATGTTAATAGTTCAAATTTACGTAGATGATATCATTTTTGGTGCTACAAATGAAATCATGTGTGAGGAGTTCGCTAAGCCTATGCAAGAAACTTTTGAAATGAGTATAATGGGTGAATTAACCTTCTTCCTTGAATTAAAAATTAAGCAAATGAAAAACGGGATTTTCATCAATCAAGCCAAGTACGTAAAAGAAATTCTCAAGAAATTTGGATTAGAAGACGGAAAGTACAAATCAACTCCTATGAGCATAACAACCAAGCTTGACATTGATGAAAACGGTAAGAAGGTTGATCCAAAACTCTATAAAGGAATGATTGGTAGTTTACTATACTTAACATCTAGTAGGACCATGTTTAGTATATTTCTATGCGCTAGATTCCATTCATTCCCTAAAGAATCTCATTTGAGTGCTGTTAAGAGAATATTCAAATATCTTGCTAGAACTTGTGACTTAGGCCCATTTTACCCCAAAAATACACCATTTAATCTTGTATGCTACTTAGATGCCAATTACGAAGGGTGCAAAACTGATAGGAAAAGCACTAGCGGTACATGTCACTTTCTAAGGCACTCACTTGTTTCATAGTTCTGCAAAAAGCAAACTTCAGCAGCACTTTCAACCATCAAAGTTGAGTATATAGCTGCTGGTAGTTGCTGTGCTAAAGCCTTATACATGAAACAACGACTTGAGGATTTTAAAATAATGCTCAATCATATTCCAATTCATTGTGATAATACTAGTACAATTAATATCTCTAAAAATCCATGTCTACATTCTCAAAATAAACACATTGAAATTAGACATCACTTTATTCGAGATCATGTTCAAAAAAGGGACATCAAATTAATATTTGTTAACATTGAATGCCAATTGGCGGATATCTTGACAAAACCCCTAATGAAGATAGATTTTGTAAAATGAGACACGAACTAGGTATGTGTTCCCATCACAATATTTGTTAAACTTAAAAGGAAGACATTGCTCAACTTGCATATTCAAAGACATAAGATGGTTTGGTTCAGCACCAAATCGTTGACGGTTTTAAGAAAAACATCGATGGAATTTATCCAAGAGAGTTAAATTATTGGTTTCGTCCTAAACCGTTAGTGGTTTTAGTGGGGAGGTGAGTTTAAAAACTTACAAAACACCCATTTTTACAAAGACCAAAACCCTAAGCTCTTCGTTTTTCATATTCTCTTCATCCAAACCCTCCTAGAATGTCAATACACCTTAGAAAACTTCCATTTCAATGGCTCCCAAGAACAATTAATGACCCTTAATGAACCGTTTTATCCTTAGTTGGTTAAGGAATTCTATGCCAACTTCGTATCTTCTACTCCTAGGGAACCTGCACACTCTATGATTAGGGGTGAGGTTATATATTTGGATGTTGACACTTTGAGTGAAATTAGGATGTGCAGCAGATATAACATCACAAGTCTCCTTAGCAAGGGTTGGCCTATGTATAGGGATTGGTTTAATCCTCATGAGACACTCAATATGGTCACTGAAAACCCACATATTCCAAAAATAGCTAAACCCAAGGCCAAGGATTTAATTGTTGAATTCTGTGTTCTACATCATATCATGAGTTATAATGTCTTGCCAAGATACGGTGGATGTGAAACAATGACACATGGAAGTATCTTCACCATGTACTGCGTGTGGCATAGTCACGAGATTGATCAGCCCTCCATTATTGTTCAAATTATGCAAGACAACTTTCGAAAGAAGAATAGGTATCTACCGTTTGGACAACTCCTTACATCCATATTGTCCCACCATGATGTATTCACAGGTACTGAGGAGGTAAGTCCAAGATTGGATGATCAATATTCCGAGTTCACCTAGCATCGGATGCACTTTGTCCAGGATGAGCAATCACTTATCATGCTAAAGCAAGACCATCCAATAAGGGCTCTAATTGACGAGGTAGGAGTAACGATGGAAGAAGCGAACATCAGAGTAGGACCATCTAGTATCCTTGATGAATATATGGATGAACTTGAGGGTAGTAGACCACCTAATGACTCTATTAGGTAGTGACTTGATGGGTTAGATGCATGCCTCGGTTCATTGGAATAGAGGATTGATTCACGTTTTAGTTCTCTAGAACAGGGAGTTGATGCATGCCTCAGTTCACTAGAGCAGGGGATGACCACTCTCTTTGAAAACATATAATCTAGTCTAGCTAGGATATTCGATCTTTTTAGGCAATATGACTAGGACCTCTCTTTTTGATGATGATCAAAGGGGGGGAAGTAATTGGTGGTTTGTTGATTTTTATGGTGATTTGTTAGTTTTTGTTTCATGTATTTGCCTTTACAAAAAAATATGTAATGTTGCTCAAAACGTTCTTAATAAAATGATTATATTTTTTATTTAATTTGTTTTGATGAAAGTTTAGTTCATTTGTTGTTTTTTCTTAACATAACATGAACTTTCTAGTTTCAATAAATTGCATAGCTCTAATAAAATATCGAGTTGAATGATTTATTTATGCATTATATACATATAGTAAGGGGGACTAAAATTTTCATCTTATTCAACAATATGCATAAATAATGGGGATCTTGAAATTATATACTGTAAGAACACCAATGGTTTGCCATTGTCAAAAAGGGAGAGATTGTTAGCCTTAGTGGCTACGTAATCCAAATTATCATATTTTGATGATAATAACCCATTAATGATTCTAAGTTAAACTAATCTTTGCACATCAAGTTAGTATAGGTACAACATGAAGGTATTGGATCAAACACAAAGATCGAGTGAACATTCAAGTAGGAAATATCAAAGCCGACATTCACTCGGAAGATCGCAAGCACAACCAACTTAAGAAAATGTAAAGTCATAATGTAAATGGGAAGTGTTTGAGGTAGGAATTGATTGCTTGTAGTTCTTATTTGCACAAGTCTATTTAGCAAGAGTTGAGCAATTGCATGAGCATGCTAGTATATTGAATATCACAAAACTCTTAGAACAAAACTTAATGAGTTTTCAAATGTATTTCATAAAAAATATCCTATAATCAAATGTATTTTCATAAAGGGTAAAGTTTTAAATGATCTTAGTATTATAATCTTTTAGATACTTGGTCCTGGTTAAGTTTAAACCAAGATGAAGCACCCAAGTAAAGAAACAAGGCAAACCATTGACAGTTTAGCCATGTGCTTTGACGGTTTCAGGAAGTAAGTTGAATGGAATTTGGCCTGAATGAAACCGTCCATGGTTAGAGCAAACCATCCATGAATTGCATTGGGATTTTGAACCCAACGACCATAAAATGACTAGTTTTGAAAGTATTTAATTATTTTAAATGCCCAATGACCATATAATGGTTAGTTCTTCCATTTGCCTATAAATACAAGCTACTAGCAATAAATATATACCTTTGACATTTACTAAATATCAATCTTGCATTTAGTGCATCATTTATTGCTCAAAAATCTCTTTTACTCTTTATACTTGTGAATATTCATTACTAGAGAGATTAGTGTGAGGATTTGCTTTGTTTTGTAATCAGCTCATAAAGGGAGCATCACATGTATCAACCACATCTTCTCTACTTCCATTTGTTGTAAAAGGGTTCTTAGTGAACCTAGGGTTCTTGGTGAACCTTGTTGTAAGGCTTTTAGTGAGCGAAAGGGGATTTGTTCTCCAATTGTGTAAAGGCTTCTCCATCCTTAAAGGAGACTGGTTAGTGGATTTTTGAATCCTTGAGTGACTCAAGGCATGGACGTATGTTGACTTTGGTGCAATCCTAAGAGGGGGTGAATTGGAGATTTAAAAATTCTTTCTAGGTTCAACTAATCCAACAACAGTATTACACAACCTAGGGGCAGTCTAAATACGTATGAAGTTGCAAAGATGATATATCAATCAATTTTTAGTACATGCAACACACTTCTAGTATCTCTCAACCAAATACAATAACGTGCCAACCAGATATGCAGTATATTCAACTAGGAAATTAAATCAAGCACAAAGCAGAATATAATGTAGGAAAAGTAGAAGTGAAACCGAATATGTTATTGAGGTTTGGTAAATGTGCTTATGTCCCCGCCTTGGCTTGTAAGCTCAAGGATTCAACTATGTCTCACTTAACGGGTGGAGTAGCACCATTTACAACCAGTTCAAATTTACAGGGCTGACCTTAACCTTTACACACTCTCCTTGCAGGGCGGAGACAACCCTAACAACTGATCCTTACGGGTTAGATCAAACCCCCTCAGGCCATGCCTTGAATACAATCAATAAGCACACATTTCGTATAGATCAAATACTTTTAAACAAGCAGATATGTACCAAAATATGGTATAGATAAATGCACTCACAAATCATATGGATTTAATGCTCAGGTGAGATCCAATATGTAAACTCTCCAAAATATGTGAGTGTATGTATCTGTGAGAGTTCAACCTTTGATTCAAGATATAATATTCAACAAACAATTAATCAAAGGAAGTTAAACACAATCCAAATCAAATATCCCAAATATTTTGTAAATGAAAAGCACAATAGATATTTTGGATTGAATCTTACAAAACCAATATCAAAGATTATATGCAAGCTTTCAAGTCTTGCAATATAAATGCCAATACTAGCAAGCAAAAATCAAAATCTTCCTAATCGAATATTTATAAATGAAATACTATGGGAAAGATCAAATAAGCAAGAACTCTCAAAATGGATTTTCAAAACCTATGCATATGTGAGAGTATTTGCCAAGGGAATGATTTGTAAGAGTATATGCAATAACAGTAATCACTTCCCTTCAATCTTGCAATTGATTTGCAAGAGATGGGAACAAATAAAACCAACTCTCAATTTCAAAAAAATGTTTGCAAGAAAGTATGAATGAGAGTTTTAAAAAATATGAGCTTAGAATGAAAAGAATATAGCGAAAGAGTATGAAAAATTTGAGAGGAAAAATTTTAATCACTTTTGCTAATCTTGTTACTAATTAAGTCAAATGAAGTGATATATATAGGGTCCCTTAAAATTTTGACCGTTGGGGACCTATTAGGAATATTTGAAAATGTTTAATGATCTTTTAACCCCATTTACTCATAATTACTACAGTTAAAAATATGCAACGCAAGAGTTGCGGTCGATCGAGCTATAAGTTTAGTCGCCTGAACAGACACATGCAGAAAAGGTACTTTTGAAGTTTGGGATGTCTGGTGAAACATTCGAGTGGCTGAGTTTAAGTGATTTCCAAACTGCTCGAAGTTTGGTTACCTGACTCTAAGTTTGGTCTACCGAACTTCAAGATTCGGTGGCCCGAGGTTAAAATGAACGTAAGGTTCGAGCACCTGGGGCAAGTGGAAAAGTCCTACATACAGTTTCGGTCGACTGAGAACACTCTGTTCATTTTGGTTCTGTTGCCCAACCTTTAGTCAAGATTTTGGCTTTTCCATGTTTAGTCGACCGAGGCGTTTTCAACACCAAGGTTTGGTCGCCTGAAGCCTTTTCATTTTGAGAACCTTAAGTTATATTTTAAATCATAACTTATTTTCCTAAGTGAAGTGCAGGGTCCTAGGGTCTCTCTAAGGTCTAAGCTTTTTAATTTGGCCTAAAAACCCTGCGTCGGTCGACCTGCCTGAAGGTCATTCGATTCCTTATGGTCAATCTACGGTAATGTTGAGGATTAAATCATATCATGCATGCAGATGCATCATTACAAACCATATAAATTATTACAAACCCAAAATAATACATGCAAATACAATAAGCAAATGGTCTTCATTCTTTTTGTTCCTCTAGCTCTTTGCACTTCAAAAGCCATTTATTATGTGCTATTTGCATTCCTTATGGTTTCCTTGCGTTCCTACCCTCAGTGTATGCAAAGGATGATCCGATTCAACAAGCTCAGTGCACAAGTAAGAATCATTGGATTTGTCATGATCAAAACGAGAAGGACTCATAGAGTCAACACCGTAGGCAAGAGGTCGAGCCATGTTAACTTCAGTATTAAGCTTCTCTCCCTTATACTTCTTATGTTTATTGTGTTATTCATTTTTCTTACATTGTGATTTAATTGTTTGTATTTTTCCAAGTATTGTTATTTTCTAGAAAAGAATAATAATCTGCAAAAGTGTCTATCTCCCCCCTCTAGACAAGACTCTAGGGCCAACGAGTTGAGCCATAATTAAATGTGACAAATTGTCTTATATAAATAGTTCTAAATAGGTAAATTAGTCATTGATGATTTTACTCATTTGACCTAACTCACTTTGACTGATACCATCCATTTAACATATCTATATTGGAGCATGCTTATTCAATCCTTTGGATATGTATAGAGAATAATGAAAGGAAATGTACTACCTGCATTTTGTAATCCAACTCTAATGGGCCTTATAGTGGACCACAATCTAGTGTGCAAATTTTCCTTCCTTAAAATTCAATAAAAGTGAAATAAGCACACATTAAAGGAGGACATATGCTAGTCACACAATTAAAAAAAAAAAAAAAAAGCATTGAGAAAATTAAAATAATAAATACAGTCACAAACAAAAAAATGAAAAAAAAAAACAAAAAACTTAGGGATGTGATTTTATTTTATTTTTGGTTTTGTGGAACTTTACAATAGGTTTCAGCTACACAATAGAAGGTAACTCAATTCCCTTTCTATATCTCCCTTACATTCTTGTGAAAATTCATTTTTCAAACCTTTAAAATAAAGATTTCAAACTTAAGTGAGATAAACCCTTAAGGACCAGGAGTATTGCCTACTTAGGTTGGTATAAAAATTAAATTTATGTGGCACATGTGTTTTTTTTTTTATATGCAATCACCAAGAGCAAAAATGATATGGTTGACTTGTGATATTTATTTCTATTTAATAATACTTTTTTTGAATTAATTTCCTGTGTCATATGTGGGCATTCGCAACACCCATAAAACTATAATTCAAGTTACCTCCATTTAATTTTATTTTAATTAAGAAAATGAAAATTGCACCCACGTATTAGCAGGTCCAAAATTCAATTTTCTTATTTAAAAACCAAATTGACTCTCATATATGTTCTAATGAATAATTTGCAGAGGAGGACTTGGGAATTTTCATTATGGAAAGGTGTGGGAACTTAGTTGCCCCCTTAAAAAATGTAGGGTATCTATCATGCAAGCGGTATCTGCTTACAAAGTATAAGGATTAAGTAAAATAGAATTGCAGAATTATATAATTCACAGGAGGAGAAAGAAAGGAGGGAGATGACTAGAAATAGTTTAGAAGAGATAAGGATAGGGAGAGATGGAGGTTACATATAAGGAGAGTAGGAGAGAAGAGGAAAAGAAGAAGATAAGGTGGTGTAAAGGTCAAAACCAATATACATTATTGATCACATTATGTGAATGCTTGGTGAAAGGTAACACTTGATGTGCCAATTTATTGTTTTTAATCAATAGTTCTCAAAGTGGAAATTTGAAAATATTGGCATGAAATGGGTGTAGGAACTCAAGTTGCTCTCCTACCACATAAGGAGGTACCTCACTAAATGAGGACAAAAGTTATGAGAATTTGAGAAAAGATCATAGAAGAGAGAAAAGAGTGAAGTGAATGGAAATTGATTAGAAAAGGTAAGGAGGGAAAGAGACAAAAAGAAAGGATTAGAAAGTAGAGGAGAAGGAGAAGGAAAAAAGTGGATAAGGTAGTGCAGAGGTGTAGTGATTCCAAATAAATAAATAAATTAAATTAAATTTTAAGAATAATAAAATAAAAAATTGAATTGATTAATTAATAAAATAAAAATAATATAATGTAATATATATATATATATATATATGTGTGTGTGTGTGTGTGTGTGTGTGTGTGTGTGTGTGTGAATATAATAATATATATAAAAGTAACATACCAAAGAGTGAAACCAGAAATCTCAAATTGAGATTTGGAATTGGAAATGCCCCAAACGCTCATTTCTCTTCACAGCTCTTTTTCTCTCAGCATCCCTCTCCTGCTTCATCTCACTCCTCCGTCTTCCTCCTCTCTCTCCTCATCTTCTCGGAAAATATTCGGCCGATTGAAAAATGAAAGGTACCGTTGGGTTCCTATCTCCGCCACCGATATTTCAACTAGAGCAGATTTTTCGTGGGAGTAATGTAGGTATCACTCCTAGGGAAAGATGTAATCCCTCTATTTGCTTAATTTCTCCTTAAATCTTCAACTAAATCGATGATCAGGTTCCACCACGAGGTCCTAGTCTTGATCGTCGTCATTTTGGCCTGAGCAAATTTTCAAATTAGGGGTCCTAGGCACCACTCCAAAGCGAGAGTGGGATTTAGGGAATTAAGAAAACTGGTTATTTTTGGGAGTTTAATTGTTATTTAAAATTTATGGGCCTAGGAAATGTTAAAATAGTGTTTGTTTAGGGTTGACTTGATTAAATTAGGGTTATTGAATTAGGATTCGGGTGAGCGCCGTAGGCATCGTTTTGGGGTCCCTACTAGTGTAGTGCAAGCAACAAAGCAAGGGGAATATATTAAATTAGGATTTTTGAAAAAATAATAGGTAAAAAATGGAAATTTTATGTGTATATGTATAGGATTTTCATGTGAGTTCTGAAAAGCTGACCATTTGAATTTTAAATTTCTGAGCTTAGGGCTATGTTACTAAATATTATTTGCGAAAAATGGAAAGTTAAAACGACAAATTTTATAGATAATTTTGTAGGAAATTAAATGCATATTTTCAGTATATTAATGATGAATGTGCATTGGCTTATTTTACAATAAACGTATGAAATATGTTGCTAAATTGTGTGGCATGAGTAAAATGAAGTTTCTGTGTTGAACTATGATATATGTATGAGACACAAGAAATAGTGGAAATGTATTGAGAATTAAAATGTGATATGATTTATTCTGCATGTGTTTGAGAATGTTAAATTACAATGTATGGTTTGAGAACCGCGGTGGACTAGAATAGGCATAGTACTATTGCTGGAATTTTTCGTAGCGCTAGTGCACCCACACGTCTTAGATAGAGTGTTGAAACGGGATAGTCGATTGTGCTGGGGAAGGGTAGTGTCCCCTTGGAGTATATACTAGTGTGGGAACAGCCAATTGAACCTACAGACTATGGAATGTGGTTGATTTAACTCTAGTGTGCCAACCAGGGTTAAGTCCAACCTCTAGGCTGCACAACTCGTCATGGGGTGGAAGTATGACTATGATTATCATCGATATAAAAGGTTCTAAACGCATAATTGTATGTTTAACCATGGATAATATAGAAACAATGGATATGGAAATGGCAGTTATGGAAGCAAAGAATATAAGATCAGTAGACGAAAATGACATGAAAACAGAATGTGAAAACATACATGAATATAGAAACAGATGATGAATGTGTGACACATGAATATAGACTATGAAAGTGAATGTAATGAATGGCACAGTGATAACAACATAAAGAGTAATGTAGTAAGGAATTATTAGTATTAAATATAGTAGTATTACATGTATTTGGGGCGGGGTATACTCTTTGCCCGAGGGCTTGTTGAGAAAGGCGAGTGCCCTAATAAGTATCAGATGCAGTTGTGAGCTGCATAATATATAAGGGCAAAGGGAAGCCACTTGTATGGGTGGGCGATCGTCCCTATTCTCGGGAACTTTTGCCAATAAACCTTAGTGTGAATGTGTGAGTATGAGATAAACTAACCACCAGAGGGCTTACTAAGTAAGGTAAGTTCCCTTATATACCTCAATTGTGACCATAGGTTGCTTAAGGTATCAGAGCAAAGGGGTGCTACTTGTATGGGTGGGTAATCACCCCAATCCTTGAGAACTCTCGTTGGTAAAATACCTTACATGTGTTTGAGTAGGAACAAAGAATGATTTTATAATTGTGATTCATTTGAAAATAATGAATACACATATATGTTGTACTTAAACCTCATGATTTTCACAAGCTGATTTAATGTATTCTATCATTACTGAGATGTGTCTCACCCGATAGTTGAATTCTATTTTTTTCAATACCTCCACATGATCGAACTTAAAGAGCTCAAAGCTATTTTAGTGTTTTTTAGAGAGAGGGTATAGACTTTTGGATGTGTATATTTTTGGGATTGTAATATATTTTCGTTTTTAGAGTTGTGAATATTTGTGAATACTGGATGTTGGTATATACTTTTGGGATTATATAGGTAGAAACTTTGGTATATTATGGGAGAATTATTATTATTTCTGCTGCGTAACTAATATAGACCCAGGTTAAGGTAAATGGAACACGTGGCACCCAGGCCCCACTTGGTAGGTTCGGGACGTCACCAGGTGGTATCAGAGGTGTTTTTCAAATAACACTCCGGACCCTAGTTTCGAGTTCGGGGCATTACAGTTTGGTATCAGAACATTTGGTTTTAGGTTTTGTAGACTTAGGGATGATTAAGACCAAAGTGTAGGAGCAAATGATGGGTATGATAAGAGATGGGTAAACTAGGGATTGAGAAGTATATGATTTTGTTTTGTAGCTTCGAGGCGAAATACATCGACGATTTCCTATGATTTTTTATGAAGTAGTCGGCAGCCTCAGAAAAGTCACGGTAAACCTTAGATTATTTCATTTCTAAGCTGTAAGACTGGTCCTAAATTAAAAAGTTGGGCATATATTGGGATTTAGATTAATGATTGTGTTGATAGGGTTATGATAATGGAATTCTTAACTCTTTTATGTCTTATTTTCATAATGGATCCTAGAGGTATGTGGTGACTGAGGGAGAGTATGATTCAGAGGCTTCTTGTGAGGAGGATTTTGATACCACCATGATGCTGTGGGGTATAGCCCGTCAGGTCAGGGCAGAGATGAGGCAGGATACTAGAGAATAGAACTATCTACTTGCAGGTCAGGACTGCAGCATCAAGGATTTTATGAGACTGAACCCTCCGAATTTTGTGGGAGAAGCTGATCTGGTGGTTGTAGAGAACTGGGTATAAGAGATTGAGGAGATCATGATTGTACTTGGTTACACAGATGAGCAAAAATTCCTATACACCGCATTCAAGATGACAGGGGATGCGAAACATTGGTAGCTTTCTATGAAGCTGCTAGAGGAACAGAGTTTAGTAAAGATAGTTCTGATGTGGGATCGATTCAAGCAGTTATTTTTTGACAAGTACTTCCCCTTTTCCACTAGAGAGGAAAAGATTGAGGAACTCACTATCCTGACACGGGGGAGTATGACTTTCGGGGAATATATGGCTAAGCTTGTTGAACTATTGCGTTTTGCTCCATTCCTGATCCCTGAACGAGGCAAGAAAGGTCAGAAAGTTTGAAAAAGGCCTAAGACGAAGGGCTTATGAGTTTGTACTAGAGTTCTGGGTCTAGAACTTCTTTGACTTGGTGGATAAGGCCTCGGTGCTGGAAAAGAGCATTTAGAGCGGTATAGAGCTGATAGAGCAGAGAAAGAGGCCTACACCTTCTAGTTTTCAAGCTGAGGGTAGTCAGGGATCGTGGAAGAGAGATAAGAATACTGTAGGCCTAAGGTACGAGATGGGAGATCGAGGTTATTCTGGTTATCAGGATAATCTGTCTTACTCTTTATGTCAGAGATGTAATAAGTGGCATAAGGGGTGAATGCTGAATCGGGACTCCAAACTGCTATAGGTGCAGTAAATCGGGGCACATTAGGAGGAAAAGTCATGAACCGTTTCCTATTGCACCAGTACCAAACCATATTAGCGAAAACCAGCAAGTACCCCAAGGTGGAGGTGGTCCAGCACGGGTGTACATGATGATCCCGACTGAGGCAGATATTACCAAGGGCATAGGTACGTGTTTATATTTTAGATAAATAGTTATTTTATTTAATTGTAGATAACGTAGAAGCTTATATGGTGATATATATACTAGATGTTGTAGAATATAGTTAGTTGATAAATTTTAGAAATGTGAAAAATGATTTGGCAGTGAATTTCAAGGACAAAATTCTTTTTAGGAGGGGAGAATGTAGTGTTGCCAAAAAAAATTAAAATTAAAATTAAAATTAAAATAATAATATAAAAAAATAAAAAAATTGAATTGATTAATTAATTAAATAAAATAATATGATGTAATATATATATATATATATATATATATGTATATATGAATATAATAATATATATAAAAGTAACTTACTAGAGAGAAAAGAGAAATCTAAAATTAAGATTTGGAATTGGAAAGGCCCAAGATGCTCATCTCTCTTCACGCCTCTCTGTCTCTTAGCATCTCTCTCTACCTTCGTCTCACTCCTCCGTCTTCCTCTTGTCGCTCCTCATTTTCTCGGCAAATATTTGGCCAATCGAAAAACGGAAGGTACCATTGGGTTCCTATCTCGCCACCGATATTTCTACCAGAGTGGATTTGTCATGGGAGCGACATAGGCATCACTTCAGGGGAGAGGTATACTCCCTCTCTTTCCTTAATTTCTCCTTAAAACTTCAGTTAAATCGATAATTGAGCACCACCACGGGGTCCTAATCTCGATCATCGTCATTTTGGCCAGAGCAAATTTTCAAATTGGGGGTCCTAGGCACCACTCCAAAGCGAAAGTGGGATTTAGTGAATTAAGAAAATTGGTTATTTTTGGGATTTTAATTGTTATTTCAAATTTATGGGCTTAGGAAATGTAAAATAGTGTTTTATCTAGGGTTGATTTGATTAAATTGGGATTATTGAATCAGGGTTAGAGTGAGCGTTGCAGACATTGTTTTGGGGTCCCTGCTGGCGTAGTTCAAGAAACTAGGTAAGGGGAATATATTAAACCAAGATTTTTGAGGAAATAATCGGTAAAAAAATGGAAATTTTATGTGTATATGTATATGCTTTTCACGTGAGTTCTAAAAAGTCGACCGTTTGAATTGTAGATTTTTTAGCATAGTGTAATGCTACTAGATATTATTTACGAAAATGTAAAGTTAAAAATAAAGATTTACTGGATAATTGTGTAAGAAATTAAATGCATATTTTCAATATATTAATGATGAATTTGGGCTGACTTATTTTACAATAAACATATGAAATATGTTGTTAAATTGTGTGGCATAAGTAAAATGAAGTTTCTGTGTTGAACTATGATATATGAATGAGATGCAGGAAATACTGAAAATGTATTGAGAATTAAAATGTGATATGATTTATTCTGCATGTGTTTGAGAATGTTAAATTACAATGTATAGTTTGAGAACTTCGGTGGATCAGAATAGGCACAGTACTGTTGCAGGTATTTTTGGTAACGCTAGTGCACCTACACACGTCTTAGATAGAGTGTGGAGATGGGATGGTTGATTGTGCTGGGGATGAGCAGTGTCCCCCTGGAGTCTAGACCAGTGTGGGAACAGCCAATTGGATGTACATACTATAGAATGTGGTTGATTTAACTCTAGTTGGCGAACCAGGGTTAAGTCCAACCTTTTGGCCATAGAACCCATCATGGGGCGGAAGCATGACTATGATTATCACTGGTATAAAGAGTTCTAAACGCATAATTGTAAGTTTAACCATGGATTATATGGAAACAATCGATATGGAAATGGAAGTTATGGAAGCAATGGATATAAGATTAGCAGACGGAAATAACATGAAAATAGAATTTGAAAATAGACATGAATATAGAAACGGATGATGAATATGTGACACATAAATATAGAATATGAAATTGAATGTAATGAATAGCACAGTGATAACAACATAAAGAGTAATGTAGTAAGGTATTATCAGTATTCAATATACTAGTATTACATGTATTTAGGGCGGTGTATACTCTTCGCCCGAGGGCTTGCTGAGAAAGACAAGTGTCCTAATAGGTATCAGATGTAGCGGTAAGCTGCATAATGTATTAGGGCAGAGGGAAGCTACTTGTATGGGCGGGCGATCTTCCTTATTATCGGGAACTTCTGCTAGTAAACGTTTGTGTGAATGTGTGAGTATAAGTTAAACAAACCACCTGTGGGCTTACTGAGTAAGGTAGGTGCCCTGATATGCTTCAGTTGTGACCGTAGGTTGCTTAAGGTATCAGAGCAGAGGGGTGCTACTTGTATGGGCGGGTAATCACACCTATCCTTTGGTACTCTTGTTGGTAAAATACCTTACATGTGTTTGAGTAGGAACAAAGAATAATTTTATAATTGTGGTTCATTTAAAAATAATGAATATACATATATGTTGTACTTAAACCTCATGATTGTCACAAGTTGATTTAATGTATTCCATCATTATTAAGATGTGTCTCACTCAATAGTTGAATTCTATTTTTTTCAAGACCTTCGCATGATCGAGCTTAGAGAGCTTGGGGCTGTTGTAGCATTTTTTAGAGAGAGGGTATAGACTTTTGGATGTGTATATTTTTGGGGTTATAATATATTTATGTTTTCAGAGTTGTGAATATTTGTGAATATTGGATGTTGGTATATACTTTTGGGATTATATAGGTAGAAACTTTGGTATATTATGGAAGAATTATTATTATTTCCGCTGCGTAACTGATATAGAGCCAAGTTCAGGTAAATGGAACACGTGGCAGCCGGGCCTCACTTGGCAGGTTCGGGATGTCACGAGGTGGTATTAGAGGTGTTTTTCAAATAACACTCTAGACCCTAGTTTTGGGTTGGGGGAGTTACGGTTTGGTATCAAAGCATTAGGTTTTAGGTTTTGCATATTTAGGGATGATTAATACCAAAGTATAGGAATAGCTGATGGGGAGGGATTGAGAAGTATAGGATTTTGTTTTGTAGCTTGGAGGTGAAAATACATCGACAATTTCCTGTGATTTTTCGGAAGCAGTCAACGGCCTCAGAAAAGCCAGGATAAACCTTAGATGATTTCATTTCTAAGCTATGAGACTAGTCCTAAATTAAAAGGTTGGGCATATATTGGGATTTAGATTAATGATTGTGTTGATAGGGTTATGATAATGGAATTTTTAACTCTTTTATGTCTTATTTTCGCGATGGATCCTAGAGTTAATAATGTGGCGACTAAGGGAGAGCATGATTCAGAGGCTTCTAGTGAGAAGGGTTTTGACACCTCCACGATGCTATGGGGTATAGCTCGTCAGGTCAGGGCAGAGATGAGGCAGGATACTAGAGAACAAAATTGTCTACCTGTCGGTCAAAACTATAGCATCAAGAATTTTATGAGACTGAACCCTCCAACTTTTGCGGGAGGAGCTGATCCAGTGGTTGTAGAGAACTGGGTATATGAGATTGAGGAGATCATGATTGTACTCGGCTGCACGTACGAGCAGAAAGTCCTATACGCCGCACTCAAGATGACAAGGGATGCGAAACGTTGGTGGCTTTCTGTGAAGCTGCTAGAGGAACAGAGGTTAGTAAAGATAGTTCTGATATGGGATCGATTCAAGGAGCTATTCTTCGCAGGTACTTCTCCTTGTCCACCAGAGAGGAAAAGATTGAGGAACTCACTAACCTGACACAGGGGAGTATGACTGTTAGGGAATATGTGGCTAAGTTCGTTGAACTATCATGTTTTGCTCCATTCCTGATTCCCGAACGAGGCAGGAAAGGTCAGAAAGTTTCAAAAAGGCCTGAGATGAAGGGTTTATGAGTTTTTAGTAGGCTTCGAGGTCTAGAACTTCTCTGAATTGGTGGATAAGGCTTCGGTGCTGGAGAAGAGTGTTCAGGGTGATACCGAGCTGATAAAGCAGAAGAAGAGGTCTACACCTTCTTGTTTTCAAGTTGAGGGTAGTCAGGGATCGTGGAAGAGAGAGAAGAATACGGTGGGCCTAAGGTAGGAGATGGGAGATCGAGGTTATTCTAGTTATTAGGATAATCTATTTTACTCTTTATGTCAGAGATGTAATAAGAGGCATAGGGGTGAATGCCGAATCGAGACTCCTAACTGCTATAGGTGCGGTAAACCAAGGCACATTAGGAGGAGCTATCATGAACTGTTGCCTATTGCACCTGTACCAAACTATATTAGGGGAAACCAGCAAGTACCCCGAGGTGGAGGTGGTCTAGCACGTGTGTACACAATGATCTCAACCGACGCAAATATTACCCAGGGCGTAGGTACGAGTTTATATTTTAGATAAATAATGATTTTATTTAATTGTAGATAACGTACAAGCTTATATGGTGATATATACTGGATTGTGTAGAATATAGTTAGTTGATAAATTTTTGAAATGTGAAAAATGATCGGGTAGCGAATTTTGAGGACGAAATTCTTTTTTGGAGGGGAGAATGTAGTGATCCAAAAAAAAATTAAAATTAAAATTAATATAATAAAAAAATTGAATTGATTAATTAATTAAATAAAATAATATAATGTAAAAATTGAATTGATTAATTAATTAAATAAAATAATATAATGTAATATATATATATATATATATATATATGTATAAACGTAACTTACTAGAGCGTGAAACCAGAAATCTCAAATTGAGATATGGAATTGGAAAGGCCCCAGACGCTTATCTCTCTTCATGCCTCTCTGTCTCTTAGCATCTCTCTTCTGCTTCGTCTCACTCCTCTGGCTTCCTCTTGTTGCTCGTCATTTTCTCGGCAAATATTCAGCCGATTGGAAAACGGTAGGTACCGTTATGTTCCTATCTCTGCCACTAACATTTCTACTAGAGCGGATTTGTCATGGAAGCAACGTAGGAAGCACTCCTGGGGAAAGGTATACTCCCTCTCTTTCTTTAATTTCTCCTTAAATTTTCAATTAAATTTACAATAAGCGTAAATTAAATGATCGGATTGCGCTTGGGATGGGTAGTGTCCCCGTGGAGTGTAGACCAGCCCACCACTGGGTCCATTAAATGATCGGATTTGTCTCGATCATTGTCATTTTGGCTGGAGCAAGTTTTTAATTTAAGGGTCCTAGGCATCACTCCAAAGTGAGACTGGGATTTAGGGAATTAAGAAAATTGGTTATTTTTGGGAGTTCAATTAGTATTTGAAATTTATGGGCTTAGGAAATGGTAAAATAGTGTTTTATCTAGAGTTGATTTGATTAAATTAGGGTTATTGAATTAGGGTTCAGGTGAGTGCCGCAGGCATCGTTTTGGGGTCCTTGCTAACATAGTTCAAGAAATTAGGTAAAAGAAATATATTAAACCATGATCTTTGAGGAAATAACTAGAAAAATTGGAAATTTAATGTGTATATGTGTATGATTTTTCCGTGAGTTCTAAAAAGCCAACCGTTTGAATTGCCGATGTTTAGCCTAGTGTTATGCTACTAGATATTATTTGCAAAAATGTAAAGTTAAAACGAGAGATTTACTGGATAATTGTGTAAGAAATTAAATGCATATTTTTAGTATATTAATGATGAATGTGGGTTGACTTATTTTACAATAAGCGTATGAAATATGTTGTTAAATTGTGTGGTATGAGTAAAATGAAGTTTCCGTTTTGAATTATGATATATGTATGAGATGCATGAAATATTGAAAATGTATTGAGAATTAAAATGTGATATGATTTATTCTGCATGTGTTTAAGAATGTTAAATTACAATATATGGTTTGAGAGCTCCAGTGGACCAGAATAGGCACAATACTGTTGTTGGTATTTTTGGTAGCACTAGTGCACCCACACATGTCTTAGATAGAGTGTGGAGACGGGATGGTCGATTGCGCTTGGGATGGGTAGTGTCCCCGTGGAGTGTAGACCAGCGTGGGAACAACCAATTGGACCTACAAACTATAGAATGTGGTTGATTTAACTCTAGTTGGCAAACCAGGGTTAAGTCCAACTTTTGGGCCACACAACCCATCATGGGGTGGAAGCATGACTATGATTATCACCGGTATATAAGGTTCTAAACGCATAATTGTAAGTTTAACCATGGATGATATGGAAACAATGGATATGGAAATGGAAGTTATAGAAGCAATGGAAATAAGATCAGCAGACGGAAATGACATGAAAATATAATGTGAAAACATACATGTATATAGATACAGATGATGAATATGTGACACATGAATATAGAATATGAAAGTTAATGTAATGAATGCCACAGTGATAACAACATAAAGAATAATGTAGTAAGGTAATATTAGTATTAAATATAGTAGTATTACATGTATTTGGGGGGGGGTATACTCTTCCCCCGAGGGCTTGCTGAGAAAGGCGAGTGCCCTAATAGGTATCAGATGTAGCTATGAGCTGCATAATGTATTAGGGCAAAGGGAAGCTACTTGTATGGGTAGGCAATCTTCCCTATTCTCTGGAACTTCTGCCAATAAACCTTTGTGTGAATGTGTGAGTATGACATAAACTAACCACCTGAGGGCTTACTAAGTAAGGTAAGCACCCTGATATGCTTCAGTTGTGACCATTGGTTGCTTAAGGTATTAGAGCAGAGGGGTGTTACTTGTATGGGCGGGTAATCACCCCTATCCTTGGGAACTCTCGCTGGTAAAATACCATGCAAGTGTTTGAGTAAGATCAAAGAATGATTTTATAATTGTGGTTCATTTGAAAATAATGAATATACATATATGTTGTACTTAAACCTCGTGATTGTCACAAGCTGATTTAATGTATTCCATCGTTACTGAGATGTGTCTCACTCGATAGTTGAATTTTATTTTTTTTAGGACCTCCGCATGATCGATCTTAGAGGGCTCGGGGTTGTTGTAGTGTTTTTGAGAGAGAGGGTATATACTTTTGAATGTGTATATTTTTGGGGTTGTAATATATTTATGTTTTCAGAGTTGTGAATATTTGTGAATACTGGATGTTGGTATATACTTTTGGTATTATATAGGTAGAAACTCTGGTATATTATGGAAGAATTGTTATTATTTCCGCTGCGTAACTGATACAGAACCAGGTTCAGGTAAATGGAACACATGGCACCCGGGCCCCACTTGGCGAGTTCAGGACATCATGTGGTGGTATCAGAGGTGTTTTTCAAATAACACTCCGGACCCTAGTTTCGTATTTGGGGCATTACAAGAGGTCAAAATCAATGTATATTGGTTTCACTAAGTGTATATGTCAAGAAATATATGGCTATTAATAATTCTTCTTAGTCAACTATTATCCTAATATGATGGATCACAACATCTCTTTGGCTAATACCTATTGCCTAACGTAGTTTTTTTAAACTCAATTGTCCTAAGTGGTTTGATCTCATAAATTCTACCACTATTATATTTGAGTTTTTGAATTAGTGTTTGTTTAAGCTATCAATCTTCCTAGTAAATGTTTGCCTCATTCCTCATTGATCCTAATTTCTAAAATCTTGCTCAACTGAATCTCTAATTGACATTGTGTCACCGAGACCTTTGGATCCTACTCATGCAATCCCTAAGGCACATGTATGGTCACTCCCATAATCCTTCAAAACTTGGGCTATGAATTAGCACTAAGGTTATACAATTAGTCAGTTTATTTTGGAAAAATAAAAACCAAAATTGTTCAATTTTGTGGAAGTGGGCAAATCAAACTAAATTAAACTCCTTGTTAGAATCAAAATCGAACTCACTGATTAGATTTATTTTATTATCTTGGGAACCAAATTGAACCAACCTAACTGAACTTCGTGTGAAACGAAAAAGAAAAAAACCCAACTAAGCAAATTTTATTGCTAGAAATGAACCAACTGAATTTTGTCAAATTTAAGCCTGTGGCCTTTGTGATATAAGATGCCCATTCATGGATTTTTTTAATCAAATATAATATGTTATTAGAGAGCTTTTTCTGCCCAACTTGTTTGCACTCTTCAATGAGCATATTAGCTTTTCCATCAACATTTTAGTTCCCTAAAATGGCTACATATATAATTACAAACTAGGCACCTGCATCACATGGTCAACAAGTCCAATCCCGTAGGCACTAGTTGTATGGCTTATAGTTATAGGTATCCAATATAGTGATTCTATTTAATTCTTCTTCTTCCCATATAAAGAATGAGTACTTCATTCTCTTTTCAAAGAAAATAGTGAATTTATAATGGTCCTTGGAATTTCAAAAAGCCTTGTGCTTAACATAGCTAGCATATCATAGAGACATTTGGGATTTACTGAATAAAGTCAAAGAACTAAATTTATATTGATCATTGTAAAACTATGGAAGACATTAATACAATTAATACAACTAATAAACCATATGAACATACAAATCTTGAAAAATAATGAAACCTCAAAAGCACAATCCATTAAACCCATAGTCCATATCTTCGTAGAACCATGACAACAAAATAGGCATAAAATAATAGCTTGTCAAAATAAAAATACGTCCGAAAGAAAAAAAAAAATTTAACAATCCGTAACTCCAACTCTCCTAGTAACCTTAATAGTCAAATAAAATTTTGAAAGAAAGAAATTCCCTACTCTCTTGCTTAAGCCCACTCCCTCTCACACGAACATCAATGATAAAAGGTTCCAAACTAATCTTCAAAAAATATGAAATTTTAAGCATTAACAAGTTTAATAACTAAAATATATGTCTTCCATATTTAAAGATGAAATTACCAATCAACATTAAACACATGAAATACATAAAAGAATATAGTGTAAAATTTCTATTCTTAATGTTTTGAGTTCTTCGAAGTCTTATTCCATTCTAACTTGATTTTGTTGGCCACAAAGCTGATTTTGATCACACGAAAGGTCTTGTACTATATTAGTAGTTAAAAAAAAAAAATCCTAAAGCATCAAGAACACCCCCGGGCATATTAAATTTTGATTTAGAAGCAAACTTGGAGAACAAAACAACTAACACATCAGGAGCCAATTGTGGTAGGACATGAAATTTTATAATATTGAGTTTCCATCATCCTAGAATATCAAATGCATCCTTATCTTCTTTGATGTATTCACTTAAATACCTATCCAACCCAAATTTGGCATCCCCACTACCACGCTCGATCTTGAACTCCTTATACAAAGACTTCAACCGTAGTCTTACCTTTTGTTGTAGTTCTCCATCATTTGAACTTTGCCTTTTCACATTTGATTGCCTACATTAAGACTTGAAAATAGAGAAATAATATTCTTTTATTTCATATATTTCAATGAATACACATGCGCATATATATAGATGGCTATCGTATCTTTATACTAGGAAAGAATCCCTAATTACGTTACGTTGGTGCACAAATGTCACACATGCCCAACTTGCTCAAAAAACTTTGAGAACACTCAATTTGAAACTACTTTGGTTAGGATATCAGTTAACTGATCCATTGATCGAATATTGGGTAACTCCCCAATCCGCTCATCCAACTTCTCCTTAATGAAAAATTTGTCTACCTCTACATGCTTTGTATGATCATGTTGCACCGGATTATGAGTAATATCACATGCTGCTTTATTGTCACAATATAGTCGAATTGGTTGTCGAGGCGGATGGCCCAAATCCCTCAAGATAAGTTTTAGCCATAACACTTCAGAAACTCCAAGTCCCATTCCTCTAAATTCTGCTTCTGCCCTCAATTGTGCAACAACATTTTGCTTTTTGCTTCTCCATGTAACAAGATTGCCACCTACAAAGGTGAAATATCCTGAAGTAGATCGCTTGTCATCCACTGCTCCAACCCAGTCAACATCAGTATATGCTTCCATGCTTTGACAATATCTATTTTTAGTGAACAAAATTCCCTTTCCAATAGCTGACTTTAGATATCTCAAAATACGCATAACAACATTCATATGTTGTTCTCCAGGATCATGCATAAATTGACTAACAATACTTAATGCATAGGCAAGGTCAGGCCTTGTGTGTGCTAAGTACATCAATCTTCCTACAAGTCTCTGATATCTCCCTTTATCAATTGGTACCTGATTAGACTTAACACATAATTTCAAACCTTCTTCCACTGGTATATCAGTTGATTGACATGGTGATATACCATTTTATTGCAACAAATTTAAGGCTTATTTCCTTTGAGAGAAAAAAGATCCCCTTATCAAATCGAGACACTTCAATTCCAAGGAAAAATTTTAAGGGACCGAGATCCTTCATTACGAATTCTCTGGACAAGTACATTTGTAGTGTTTTTCTTTCCTCAAGATCATTTCCTGTGACTATTATGTCATCTACATATACGATAAGTGCAGTGATTTTATCTTGTCATTTCTTCAGGAATAAAGTGTGGTCTGAATTGCTTTGATGGCAGCCAAAGGTTATAATAGCCTTCGTTAACCTTCCAAACCGTGCTTTTGGAGATTGTTTCAGCCCATACAATGATTTCTTTAACTTACACACCTTCTGACTATGTATTTCTAGTATCATGCTTCCCGGTGGGAGATCCATGTAGACTTCTTCGGACAACTTGCACAACTCGCCATGTAGAAAGGCGTTCTTCACATCAAATTGTTGTAATGGCCAATCCAAGTGCGCAGCTAGAGACAACAGTACTCGAACTGTGTTGATTTTAGCTACGAGTGCAAAAGTATTTGTATAATCGATCCCATAGTTTGGGGTGTATCCTTTTGCAATCAATCTTACTTTAAAGTGTTCAATTCTACCATCTACTTTGTATTTTATAGTAAAAATCCACCAGAATCCAACTGGTTTCTTTCTTAGCGAGGAATCAACAAGTTCCCACGTTTTATTCTTCTACAATGATCTCATTATCTCATTCATAGTACCTTAAGTCAGCTAGGGCTTCATGCACACTGTTAAGAATAGATACTATAAATTGTCATAGCCCGAGAGTATATATGTGTGCCCCAGAACAGATATACAATGTAGAGTCAAAGGGGGGGGGTGATTGACTCTTTTTGCGTATATTAAATTTCTATAAGAAAATAAAATCTCTTGGAAATATGGCAACCAATTATATCACAAAATAAAAAATATAAATCATACATAAGAGAATAAAATAAAGAGCAGGGAGAGAAAATCAATACCGGGATTTTTACGTGGTTTGGCTCCAAGCCTACGTCCACGCCTTAGCACCAAGTCAAGGATTCCACAATCCACTATCAACACTCCTTCCCTAGTGGAGCAAGCCTTACAACTCGAGTGCACAACCCTACACTTGGGAACAAATCCCAACTTGCTCACAAAGAGCCTTTATCAAGCGGTTCACCAAGAACCCTCACAATGGTTCACAAAGAACCTTACACAAAGTAGATGATTACAATGAGAGTGCTCCTTGAATGAGAAAATATTAAATACAAAGCAAATCTGACACTTCTCTCTCAAGAATTGTATCAAACAAGATTGGAGAATGAGGGAGATGAGCACTTGGGAATATGAACTAAGATGCAATGTGCTAGGTTTTGGACCCAAGGATATTTTTCACTATAAGCTTGTATAAATCATCAAAACCATGTCTAAACAAGCCTAATAGATTTTATTTATAGTCAAATACCCAACTAACCGTTATTGGACCGTTGGGAGCAATTCCCAAACAAAACTAGCCATTTTTGCCCATTAGCGTCATTCTGCCCGTTGGGTTCATTGACTAGTGTCAACTAGTCACTCGTCGACGAATTCCCTTTCTTTGTTGATGAGTGCCCTGAATTAGAAAAATTTATAAACATGAAAGTTGTGGAATTTTTTCTTAGCTTTCCATAGACACCAAGATTGCCCTTTTTGAATTTTTCTACCAAAGGTTATGCCCCAAATAACGAAGTGTGTTTAGGAAATTTGATAAGTGCATTACTAAGATTTTAAACCCAACCAAAAAGCCTTTTAATCACTTAAAACATTCTTGGACAAAAGTATATAAAATATATAAAGTCTAATAAAGATTAAAACTTGTCTAAGTGAGTTTCCACTTAAATATAAGATATCTTGATTTTTGAAAACATCATTGAAAGATCATTTGATATCTAAAATGCTTAGAATGTCCTTTATAAAAAGTATTTGACCTCTTTGAAGGTTTAGGACAATAACCATGGTTTGTCAAAACCAAGACCAAGTATAAAAGTGTTCTTAAAACTAGGATGTTAAAAACTTGTCCCTTTGAAATTATATTTTGAGTTTAGTATTATTTTTGACAAACTCTTTGAATTTAACTTTGAAAACCATGAATATGAGTTTGTGACTTTAATGCAATCCTATAAACTCAAGTGTCCTAGTATGCATATGCAATTCTCAAATCTTGCTCAAAAATCATGCAAGAAACACACCCGAAAGTGTTACAAAATAGACTACCTCAAACACTCCCCAAATACATATAAAGACTACATTAAGCTTCCTTTGGTCATGCTTGGGTCCTTCCAAGTACGTGTCCATTTGATCTTTCCTTCTTAACGTACACTCGGTCTAATCTTTGCCTTCGATCAAGTACTTCATGTACGAGTACCTATACTAAACATGATATGCAAAGATAGGAAAACACTAGGAACAATATATAGGTTAATATCAATAAAACACTTTAAACAATGATGGTGTAGCCACCAAGGCTAACATTGTCCCCCTTTTTAATGATGTCTAACCTATTACTAATTTACTTAATCTTTGCATTCGTATTTATACTTACTATGGCTTGATGTGCAAAGATAAGCTAACCTAAAACAACTAATGGGTTGTTATCATCAAAACAAGACAATTAAACTTACGTAACCTCTAAGGCTAACATTCTCCTCCTTTTTGATGATGGCAAACCATTGGTGTTCTCCTATAGGGTATATTTTAAAGCTCCCCCTCAATTTATGCATATTCTTAGATAAGACTAACATTTGCTCCCCCTTACTATATGCATAAAAGTAAAAATATTTAACTATATTTTTCATATCTATTAGAGCTTTAAACATGCATACCATAAAATAGAAAGTTCATCTAAGATAAAATAAATAAGTAATTAGAACTTTCATATTATCTTTGAATTACCACATGCATTCTACCCCACATGCATTTTCCATGCATTTCACTTCTCCCCCTCACATAACACCACACAACATTCACTTAACAACAAGGATACCAAACTATCATCTCCCCCTTTGATCATCATCAAAAAAAGAGGCAAAAATTCATTTTACCAAAAAATGATTTCTCCCCCTTAATCTAAGATATCATGGTGGTGAGGTGTGTGTGTGTTAGATACATATGCCAAAAAAATTTTGCTAAACCATAACACTTGAAAAAACCAAGAATGACTTTCTTGCAAAAACTTGAATGATGAATTCAATGAATTATACCACATGATGTAGATCCATCATTCAATGCAAATTTTCCATAAGTTGTTATGATTAGCTTACATTAAAGTTCAAGTCAATGTATGAGATATGTTTTGCAATGCTTTTAAGAAATCTACTATATATCCAAGAAAGAGCATATATCATCAAAGCACATTGTTGGCTTTTTGAGTCCAATCCCTATTTTGATGCTGACAAAGCATAAGTTCCTTATGTGTGTATTTAGTGATTAAACAGGTTATAATTCAACACACACACACACAAGTGGACTAGAAATTGAAGCCAGGAGGGACGAGAAGACTATACACTCAGGAGAATTCCATGGAAAATGAAGAGCAAAAGAAGAAGACATTTTTTATTTTAGTTGTATTGCATTTAATTTTTACATTTTTGGTTTGTAATAATGCATGCATTTGCATGATATGTCTGAAAGCTTAGAACAACCTTACGCTGACCATAGAGGACCCAACACTTGCACCAAAAATCTTTATTCTAAAAAGTCTAAAATCATACAAAGTTTTTGGAAGTTACTGAGCTTGGTTGACTGACCAGTTTCAGTATTAATCAGCTCGGTCGATCGAACCTTAGAAAAGTCAACATTAGACTTAGCCCAGTCGACCGACTAGTTTTGAACTCACCTTCTGTGGTCAACCGAACCTTGAACTTGACTTTTTTAACCTTCCACGATCGACCGTCCATCCAGTTCAAAATGCCCTTGGTCGACCTACCTGCATAGAATAGCCGACCATCCTTGAGCCTTGGTCAACTGAACCCACGAAGGGGTTCCAAGTCTCCCTACGATGGTCGATTGTCTGGCTTCTCTGGTCAACCAAGTTTCAATTGAAAACTTATAATTTACATAGGATGGTCGATCGGCCCTTGACCTTGGTCAACCAAACCTCTCGGGTTCCAACATTTTTAAATGTTAAAAACACGTTTAAAATTCATTAAACTTTTCTAATAATACTGAGCGTATCCCTAACGGTCATATTTTCCTAAAAATCAATAAATACCCCTTCATAACCTCATATTAGTAACTTTGGTTAACTCCAAATTTCTCTCTAATCCTTTGTTAATCAAAGTTCTCTCGAACAAATTTTTATTGCTAAAATTACTCTTTTGGGGCAAAATCTTTTAAGAAAATCTCTCCAACTCTCTTCCATTCTTTTATTTCAAAAATTCTTTTGAAAAGTGTACATTTATTTTTGGGCATTCATATTGTTAATTTATAGCTTTTACTCTCACATAGATTTTACCTTGAAAAAAATTTTTGAGAGTATTGCTTGAATTTTTCCCGATTATTTTCTTAATAAATATTTTTCGAGAGATATTATTTATTGCATAAATATTTTTTCTTGAACTCCGCCTGTGATGCACTTAATGTCCTAATTTTTTCACACACAACCGATCCCAAGCCTGGGTTAAGGAGGAGAGTTGCGATAGGTAGCTGACAACCAGCGTAAAATTTGTCAGATCACTATGATATGAATTCTTATCGAATATTTGTTGGGCCGTCCCCTACGAGCGACGTGTTGCACTTGAACCACCTGGGTGTAGCAAAAAGTTGGCGTGGGTGGGCTAGGTCGTCGCCTCGAAGCGACGCACCGTGTTGGCACTCGGGTACAGTGTCAAATATGCGAGGGTTCCTGTATCATTCTAAATGTGGGCAGGTAAAGACGTTAGTTCAGAAAACTAGGATTAGATTAGCAACTTGGAATATAGGGACACTTATGGGTAAAAGCATGGAAATTGTGAATACAATAATTAGAAGAAGAATTATTATAATTTGCCTTCAAGAAACTAAGTGGGTGGGGGAGAAAGCTAGAGAAATCAATAAATCAGGATTTAAACCTTGGTACACTAGAAAAGAAAAACATAAGAATGGAGTAGGCATTATTATAGACAAAAACTTAAAAGATAGTATTGTGGATGTAACTAGAGTAAGAGATAGAATTATAAAAATCAAGATGATATTAGGACAAGATATAATAAATATCATTAGTACTTATACTCCTCAAGTTGGCTTATCAGAAAATCTTAAAAGACAATTTTGGGAAGATATGGATAGTATTATACAAGGCATACTAGTGACTGAGAAAATATTTATAAGAGGAGATTTTAATGGACACGTTGGAAGAAATAATGAAAATTATGAGAGGATACATAGAGGATATGGATATGGAGACAAAAATAAGTCTGGGGAGATGATCTTAGACTTTGCTATGCCATATGATACTAGCATAATGAATACTTGTTTTAAAAAGAGAAAAGAACACTTAATGTTAGCTTTGGCGCAACCCCAAGAGGGGGGGGTGAATTGGGAATTTAAAATTTATTACCCAGGTCAATCCACTAATCAACAGTATTACACAAGCGTAAGGTCAATCTAGTGCATGTAAAATAAATCAATGCAAATATACAATGGAATTTAAACTGCAATAGAAATTTGATCAAGCATGCACAATAAAGCAGTAAAGGAGACGACACCCAGAAATGTTATCGAGGTTCGGCCAAATTGCCTATGTTCCTGCCTTGGCTAACAAGCACAAGGATTACCACTATAGGCTCACTTAATGAGTGCAGTAGCACCTAAACAACCAGGTCAATTAGCATTGGGCTGACCTCAACCTTTACAACCAGGTCAATTAACATAGGGCTGACCTCAACCTACAAAGTCCTTACCAGGCTGGATTACCACTCCCTCAAGCCACTCTTGGAAATACAACAATATTCACTCAATTAAATGATATAGCGATTGTGCTTTCATGAAAAGAAGATATGTACCCAGTTACGCATAGTATAATCAATACACTACCAAAAGATAGGATTTGATAAGCTCAATATAGTTTATGTGTCTACTCTCAAATAATTATATGAGCGATGTAATTAGTGCGTGAGAGTGCAAATGATATGATCTTTGTATCACACAATATATTCAATCACAATGCACAAGCAAAGATCACAAGCACACTTCAAATATCTCAACCAATATTTTTGTCAACATAAACCACAAGAGATATTCAAACAATGGTTTGTAAAAATATTTATTTGATCTTTGTGATAAAATGATAATCTCAATGAAAAGGTATAACAACAAAGATCTTCAGCACACAAGCAAATATCTCAAAATATTTCTCAAGGATAAGCACAAAAGATATTTGAAAAACGATTTGAAAAATATTTTCGCAACCAAAACACAATATGAACTCTTGAGTGTTGCAATGAAAAATGCAAAACTCAGAAGCTCTAGGAAGTTTTACTATGAAAGGCTTATTTACAAAGCCCCCTAGGAGAACTTGAAGCTTACTCTCTATGAAAAGTAAATCTTAATCAGAACAACCAAGAGAGAGTTAAAGCTTGGTGAGATAAGCACAAGAATACTCTTATAAACAAGTATTTTCAATATGAACGAGTAAGAGGAGGAGTATATGGCTTGAATATGCAAAGATGAGCTTTTTGAGATTTAGAGGATATTTGCTAATTATTTTGTTAATCTCTCTCTAATTTTTGCAAATGAAGGCCTATATATAGAGACAGGAAGAATTATAGTCGTTAGGACATGTAGGGTATCATTAACATTATTTTAAACAAATTTAACCCAAATTAACGCCATTTAAAAATGGTTAACCGCGGTAAAAATTCGGAGCAACCCAAGAGCATTGGCCGACTAGGACAAGTTCGATCAACCGAAGTTCTTGAGGTTTGGTCGACTGGGCAAGAAATGAACTCCTGGGTCGTTCGACCGGACAAGTGAGTCCAAAGGCAATTTTTTAGTTTTGGAGGTTCGGTTGACTAGGAGGATTTGAACTCGATAGTTCGATCGACCATACAGTTGGGACATCTCTCGAGGACCCTCAGTCGACCAAAGCATTAGAGTACATTTTGGGCTCGGTCGACCAGGTGGTCAAAAAGTTGACTCCCTAGGGGACTCAGTCGACGGGGTATAAATGAACTATATAAGTTCGGTCGACTAGGCTATGGTCAATTTGTTGACCCGATCAGGGTTCGGTCAGCCGGAAGGTAATGAACTAGGAAGTTCAGTCGACCGGGCCATGGTCAAACTGTTGACCCGGCACCGATTCGGTCGATCGAGCGAATTTGTACTTGAGCAGTACAGTCAACCGAACATGCAACTTAAGTGCACTTCGGTTCTTTTTAAGCGTGTAAACACCCTATTCAAATGACCATTCATATATATGCATGTGTGAGTATCCTAGGGTCATTTCTAGGTCCTTTTTAGTTTGAGAACACCGAAAAAATCCGGTGTCGATCAACCGAAGGGTGTTCCCTAAAGTCCATTTATGGTATTGAGCTTATCCATCCTACCATGCAGGTAAGACATTAATTATTACAAACCATGTTCTCTTAATTACTATTACAGACCCAAATAAATGATTACAATACAACATAACCAGGGTCTTCAGGTCTTCACTTCATGTGTCGTGTGCCTACACCATATGATACTTCCGATTGGTCCTGCACACAAACTCATTCACCATTAAATATCATAGTATTTGTCATAATCAAAAAGGGATATGACCAATAACGTCAACACTTAATAACCTTTAAAAGTGGAAAATATAGAAGTCAAATAGATTTTTTTTTTTTTTTAACTAGGAGGGTAGATCGCTTATCATGCAAGGATTGTAAAGATATTCTAGGTGAAAGCCTAACCACACAACATATAGTCTTAGTGTTAGATATATGTATTAAAAAATGGAAGAAAAAGGATAAAATAAACCAGTGTAGGAGAACTATATGGTGGAACCTAAAAGGAGAAAATATAATAAAATTTAAAGATAAAATGATCAAAGATGTGGATTGGACCATAGAGGATGGGATAGATACAAATACTCTTTGGAATAGATTAGCTATCTTTATTAAAAAGATAGCAAAAGAGATTTTAAGTGAATCAAGGGGAAGATTCTTGAATAGCAAAGAGAGTTGGTGGTGGGATAAAGATGTACAAAAAATAATAAAGACAAAAAGAATTTGGTAAAAAACGTGGAAATTTTAGAAACAACGATAACTTTTAAATATATGAGGAGACAAGAAAAGATGCAAAAAGGGCCATTAGTATAGCTAAATATAGATCATTTAATAGTTTGTATGATAAATTAGGTACAAAAGAAGGGGAAAATAAATATATTTAAACTTACTAAAACTAGAGAAAGGAAGAGCAAGGACTTAAGAAATGTAAAATGTATGAAAAGTAAGGATGATATTGTCTTGGTTAAGGACGAAGATATTAAAGAAAGATGGCAAAGTTACTTTAGTAAGTTGTTTAACGAAAACCAAATAGAAGGCTTAAACTTAGAATTGTCAAATGAGGAAAAGATTAAACATATAAGAATTATTCACAAAATTAGAGCTAACGAAGTAAAGTTTGCACTAAAAAAATGAAAAATGGGAAAGCTATGGGACCAGATAACATCCCAATTGAAGTTTGCAAATGCTTGGGTGATAACGGAATTATATGGTTAACTAATTTATTTAATACAATTGTACAAACTAAGCAAATGCCAGATGAATGGAGGAAAAGCACTTTAATACCTATATACAAAAATAAAGGAGATATTCAAAATTGTAATAACTATCGTGGAATTAAATTTATGAGTCATACGATGAAACTATGGGAAAGGGTAGTTGAACAATGATTAAGGTTAGAAATGAAGATCTCAGAAAATCAATTTGGTTTTATACCTGGGAGATCTACCACAAAAGCTATGTATCTTTTAAGAAGACTAATGGAAAAGTTTAGGGAAAAGAAGAGAGACTTGCATAAGATATTTATTGACCTTGAGAAAGCATGTGATAGGATACCTAGGGAAGTTCTATGATGGGTTTTAGGAAAAAAAAAAAGTGTATTTTGTAGGTATACCGATGTCATTAAGGATATGTACGATGGTGTAATGACTAGTGTAAGGACTATAGATGGAGAAACTAGAGAATTTCCAATTACCATAAGTGTACATCAAGGATCTGCTTTGAGTCCTTATCTTTTTGCTTTAGTGATGGACCAATTGACTAAAAGTATTCAAAAGGAGGTTCCATGGTGTATTTATTTGCAGACGATATTATATTAATTGATGAAATTAGGGACGAAGTAGAGGCTGAGTTAGAATTATGGAGAGACACTTTGGAATCTAGAGGCTTTAGGGTAAGTAGAAATAAAATAGAATATATGAAATGTAATCTTAGTAATGATAGGAGGAATATTGGAGACAAAATTAAACTTAATGATGAAGAAATAAATTGCACTTGTAGATTTCAATACCTTGGATCTATTATGCAAGCTGAAGGAGAAATTGAAGATGATGTAATGCATAGAGTTAAAGAGGGTTGGGTAAAATGGATAAACGTTTCAAGTATGCTATGTGATCTTAGAATACCCTTAAAATTGAAAAGGAAGTTTTATAGGACAGTTATAAGACTAGCTGTGCTATATGGATCAGAATGTTGGGCGACGAAGAAACATAATATCCAAAATGTAAAAGATACTGAGATGAGAATGCTTAGATGGATGAGTGGTATAACATCGAAAGATAAATTAAGGAATGAACATATTCATGGTAAGTTAGCTGTAGCTCCTATAGAAGATAAGATAAGGGAGAGATAACTCAAATGGTATTGACACTTGCAACGTAAGCCACATTGTGCACCTGTGAGGAAGAGTGACTTAGTTACTACGGGGGACAGTATGTAGAGACCCGAAGAATTATAGAAAATAAATAATAAAGGAAAAGGAGAGAAAAAGGGATTTTCTTTTTTTCAAAAAGGGGACTCAGCAGGGTCTCATGGACGAACGTAGAGTGCTCGTCGATGAGCAGCCTTCTTGGGCTCAACAACGAGGACTCGTGTCTCATTAATGAATCCACATCTTATAAATAAGCTACGCTCGGGATCCAGCGAGAAAATTTCATGCAAAATCTCTCTCTCTCTCTCTCTCTCTCTCTCTCTCTCTCTCTCTCTCTCTCTCTTTCTCTCTCTCTCTCTCTCTCTCTCTCTCTCTCTCTCTAAAACTAGTCCCTCTCCTCTTCTCTCTAGAATTTCGGCTTCATTAAAGCCCCGATCGACGATTGGAAGGTACCACACTACTCTTGGGAAGATTCTCTCTAAGTGTGCTAGAGTAATTCGTTGGTTAGGCCAACTTGGGCACCATCCCAAAATCAAGATAAGTAAAAGATTTATGAGTATTATGAGTTGTTTAAAGTATTTGAAATGTAGGTATTATTATACTGAAATTGTTGTGGGAAATGAGGTGATTAATTTGGTAAAAATATAATTTTTAGGCTTTTGAGTTAGGAACGCCGAGGAGCATCAAATTGGGTGTTGTTGTGAGCATCTCAATAAGTTAGGTAAGGGGAATAAATTATAATAGGTATTTTTGTGAAATACTGTGTGAATTATGTGTGAAACGAATCATAGTATTTTCCTGAAATTATTATGATATGATTAACAAAAGAAATCTGTGTGGCATATGATTATATGTAAATGTTGAAATGTTAATTGTGATTTTTGGGTAATAAATAAATGGGATAAAGGATGTATATAAATGATTTTTGTGAAAACAGTGAAAGTATGAAATGCTGATATTTGTGAATATAGACAAATATGGAAATATGTGAAATATGGAAGGGTTTTATGAAATGGGGTAAATATGAAATATTGAAATGTGTATACTGGATATGATGAAACATGTGATATGTAATATATTTTCATATATATATATATATATATGTATGTATGTATGTATGTATGTATGTATGTATGTATATGCATATTATTATGAAATGAAATCGGTATTAAAATATTGAGAATTTATCGATAAACAAATGTGAATTTACTAGGAATATTGATTGGTAAATACTGAATTGTGAATGGTAATTGTGAATATTAGGAATGTGAACATTGCAACTAACAACTGAAATGAATGTTGAATTTGGAAATTCTGAAATGAGAAAAGCAAAATAGTGGAAAAGAAAACCCTGATGGAATGGATATGTAAACCCCGATGGGTTATGATATCGAGCACGGTACCGATGCTAGCAGATGAAAAGTGCAACCACACGGACTCATGGAGTGTGTGGCGAGGTAGTACGAATGGACCAGAGAAGGGTTGTTTATTGCCCCCTGGATTCTAGACCAGGGTATTAGGCGGGCCATTCGTTACTACAGATAGGTATATGAGATTATTTGATCTAACCGGGTTGGCCAACCGCAGTTAGATCCAGCCTTCGAGCCACACAATCCTAACCATGGGGGGAAGCATGGCATGGAGAAAAATCCTCTGGGCAGACATGAGTTATAGACATGGCAGTGTGGGTTACAGAGGATACTCATGTGCTAAATATGGAAATGAAAATGGAAAATGGAAAGGAAATGGAAAATGGAAAATGGAAAAGAAATGGAAATGGAATTGAAATGAAAATTAGAAATGAAATTGCGTGAGTAAAATAATAATTAAAGCAAAGTAAAAAAAAAACTGCCTGAGGGCTTATTGAGTAAGATGAGTGCTCTGATAAGTATCAATTGTAGCTGAACCCGGGTAAATCAGGTTAGGCTGCAAACGATTTCAGGGCAGAGGGAAACTACTTGTATGAGTAGATAAGTTTCTCTATTCGCAGGAACTTTGCGGGTAAATTTGGAATATGAATGAATGATTTTGGAAATGGAAGTAAAAGCTTATAAAAGTTTGTGTTGTATATCTATATGATTATGATTATGGAAATAATATATATATATATATATATATTCTCAGGAGACACTATCACTGATATGTTATATGCTATGAAACAATGAATCTCATATTTCCACACATTGCAAATAAATTATTTTGTCTTACTAAGATGTGTCTCACCCAATTATTTAAATATTTCAGGAAACCGAGATCAAGCTAGTGATAGAGCTCCCAGATAAAGTGGAGCTAGTACCCTAACATACATGGTGAGTGTGTAACTAGGGATGAATGATTTCCTTAGAAATTTGTTATCTTGGGATGTATGTGGATGTATAAAATTCTAGTTAGTTGACACTCTAGTATGTGTATTCACTGTGATGTATGTATATATTTTGTGACTTCCGCTAATAGAAATACTGCTATGATCGTTTACTCGGTACCCACCCTAGGCCAGGTCGTGGTTAAATGGTGTCAGGGTGGTGATGTGGCTAATATGTTATGTTTGTTAATATTAATATGTGGGAAAAAAATTTGGTATGAAAAATCGAGGCGTCACACAGTAGAAGGGGTAGGGGTAAACCTAAAATAACTTGGTAGGAGATAGTGAGTAAGGATTTAATATCCTTGAATCTATCAAAAGAAATGGTCCATGATCGCATAAATTGGCAGAAAAGGATTCATATAACCGACCCCACTTAGTGGGACTAAGGGATGGTTTTGTTGTCGTTGTTGCTGCATAAATATTTTTTCTTGAGCTCAAACTCCGAATTCTCCAAACATTTTTATCTGCAAAAGTCTTTGTTGGAGAATATATCTTTATACACACATGTATTAGTTGTGCAAAAATTATTTGATAAGTACCCTTACTCTACTAAGCATATTTCATATCATCAGAGAGTATATTTTTAGAGTTTCAATGCGTACATTTCTGCTTGTATTTTCAGAAGCATTTTTCATGTACAAAAATGGTTTTAATGTATCGGTTGGGTTCATCCCATAATTGAACTGGGGAGTCTCCACCACGAAAGGGAGATCGGTTTGGTTTAGACCGAAAATTGAACTGGGGGGTCTCCGCCCTTGTAAGGGAAATCAGTTGGGTTTAACCTAGTAATTAAGTTAGGGTTTACCTCGCCCCATAAGGAGAGGTTGTAGCGGCTTTTGCTCTACCTGTTTAAGTAAGCAGGGATAGTGAAATCCTTGGGGGTTATGCCCAAGGCGGGGACGTAGGCTGGTTTGGCCGGACCTCAATAATAAATATCATCTCTCTCTCTCTCTCTCTCTCTCTCTCTCTCTCTCTCTCTCATTTAATTACTGCACTTTAGTTTCCATATGTGTATGCTTGCCTATTTACTGTTGTAATTATTTGCATGCACACATTTAAATTAAATGAGATATACTGCACACGTGTATGCTTGCACTCATAATTTTATAATTTTACGTACACGTTTGTATTATGAATGAGATAGGATATGTGGTGAATCAGCGTAAATATTTAATTTAACCAAAATGCTTTTAAAACCCAATTCACACCCCCCCCCCCCCCTCTTTTGAGATCACACCAATTCCAACAATTGGTATTAGAGCCTAGTTGCAATAAGCTTAACTGGTATTTGCATAAAGATTGCAACGACTCATTTTTCAATGTATCCCTATTTTGAGGGTTAACCCTTTGCAAATCCTCAATTGCTTTTATTGAAAAGATTTTACCATTTGAAATTTGAAAATGCTTTTGTAAAATAAAATATTGGTGGATTTGGAAAGAGTTTGTCAAAGCTTATAATATCCCATTGAAAATTATTTCAAAATGCATGTTTCCCAAAATTTGAAAATGAATTGAATTTGCATGACATGTGTTTTAATGCATATCATTTGTGTATCATGCATATTTTTACTTTGCCTTAGCTACTAATGTTCTTGAAAAGTTAATGTCTTGTTGTAGTGCTAAGGTTTTTGAGAATATTTGAAAAAATGTAGTAAAATTAAAAGAGAGACGTAAACCACTATGAGCTTAAATGACTAAGGAGTAAATCAAAAAGGTATATCAATTATCCTTCTATTTTATTGAAAATTTTATGCAATGAATCATACTGTTTGTTTTGTATTACATTTTATTTTTATGAATCATGTGAATTTAATTATGACTACATGCTATCTTATGAGATGCTTAAAGTAGATCCTTGTTAATACTCATAGGATATTAGGATATTTTTTAAAAAGGGGGTATATTACTTTAAATGCTTAAATAATGTGTGTGATTAAAATTCTAAATTTTTGTATACACTATTATCATCCTAAGAACCATAGGAAAGACAAGCTAATATGAAAATTAAAGTGTTATGTTCAATCTATGCTTAATATAAATAAATATCATTATGATTGGCTATTATATAACAATATTGGATGTAGAATGGTTTTGGTTGAAAATCCCCTTCAAATGGACAATGGTTTTAATTTGTGAAATGATGCTATATGTGTTGTAATACAAATATTTAAAATATAGCATACTATTTTGTCCATCACATTGTAATGAACTTTAAGAAGTTGATCTTTTGTTATATAATGTTTAATCATAAACTCATCATTGAGCTTAAACGATAAATTTTTTTCAAATGATAAATTAAATTTAAGGAATTCATAGGCTCATCCCCATATTAGAAAATATTGGTTATGCCAAATACTATTAATTGAATATAAAACTCTTTGGCTGCCTAACTGAGGGGGAGCAAAAAAAATAGAATCTCATCCAATAAGCTCTTTATTGTAATATGCTTAATTTTGGAAATGTTTTTTATGATATTTTTATTGGATGATTTGTTTGCGCTGAATGCTAAATATCCATCTTTGCCTAATGTTTGTATCATCTAATGGATGACTGGAATTTTAGCTTTATCTGTTGTTTGAGCTGAATGCAACTGTCCATTGTTTGCAAAATGATTATATTAATGGATACTCTATATTGATGAATCTACTAGAATGCATGCCTGTACTGAATACCTCCTGCATGGCTGATGTAGTGATATGAATTGCATGCTGGTAGAGATTATAGGTTCTTGCTTGCTCAAACTGAATTATTATATATTGCATGCTTGAATCTATTAGGTTTAGTGCATGAATTTTTGGGAAATGTTCTATTTACAAACGACATACTGTCAAAATTTCGGTAGAATTTCCCAAATTAATTAAAGATTGTAAAACATGCACTAAGATGATAATAAGTTAATGAATGCAAAAATATTTTTGAAACGATGAGTGAATCATAAAAGAATAACTAACTCTCGCCTTTAATTGAAAATGCATGCAAGATAATTAAATAAGTTAGTACATGTAAAATCTAAAATGCCTTATAATTTGAAAAACATATACACATTTTTTGTCTTAGGCTAATCTAGTTCATGGACACTATTTGGTCCTAATCCCTAGGAAGTGAACTTCATGTAGGACCCAATTGATCAATAAGCACGTCATAAATTTCAAGTCCATCTAACTAAGATATTTGCATGACTCAGGGGGAGCTTTTCATGTTGCACACTCTCATTGTATTTTGAGTTGTGTCATTCTCATATTAAACCCCAATTGCATACCTTTTGAGTATAGCCTTGATTGGTTATCGTGCTTTAAACTGAAATGCACTGTGTCATGCTAGGAGCTAAACAATTAATATTTGCTGCATACTGAAATCCTTTGAAAGGATGAATTTACGATGACTGCTCTTAAATGAACATCATTCTTGAACGTAATGCAAGTATGTGTGCACGCAAATATACAGGAGAGCTTAAGCCCCACTCTTAAGAAAAATCAATAAAAGCTTAATGCTTATAGTCTCTTGCATACAAAGTTATGTTATGAAGGATGAACATATGTTCAGTGTGCTTAAATGAAATTCATCCTTGATTGTAAATGCACTTTTGTGTGCCTGAGAGTATACCAGGAAGTTTAAGCCCCATCCTTGGGAAAAGGATTAATGTCATCTGCCCCATAAACTCACATTATTATTATTATTATTATTATTGTCTCTACATTTTGAGTCCGAAGTCTTTTTAGGAACCATGAACATCATATCCTTCGCCTAGTGAATTAACATTTGATGTGTTTGGTTATTGGGGCATATGAACACCGTGCATGACTTAGTATTTGATTTTTTAGCACATGTGTGGCTAAGGACATTTTACTGGTGAAATACAAATGATTCAACTTATATCCAGTAAAATTTGATTAAAGATGAAAAATAGTACTTATACTGATTGAACGATTAATGTATTTCTCACAACTAGTATCAGTATAAGTAGTTGATAGTATTTAAGCACGTATTCAAATTGATAGAGGGAGCATTTAAAATTAAATATCCATCTTGTTGTGCTCACCAATATTGTTAGCTTAGATCTGTGTTTTGAATTCATTGTGGCTCTTGTGCTTAAATGTGATGATTGTATTGAAAATCTTAATTTAAAACGTATTACTTTGATTAGCCACAGTGTCTTAGGTCCTGCCATGTGATCCTTGGTTTTAAATTGTTCCGATACTTTTAGGATCCATATGTTTGTATTTTTCTGGTCATTTGTTGCTTTGATCTTAAACGCCAAACCAAAAAAATATTGCTTGCTTGGTCTTTCAATTAAAGTTTCTTTTTCAGAAATCACAACATCCCTACTATTTATTGAAAATCATGAGGGGATATAAATATATATTGCAAGAAATGAACTTATATAGAACACATCTTGTTTCTTGCTTATAGGCTTGAATGCATTCATGACTTGTGCTATCTATGTTAAAATCTTAAGTCATGCTATTTCAATTTTTTTAAAGGTGTTGCATAACTGATTCATTACTGTTAACATGTCATTTTAATCTTTTAAATGACCAGTCAAACAGTTTTGTATGCTTAATTGATATTTTGAAAAAAAAAAAACAGTTCAAAATTTTATATGTCCAAATCCAATACCAAATAAGGGGAGAGTTTTCAAAAAGGGGGGAGTTTCTCTTTTAAGCTAAAATTTTTTAAGAATCAATTTTTATACTTAGCTTAGGCCTTTTTGCTAATGCCAAAAGGGGGAGAAATATGTGAGCAAAATGTTAGATTTCTTATGAGGGACAAACATACGGGCAAATGTCTGAGCTTGTGCTTTAATACTAAAATTAAATGCATGATCATGTGTAATGTCTTCTTTTGTGAATATGCTTAAGTTTTACTGTTTATATTTTACATTATGCTTATTCTTAAGAGGAACCTTTTCAGGTTGTACCCATTTTACTATGGTGTTTTTGTCATCATCAAAAAGGGGAAGATTGTTAGCTTTTTTAGTCCAATCCCTGTTTTGATGCTAACAAAGCACAAGTTCCTTATGTGTGTATTTAGTGAATGAACATGTTATAATTCAACACACACATAAATGGACTGGAAATGGAAGCCAAAAGGGACGAGAAGACTATAAACTCAAGCGAAATCTAGAGAAAATGAAGAGCAAAAGAAAAAGACATTTTGATTTTTGTTATATTGCATTTAATTTTTATATTTTTGGTCTGTAATAATGCATGCATTTGCATGATATGTTTGAAAGCTCAAAATGACCTTAGGCTAACCATAGGGAACCCAACACTTGCACCAAAATCCTTTTTCTAAAAAGTCTAAAATCATACAAAGTTTTTGGAATTGCTTTAGGGTCATATTAGGGCTTAAACTGAGGAAGTTACTGAGCTCAGTCGACTGACCAATTTCAATATTAATCAGCTCGGTCGACTAAACCTTGGAAAAGTCAACATTTGACTTAGCCCAATCGACTGACCAATTTTGAACTCACCTTCCACGGTCAACCAAACCTTGGACTTGAATTTTTTAACCTTCCACGATCGACCGGCCACCCAGTACAAAATGCCCTTGGTCGACCGACCTGCATAGAACGGCCGACCATCCTTGAGCCTTGGTCAACCGAACCCACGAAGGGTTCCAAGTCGCCCTACCATGGTCGACCGTCCGACTTCTCTGATCAACCAAGTTTCAATTGAAAACTTATAATTTACACAGGATGATCGACCGGCCCTTGACCTTGGTCGACCGAACCTCTCGAGTTCCAACATTTTTAAATGTTAAAAACACATTTAAAATTAATTAAACTTTTCTAATAATACTGAGTGTGTCCCCAACGGTCATATTTTTCCTAAAAATCAATAAATACCCCTTCATAACCTCATATTACTAACTTTGATTAACTCCAAATTTCTCTTTAATCCTTTTTTAATCAAAGTTCCCCCAAACAAATTTTTATTCCTAAAATTACTCTTTCAGGGCAAAATCTTTTAAGCAAATCTCTCCAACTCTCTTCCATTCTTTTATTTCAAAAATACTTTTGAAGAGAGTACATTTATTTTTGGGCATTCATATTGTTAATTTATAGTTTTTACTCTCACATAACTTTTACCTTTGAAAATTATTTTTTAGAGTATTGCTTGAGTTTCTCCCGATTATTTTCTTGATAAATATTTTTTGGGAGATATTATTTATCGCATAAATATTTTTTCTTGAGCTTAAACTCCAAATTCTCCAAACATTTTTATGTGCAAAAATATTTTTTGGAGAATATATCTTTATACACACACATGTATTAATTGTGCAAAAATTATTTGATAAGCACCCTTACTCTACTGAGCATATTTCATATCATCAGAGAATGTATTTTTAGAACTTCAATGTGTACATTTCTACTTGTATTTTCAGAAGCATTTTTCATGTATAAAAATCGTTTTAATGTATCGGTTGGATTCAGCCCGAAATTGAACTGGGGAGTCTCCGCCCCGTAAGGGAGATTAGTTCGATTTAGCTTGGAAATTGAACTAGGGTGTCTCCACCCCGTAAGGGCGATTAGTTTGGCTCAGCCTGATAATTGAGATGGGGTTTAGCTCACCCCGTAAGGAGAGGTTATAACGGCTTCCACTCCTCTTATTTAAGTGAGTAGGGTTAGTGGAAACCTTAGGAGTTATGCCTAAGGCGGGGACGTAAGCTGGTTTGGCCGAACCTTAATAACAAATATCGTCCCTCTCTCTCTCTCTCTCTCTCTCTCTCTCTCTCTCTCTCTCTCTCTCTCTCTCTCTCTCTCTCTCTCTCTCTCTCCTTATATCATTTAATTACTTACTGCATTTTTGTTTCCATATGTGTATGCTTCCTTATTTACTGTTATAATTATTTGCATGCACACATTTAAATTAAATGAGATATACTGCACATGTGTATGTCTGCACTCATAGTTTAATTATTTTACATACACGTTTATATTATGAATGGGATAGGATATGTGGTGAATCGGCGTAAATATTTAATTTTGCCAAAATATTTATAAAACCCAATTCATCCCCCTCTTAGGATCACACCAATTCCAACACACATCATAACATGCTTTTGAAAAAAAAAAATCAAAACCTTAGAAATTCATATGAGAAAAACTAGATCTTTCCATTTGTTGCTCAAAAATTTATTCCTAAAGAACAAGCTTTGAATACATGCTATATCATCCTATAAATAATAGCCAATACCTTCAACAAGGAATAAACCAATTTTCAAGATAAAAACAAATAAAGCATTTTATTGGTTTTAATAAAATAAACTCATTAATATTGGCATGATTCTTAAGAAATTTCCAACAAAAAAATTTAATACAAATTAAATTAAAAAATCTAGAATTTTAACATTTTGAGCTCAATCCATAAAATAAGTGTTTTTAAGTAATCAAAAATGATGATTTACTTGGTCAACACTTATTCATTTCACCTAGGTGTGGTTTAAATCTTCCTAAACATAATTCCTAATCCTAGGTCCTAAGGATAAAATTCAAAGACCTTATGTATTTCCTTTTAAAATCCATTCCTCCTTGGGTCTCGATGAACTTTTCTTCACAACCCATTCAAGCTTCCTTGCTTTGCCTCTAGCTACTTTAAATGGGCAAAAATATCTTGTGTGACCATTTCTTTCACAATATAAACAAATCGTATTTTCATGTGAGGGTCTTGACTTATTTACATTATTTTTGCTTGTTGAGACATACCCATGTGATTTATAAGAGGTTTTCAAATTCTTTTTTGAAAAGTTGTTTCTTTTAGCTCCTAAGAATTTATTTGAATTTTCTTTACCTCTTTATCATGATCTTCATTTTTTTTTTTTTTTTAAGATAGCTTTTTCCTTCAAAACATTTTCAATTTGATTTTTCAAAATTTTCACCTCAACTTGAAAAGATCCATGGTCTGATTGAGCCTTTTCTATGAGCTTCTCACTTTCCTCTTTAAGGAAAACATTTTCCTTTTTTAAGGTAGGACAAAGACATGGTTCCTTGTCTTTGCATTTTAGCAATTTATCTTCGAGGCTCTTTATTTTTACTTCTAAAGTTTTGTACTCTTCATTTTCCGTTTTTAGGGATTCAATTTCTTCGTTCAAAGAGAGTTCTTTTTGTTTGCATTTTGAAAGAGTTACTTCAAGATGTTTATTTTTCCTTTTAGTTGCAATTAATTCATTATAAAGTTTTCTACAAGTTTCTTCTAACTCATCATATGAAGGAGTATTATCATCATCTTTCGAACTTGTTCCTTCTTCTTTATGTTCGTTGGCCATAAAGCATTGATGTGCTTCTTTCTTATTTTTGCTTATTTCTTTATTCCTAAAGTGTTGTTTATCTATAAGGGATTTCCTCAAGTCTCTTATGAGTGATTTCATATCATCCTTACTATCTTCATCATTTTCAAGAACTTCTTTGCAATTTGTACTAGATGATACAAAAACAATGCATTTATCCTTCGTAGGTTTTCTAGGATCGAATGTCGTATTTTTCTTAAGTTCATAAGTCATAAGTGACCCAATAAGCTCATCAAATGTGAATTTGGTTAAATCCTTTACCTCTTCAATGGCAGTGGATTTTGCATGCCATGACTCGAGTAAAGATCGAAGAACTTGTTGACTTCTTGAGTCTGATCCCTGTTTTGATTATGACAAACCACATCTCATGTTTGCATTTAGTCTTTAAATAGATTTATAATGAAGAAGACACAAATGAGACATGAATTATGGAAGCCTTGAATGCACACCAACGATCATATTCCAAGGTGTATTCCATGAACAATTAGAGAAGCAGAAGACTTAAAGACTTTATTTATTATTCTGTTAGTTGTATTAATTATTTAGGTTTAATGTGTGCATGCATATCATATGATCTAAATTTAAACTCAAACAAGACCTTAGATTGACTATAGAACCTCCAAGTAACATGAAAAACCATTTTCATAAAATGCCTAACTTAAACAAAGGTTTTAAAATAGTCTTGAAGTTAAAAGAAAGAAAAAACTATTTTTTACAAAAGGGTCAGTCGACTAGCCAACTGACCAGATAGTAGAAATGAGCATTTTTCTCACTCCATAACTCCTTATCTTAAAAAGTGTTAAACATTAAAGTTGTGAAATTTTCTCTTATCTTTCTGTTGATATTAAGAACATCCAATTTGGGGTTGTATATTAAACGTTATGATTAAAACACTGAAAGGTGTCTGTATCAAAAAAATTCCGTTCATGTTTTTTCCACCTCAGTGATGGGCGTTTTTCTTAAGTCATAACTTCCTATCCTAAATTATGATCAACACGAAAGTTGTGAGATTTTCTCTTAGCTTTCTGTTGATACTAATAATGTCTAATTTGGAATTCTATAGAAAAATTTATGACCAAAACACTGAAAGATATCCGCACAGAAAGCTCCTCAACGGCCGAAAAACAGTTAGTTTTCAAATTAAATCATATTTTAATACTCTAATGGCCATAAAATGGCTAGTTTGGGTTTTTCCTATAAATACAAGCCAAAGACATTTGAAAAATTGAGGAGAAATATCTTGAGAGTATATCTACACATTCTTTGTTTTTCCCTCATTTTTCATACCCCCTTTGTGCATTAAATTTCATATTTCTCCTACTCTTTCACTTTGAAAATTCTTTTTGGGAGAAACTATTAAGGGTTATTGAAGGAAGCTTGGAGCATATATCCACTAGTATATTTCTACTTCAAAGGTTTCTTTTTCTTGAGGTAATTTTGAAAAGGTTTAAGCATATATTCAAGTTTATATATATTGCTTGAATGCCTCTACTTTTTATTCTTGTTGTTTTTCAAAGATCAAATTTCTCCTACTCTTCTTGAAAATATTTTTGGATAAAAATATTTTGGAGGTTTTATTTAGAAAGGCTTGACCTTATATTCAAGTTTATATGTATAGCTTGATAGCCTTTTTTTTATCATGTTCTTCAAAGATCAAATTTCTCACATACCTTTTATTTGAAAATATTTTGAAGAAATTTATTTTGAAATTGTCTTGAAGGCTTAAGCATATATTTAAACTCATATATATATATTGTGCTTAAGAAGCTTCTTGACAATGGATAGAGCTAATATTCACTTTCATATATTTTGCTCAGAAGCCTTATTTAAATTAAATTTTAAAAGGTCATTTTCATAAAGAAAATCATTTTCTATACTCTTATTGGTCTACTTGAAAAATATTTTGAGAGGAATACCATATTCCACTGAGTTTCATTTTAATATCATATGAGAGTGCATTTTAGTTCTTCATTGAGTACATCTTTGCTTAGTTTGAGAAACACTTATTTGTATGCAAACTTTTATTATTATTATCATTGTTGTATTCTCGGCGTGTAGTCAGAAGAGGATCGCACTGGCCTTTAACGTGCACCAGATTGGTTCAGACCCATTTAGAAGAACTAAAAGCATCCCCTGTAAGGTGTAGTTATTGGTTGTGACTTAACCCCAAAATTTGAGCTGGAGTTTACCTCGCCCCTTAAGGAGAGGTTGTAACGGTGTTGCTCCACCCGGTAAGTGAGCAAAGGTAGTGGAATCTTCTACGCTGATTTGGCTTAAAGTGGGGACGTAGGCAGGATTGGCCGAACCTCGATAACAAATCTTTTGTGTGTGTGTGTGTGTGTGTCTCTCTCTCTCTCTCTCTCTCTTTCTCTCTCTCTCTCTCTCTCTCTCTCTCTCTCTCTCTCTCTCTCTCTCTCTCTCAAATTCTGCACTTTAATTTTTGCATATGTATGAATGTTTATTTATTGTCATTCTCATTTTTCGTACACACTTTAATTTTTAAATGAGATTTAATGTGGTGAATTGGTGAAGTTTAAATTAGCAAAATATTTTTTTAAATCCCAATTCACCCCGCTTTTGGGATCACACCATAACTCTCAGAACTTTTTGAATATTATCCTCCATAGAATAAGTTCTACCAAATGCTTTTAGTTCATTTGTGATGTGTGTGAACCGAGGGAACATGGATGTGATGGATTCCCCCTCATTCATTTTAAACATTTCATACTCATTGGCTAACATGTACATTTTGGACTTCTTAATTTGTGAAGTACCTTCATATGTGACTTCAAATTTTTCCCATATTTATTTACCAGTATCACAACCTCAAAAACGATTGTATTCATCATCACTTAAAGCACAATAAAGAAAGTTTTTGGTTTGAAAGTTAAGCTCAACTAACCTTACTTCGGTTTCTGACAATTCCTTAGGTTGTTTTGGTTCACCTTTGGCATTTTTGAATTCATAATCTCCCTCTAAGATGACTCACCACATCTTGAAATCGTGTGCTTTGATGAAGGTAGTCATTTGGTTTTTCCAAGCTAGGTAGTTTGAACCGTTGAATAATGGCAATCTTGCCATGGATTGTCCTTGGTAGGAGGTACTCGCAAAATACTCCATTTGATCTTTATACTCTAGATTTTACACCTTTAAATGAGAGCATTTGTCTCTAATACCACTTGTTAATCATCGTAGCCCTGGAGTATATACATGTGCCCCACAAAGGATATACAATGTAGAGTCAGAGGGGGGTGATTGACTTTTTTTGCGTATATTAAATTTCTCTACAAATTAAAATCTCTTGGCAAGATGGCAAGCAATTATATCACATTATACAAAACATAAACTATATATATGACAATAAAATAAATAGCAGGGAGAGAAAATCAACACTTACGTGGTTCAGCTCCAAGCCTACGTCCATGCCTTAGCACCAAGCCAAGGATTCCCTAATCCACTATCAATGCTCCTTCCCTAGTGGAGCAAGCCTTACAACTCGGGTACAGAACCCTACACTTGGGAACAAATCCCTACTTGCTTACAAAGAGCCTTTACCAAGTCATTCACCAAGAACCCTCACAATGATTCACAAAGAACCTGACACGAAGTAGATGATTACAATGAGAATACTCCTTGAATGAGCAAATATTAAATACAATCTCACACTTTTCTCTCAAGAATTGTATCAAACAAGATTGGAGAACAAGAGAGATGAGCCCTTGTGAATATGAACTAAGATGCAATGTGTTAAGTTTTGGAATCAAACATATTTTTCACTATAAGCTCGTATAAATCATCAAAACCATGTCTAAACAAGTCTAATAGCTTGTTTTTATAGAAAAATACCCAACTAACCGTTATTGGAACGTTGGGAGCAATTCCCAAACAATACTAGCCATTTTTTCCTGTTAGCATCATTATGCCTGTTGGGCTTGTCAACTAGTGCCCTGCACTCGTTGACTACTGTCAACTAGTCACTCGTCGACGAATTTGCAATTCTCGTCAACTAGTGCCCCAAATTATAAAAGTTTATAAACATGAAAGTTATGAGATTTTTTCTTAACTTTCCATGGACACCAAGATCGCCCTTTTTGGATTTTTCTACCAAAGGTTATGCCCCAAATACCGAAAGTTGTTCAGAAAATTTGATAAGTCCATAACTGAGATTTTAAACCCAACCAAAAAGCCTTTTAATCACTTTAAACATTCTTGGACAAAATTATATAAAATATATAAAGTCTAATGAAGATTAAAACTTGTCCAAGTGAGTTTCCACTTAAATATAAGATATCTTGATTTATGAAAACATCTTTGAAAGATCATTTGATATCTTATATGCTTAGAATGTCCTTTATAAAAAGTATTTGACTTCTTTGAAATTTTAGGACATTAACCATGCTTTGACAAAATTGGGACCAAGTATAAAAATGTTCTTAAAACTAAGATGTTAAAAACTTGTCCCTTTGAAAACATATTTTGAGTTTAGGATTTTTTTTTAACAAACTCTTTGAATTTAACTTTGAAAACCATGAATGTGAGTTTGTGACTTTAATGCAATCCTATAAACTCAAGTGTCCTAGTATGCATATGCAATACTCAACTCTTGCTCAGAAATCATGCTAGAAACACACCCGCAAGAGTTATAACATAGACTGCCTCAAACACTCCCCAAATACATATAAGACTACATTAGGCTTTTTTTGGTCATGCTTAAATCCTTCCAAGTACGTGTTCATTTGATCTTTCCTTCTTGACGTCTACTCGGTCCAATATTTGCCTTCGATCTAGTACTTCATGTACAAGTACCTGTACTAAACATATGATCTGCAAAGATAGGAAAACACTAGGAACAATATATAGGTTAATATCATGAAAACACTTTACACAATGATGGTATAGCCACCAAGGCTAACAGATACAGCAGATAATTGATTCACAAATAAATGATTTGATTCTGGAAAATGATGGTTAGACACATAGTGACTCATAGGACATTTAACTTTACTAGAATGATCTAGTTCATATGTGGGTTTAGGAATACCTCTGGTGGGATGCTGTGGTAGCTATTTTCTAACTAGTTTAGGAACATCCTTAGCCAATGATTAGTGTGGTGTATTAGTTGACTGTGGTGCGAGGGACTCAGATGAGAGTGGAGCCACAACTTCAGTTTCTAGGCGTGCATCAAAACTTTGGTCCAAAGTTATATCATTCAAATCCAATTCACCCACTTCTTGATTGGATAATCCAGGTTGTGGGTGTTCATCACCACTAGCATCCAAATTTATACCACTTGTATCCAAGTTACCCACATCATGATTATCTATGTCTTGAGAAATGTGAACGTCATAGTCTAGAATCTGAACTTCCTCCTGGTACTCCCCTAAAAGTTTAGGCTTAAACAAAAAATACATCGAGTCTTCATGAAAAACAAAATTTAAAGTAATAAACATTCTTTGAGTTGGAGGATGACAGCATCAGTAGCCCTTTTGATTAGTAGTGTACCCAAGAAAAACACATCTCAACGCTCGAGGTGTCAACTTGGTGCGCTGATGCGCATGGAGATGTACGAATGCTACACAACCAAAGACATAAGGAGGTAAGTTTGGAATAGTTGGAGCAACAATCACTTTGGAAAGAGCTAGGGATGGTGTCAGGAAGTTACTTGTGCTCAAGGGTACTCGATTGATCAAATATGTTACAAAAGTGAGTGCTTTGCCCCAATAAGGTAACAAAATTTGAACTTCTATCAATGAAGCACGGACAACCTCCAACAAGTGATGATTTTTTTGCTTAGCTACCCCATTCTGTTGGGGTGTATAGGTACAAGTAGTTCAATGAATGATTCTATGTGATTGCAAATATTGCTGCAATTCAGAATTTATATATTCTCTTCTATATTCACTATGAAGGACCTTAACTTGTGCATTGTACTGAGTATGAACCATTTTATGAAATTTTTTTAATAAGAAGTTCACTTCCCCTTTAGACTTCATCAAGCACACCTGGGTCATCCTGGTACAATCGTTAATAAATATAACAAACCAACATGATCTGCTCAAAGTAGTGACTTTAAATGGACCCCAAATATCAAAATGTATAACCATGAAAAGAACTAGAATTTTATTCAAAGTTAATGGAAATGAAACATGATGACTCTTCGTCAGTTCACAAACTTCACATTTAAAACAAGAAACATCAAATTTTGTGAAAAAAAAAAAGTAGGAAATAATATATTGATATAACCAAAAGAAGTATGCCCCAGATGTCAGACCTTTTCTTTTCCCCTCAAAACCTTCCACCTTCAGAGCTTGACCCAACTTGTATAAACTCTTTAACACCAAGTCCAGGTAGTACAACTTCCATCACCTAACACCACAACCAATTGTCTGCCATGTTCAGATGTCCTTAAACACACAAAATTCAGGCCAAAAAATTACAACAAAAAACAAGGCAGTGGTTATTTGGGAAACTGAAAAAATATTATAGTTCAAATATGGAACATCTAAAATAGAATCTAAATTCAAGGTGTCAGTGAGAGACAAAGATCCTTCCCCAATAATAGGGGTCGAAGTACCATTGCCAGTGGAAACAAATATTTGTGAAGACGGTTTAAGAGTTGAGACCTGTCTAGAATCAAATGTCATATGATATGTAGCACCATAATCAATTATCCATGCACTATTAGAAACAAATGTAGACATATTTAAAAACTTACCACCATTATTTACAACTGGTGCTAATGCCAAAACCTTTTTAGCAACCTCATCAGCCACCTTTGTTTCAACAATCGTAGTAGTACTGGTCTTCTTGGAATTCCTCTTCCGTGGATCACGGTTGTGATCCCACCATTTTGGATACCCCACAACTTCAAAGCATCGACTTTTGGTATGACCAGTTTTATTACAATGAGTGCATTTATAGATGGATTTGTCGGTGCCATTATTTATCTTGTGATGGCTGGGCTTTATTTTGTCCTGCTGGTTTTGAAGAGACTAGTATCGAGCAACCATGGTTGCAGCTTCAAATTTTTCAAAGTCTTCATTCATCGTTGTGCACCAAACAAATTCATGGTGGACCAGTGTATAACATTCTTCTAACTCAGGAACAGGTTCCTTTCTTAAAATTTCACCATGGAATTGTTCAAGTTCAGCATCTAATCCAGTAAGAAGATTATGCACCCTTTGTCGCTGGACCGATTTTCAATAAGATTCAATATATTTCTCACTCTCCATAATCACCTTATCACAATGATCCAACTAATCAAAAATCTCAGTTTATTCTCCATAATATACAAAAAGTACTATGCCATTCTGTTTGGCAGAGAAAGCCTTTAGATTTAAGGCAAAGACTTGTAACTCATTTGCTCCATCATAAAATGCTTTGGACAGCGCCTTCCAAATATCACGTGTAGTGGGTAAGCGAATGTATCGCTTCATAATTTCTGGAGACATAGACATCAGTAGCCATCGTTTGACCTTTTGATTGTCAGTGTACCACCTTTCATATTGATCATCCTTCTTGGTAGGCAGTTGTGAGTTAATAAAGGAGAGTTTCTCCTTCTCTGTGATATGCATCTCCATTAGTTGAGACCACACATCATAATTTGTCTCATTGAGTATAATCCATGCGTTGAAAGGTGATCCTTCAGTTAGAACAATGATAGGAGCATATTTACCATCTGACTTGCTTATGGTGACGGAGATAGGTTTCTTCCTTTTTTTCAAATACAAAGAAAGCAGAATCAAATCAACCTACTTTAAGATTAAGGACCCATAACAACATGACTAATAATCACCAAAAAAAATCCAATCAAATAATTCCCTCAAAGAACTCACAAATCAATTATGTGAAATCTTCAGAATTTTCAATTAACAAAATAAATACAAATCAATAATATGCAAAATAAAGATTTTGCATCAATCTGGGATCACAACCAAGATACTTGTTTGACCAAGATGCTGGTGTAGCCGAAAACGCAAGTGTAGTGGTGTGGCCGAGAGGTGTTTTTTAATAGGATCAAGAGAAAATCAAGCAATCAGATTAACAATAAACAGATTATATTAGTTCAGATGAACTGAGCAGAGAAGAACCTCCGGAGAGAGTTGCAGGGGCTTTGTGATCGGTGATGAACAATCAGTGATCGACGATCAATGTTTCACAGGAATCAATGTGTTCAATGTCGAAAATATTGTAAATTCAAAAGAAAAATAGCAATCTTGGGTGTACATATTTCCCCTTCATTTTCATGGCCATTAACATCAATTCGATATCCACACTTTCCATTCTTACCATAGATAATTAACTTTACTAATTTCACAAGAAATGTGATTGATGTCACATAAAAAGAGCACGAAACTCATAATGTGAGTTCATAAAAGTGTTACAAAAACCTAGCAACCTTTGAACATTTCCTTAATCAATCTCATATGGCAGTCTATTCCCCTATTGAAGTTTGATTTTAAAATGAAGATCTAACTCCTCAAATCTTTCACGTGCTATTTCAAAGTCTTGTAAAACCTCCAACATCAAATAAGTTGAATTCCATTTGTAGAAACAACCAAACTAAATAAAATTTTGCTTTTATATTTTCTATTTTAATTTAATTTTTTTCAATCTTGCACATATTTTACGACATCCCTAACTTGAACAACTGAATCATTCATTTCCTCAACCCATTAATCACAAATAGATTGATTATATAAGCAACACATTGTATATAAAGAAAATTACTATGGTCGAATATATGGGGGATACATCCCAAGCTTCAAAATCTCTCCCATTAATCTCCTGATTAGTTTAAATTTGATTTTCCTTTGTACTCCTTTCCTACTTTCTATCTTTGGATATAGGTATTTGTGGAGCTGCTATGGGATATTCATGCATACAAGGAGTTGCTCGGCCTCTCTAGATTTTGAAATAGGGTTTTCCCTGAGTGTATTGTATATTGTATTTGATTTCCGCTATATTTTGTATTTGTACTCCCATGTACTGTGTATTCCCTATGTATGTATTCCCTGTATGTGTACTCTAGTATGTTGATGTAATAAACATGAAAATTTTGATCTTTTCATCAATGACCTTGTGGGACCCAGGCGCAAAGAAGGGATAATTTTAATTCTAGGAAATCAGAAGGACTTAATTGACAAGGGCTTAATTTTAAAACAAAAGGGACTCAACAGAAAAGGACTCAATTAATTTTGACACAAAAAAGACCTTGATTTAAAAAGGACATAATTTTTAAATAAAAGAAAAAAAAAACTCAATTTCAAACTAACAAGGACTTAAATTTAAAATAACAGGGACCTAAAGGACTTAGTAACAAAAAGACTCAATTTCAACTCACAAGTACTCAATAAAAAGGACTTAACTTTAACACCAAAGGATTCAAATAAAGAAAACCGTTATTAATTTCAAAATAACAAGGACTCAATTTTAAAATAACTAGAACTTAATTTCAACACAAGGACTAAAAAGGACTCAATAAGATTTTTTTCAAAAAGAACCTTCAAATTTTTAGAATATGGAATTGACCCCTTCTTTATGTAAATTACCACGTTGTTACAAAAGGTCCCCATAGACTCTCGACAATGTAAGGGAATAAACAATAGAAGGCCCATATTTTGAAAAGAAAAGAGAAGCCCGTTTAAAATTGGGGTGTCTACACATCTTATTTTACTATGTTTCAAATTTCAGGTTTTAAAAAATTTTATTGAGAGTTTGTAAAAGACACACTATGCATATACATTGCACAAGTTTTTGCCAGTAGCAAACACAAAAGAAAATTTTCATGTTCATGTCATGCACAAAGAAATCAATGTAAAATGCAACAAAGACAATTAAGAAAAAGAAAAAAAAAAAAAAAAACTTAGGTTATAGTGGTAGACACAATAATTAATGTAATGCTTTATTGCAATAAATTTAGTGTCTAAAAAATATTATTTAACAAATATATATTTTTGACTAATTTTTGGTAAAGTTGAAAAAGCAAAATTAAGTAACCATTATCTTTGCACTATATGAATTGACTGCAACTAAAAAATATTAAAATTAATTTCTAAGTCTATAAAATAGCTCAATATAATATTAGATTGTCATCAAATAATTTTTCTTAAATATAAATTATTGGTTATTTTTGGTAGAACAAGCTTTTTGAAAAAAATGGCATGACCTTTTCACATTTCATATTAAAGGCGATAAAAAAAGAAACGTTTCTATTCATTCTTGTCACAACAATATCAATATATTTTCATGTCTAAAACAACTAAGGGAACAAGATTATGTAAGTAATGATGACAATTCCAATTAATAAAGTTAAATTACTTTATTAGAATACATACCCAACCAAATATAGATTGTTGGTTATTTGCGGTCGAATAAGCTTTAAAAAATGAATAAAACACTTTAATCTTTGCACATTTCACATGGAGTGAATGCGACAAAAAAATAAATTTCGTATTCATGTAATAGCTGACGAAAACCTATTCTTACTTCATTGAATATATCATGTATATCCAAAAAGTTGAAAGAATAAGATTATGTTAGTGATATAGTAGACACAATTATTAAATTTTAATTTATTTTATTAAAATATATTTACCAAGTAAAAATAATTCCCACAAAAAATATATCATTAGCTATTTCATGGTAAACTAAACTAAAAAATACAAAAAAGTAAACATTATTTTTGCATATTCCACATTGATTGAATGTGACAAAAATCAAATTTCATATTCATGTCATGTGTGATTGACAAAAATTGTCATATAATTTCAATTTGAATTTTTTTATTTTATTGAGCATATCTTGTTTATCTAAAAAATTCAAAAGAACAAGATTTTGTCAGTGACTATAAATGACATAATTATTAAAGATAATATAAATTTCAAATAAATTTACCTAGTTATGATCAACAAAGTTTTTTTGACAAACACACAAAATTGTTTAACAAGTGAAACACATTGAAAAACATATTTCGTATTCATCGTATTTTCACAACACATTGCATGTGGTGAAATAAATAAATAAATAAGTAGAAGAGCGAAAGATTTTGAAGGAAAACAATTTCCCATGCGATAGAGCACCTTGCCACCAATCAAGTAGCGCCGTGGGTTTTACTATTTTTTTCAATTTAACCTATAATAAAATTTATTTTTCAAACCAAAAACAAATGCCTAGATTTTAGTTGTGACAAGTTTGATATGTTGCTTTGTTAAAAACAAATGATACTGACATCCTCTCCTAATTAACAAAACAATTCTTCTTCCATCTCCCAACTTCACTATTGTTCCCTTTTAGGGTCACATGGTGTAGTGTTGATGAACCGCTATGTTCATTGCCCTTTTGGCTTTTGGTATATGAATGACTGCAACTCATTTGATTATGAATTTATATATGTTATATGCAGAAACCTCAGTTTTAGCTAAGCCTTGCTTTTCCTCTCGATGTGAAAACCCGTCGTAACAACATATTAATTTACATGAAGAGGAATTAATTTTATATTCTGGAAATTTGAGAATCCTTTTTGAAAGCTTATTTATTGAGTCCTATTATTAAATCTGTGTTATTGTGTCATTGTGATTTAAAATTGAGTTCCTGTTATTTTAAAATTGAGCTTGTGTAATTGAGTCATTTTATTTCACAATCTTTCAATTAAATACTTTTATTTTTTATTTTTTTTATTCTCACAATTCTTTTTATTGAGTCCTTTTTTATTTTAAAATTAAGTTCCTTTTAAAATAAAATTGATTCCTTTTATTTAAAATTGAGTCCTTTTGTTTCCAAAAATTAAGTTCACCTTTTTTACGACTAGGTCTATTTTTCTCTCTACCAAGGATATTTATTTTTCGATGATAAAAATTTGGGCAACCAAAAAGTAAAATTGGATGGGCCATGCAATTGGAATAAAAGAGGCATGCAATTAGGCCAACAATGCAAGGGTTGGGCCCAATTACAAAATGAATACATGCATGGGCCATCACAAACCGTGAAGGAGAGTAGCAGCCCTACGTGAGGATGCATGGGCCATGCAAAAAGAAAGGTGATGGAGATCAAAATGCTTTGATTATCTCCTTTGCCAATATGGTGACTCATGGATGACCTCCCGATGTCCATTATTATTCATAATTGTTTTGTAGGTACACCTGAAACTACTTGATGATCATCTACCTTCTGATGGAAGACTTTTGAAGACTTCATTATTTGTGATAGCATTCTTGAAGATGAAATTTTATGTTCGATTTTATATTTTGCATGGACACTATAATTTGGACTTGGACATTTTATTTCAAGACCTTATGGACTCATGGATTGAAGATTTAAAGACTTAGATATTTAAAGACCCAAGTGAAGATGTTGAAGCAAGATCAAGCACCAAGACCCATGTGGGCCCCACATGATTTTATACTCCATAGGCCACACGATTTTGGCTTCCTTTTGGCACATGTTTAGGTTTCAAATTTGAATTGTAATAGTGCGTGATAATTAGACTTTAGTTGTGTGTCTACAAGTTGGAATTCTTTGTTTTTAGTAAGTATTAATTGTGTTAGGTTGTCTTTAGTGTGAGAGTTGTGAGAGCATTTAATGCTTTGTCTCCTCTGCTAGTCTTTATATCCTTGCTCATTGTAAAAACTCTAATTAGTTTATGTTTTGAATATTAAAGAAAAACTTCATTGTTGAATCTTGAAGCTTTGTCCAATCTTATGATTGCATAGTGTTAGGCTACATTGTTCTCCCGGGAGATCAAGTGCTGAGAAACCACTCTATCCAACACCACCATCACCCCCTCCTCCCTATCTCACCCACACAACCTTCTCCTCTAAACACCCACACGACCTCCCCCACTAAAGAACCCCAAGGCCTCCTCTCTCTACACACCCATACCAACCTTCATCTTTGTGTTTCAAAGCTTGATTGAAGGATGTCCGATGTGGTCTAAGCTCATGTTGAACAATGTCAAATCATCCAACGATTCTCTTGGATAAACTCTTTACTTTTCTTGAATCCTTGCTTGATTGTGTGAACCATTACTTGAAGCCTAGAATCTCATATTAGAGGAGCCCACTTGAATTCTTAAATTTCAATATTATCACTTGCCAATATCAATTGTAAGAATATTGATTTGTTAACCTAAAACTTGCATTCTTGAATTTTGAAAATAGCATCTTTTCGCATAAAAACTTGATTCCTTGATAAAGGAACACTTAGGACTTGATTTCTGGACAAAACCATACACTTATTCAAAAATCTTACAACATGTGAATTGTCGCATAATTTATGATGTTTGTGTTTGGTTGATTGAATTCTTGAATCAAAGTATTCACATGTATGTGCTTGCTTGAGGATGGATCGTAGGACTAGGACAACCATACCTATCTTACATCATCTTGATATTAGAGCCTATGTCGGGTTAGGCGAACCGTAAAAGTCCCATTTTCACTTGGCCGAATTAGCCTCCCCAAAATTCCCTCAAAATCGTGACCCCCTTGCTCTAAAAATTCCCTTCGCCGTGAGCCCCTTTCCCTTGTGTTTTTTGTGTTTTGATGGTGACTTGAGTAGGGAATCGTTATCATGGTTGTAGGAATGATATGGACCATGACATGCTTTTAGATGACTTACAAGACCAAATCCATGACTTGACCAATGCGCTTGTAAGAATTAAGATGTTAGAAGCTAATTTAGCTCCTAACCTGTTAGAATTGGTGTATTCCCAAGAGAGGGGGTGAATTGGAATTTTAAAATTTATCACCTAGGTTAAGCCGGATAAACAGCAGTATATACACAACCTAGGGTCTGCCTATTCAATTTCCAAATGCGTAGATAAGTATAATGTGAAATTTAAGTCATACGCATCATTCACCCATAACATACATGTGCGGCTAATATAAAGTACGGAAATATAAATGAACACAAGATATGTTATCGGGGTTCGGCCAACCGTGCCTACGTCCCCGCCTCAAGCTCGCAAGCTAGAGGATTCCACTAAGAGCTCACTTAAGGGTGGAGCGTCACCGTTTACAACCAGGTCAAATTAACACAGGGCTGACCTCAACCTTAACCAGGTCAATTAGCGGGACTGACCTTAACCTACACGCCTTAACAGGACGATGCACCTAGCTTTCCTAACCGGGTCTAAGCCAATCCGGGACTATTCCAGGGCTAGTCTCCCTCTTCAGGCCCGTGCTTGGAAATACAACCAAAGTGTATTACAATGAAATGGTACAGTGATTGTGCTTTCAAGTAAAGCAGATATGTACCCAAATTCGCGCAATAATATAGACCACAAATATGAATTAATTTGTAAGCTCAGTGTGGTCTAAGATGTCAACTCTCAAATAGATTTACTATCGTTGTAATGAGTGCGTGAGAGTGCAAACCTAAATGATCTTTGTATCACAGGATATTCAATCTAAGTGCTCAAACAAAGTTATCATCCATACTTCATATATTTCAATCAACAAGTTTTCTCAATACACATATGTATATGAAGCTCTAGCAACGTATAAGTTTGGTTTGCAAAAGGATATTCAATCTTTGTATTCAGCAAAAGGTATATGAGTTAACGAGTATTGCAACAAAGATTTTATCACACTATCAAATATCTCATCAAATATTTTCAAGATTAATAACACAGTAGATATTTGAAAATGTTTTGCAACCAAAATACAAATACTATCTTCTTAAGATGTTGCAATGGAGGTGCTAATCTTAGAAGATCTATCAAAGTTTTCTTAGGATAGACTTATTAATAAAGTCCCCTAAGAATACTCAAGGTTTAGCTCTCAAGGATAATAAAACAATCAAATATGAATGGGAGAGCAAACCTACTTAGACTAGCACTCAATCAACTTACAAAGGGTTTAATTTGTATGAGAAGGTAAGTATGAGTGTAGGAGGCTTAAGAATGAGTATTATAGGGTTTTGGATTTTCAAAGAATTTTCCCTAATCAAAGTGGCTAATCCCCTTTAATCTTTGCAAATGAAGACATATATATAGGCAAGGGAGAAAATATGACCGTTGGGGACCTATATTATTAGAAAAGTTTAATGGAGTTTAATGCATTTTAACCCTGTTTAGAAAAATATTAACTACGGTAAAAATGGGAACAACCCGAGAGGTCCGGTCGACCAAAAGTGGTTCGGTCAACCAGGACTCAAGTAGCTCGGTCGACCGGGAACATTTTGAACTGAGTGGTCGGTCGACAGGAAAAGGACGATTTTCAAAAATACCGCGGTTCGATCGACCGAGGCCTTTTTGAACTGCTCGGCTCGGTCGACCGGGTTGTTGGGAATTTTCCCAAGACCCTTCAGTCGACCAAGTGGTTGGAGTACAATTTTGGTCGGTCGACCGGGAGGTCAAAATGTTGACTCTTAGGGTGTTCGGTCGACCGAGGTCAAATGACCTATAAGGGGTCGGTCGACCGGGACCGGGTCAAATAGTTGACCCGGACCGGTTTTGGTCGATCGGGCCAATTTGAACTGAGTTGGCCGGTCAACCGAAGGTGCACCAAGTGTGCATTTCGGTCCCTTCTTGCAACATAAAAACCTTATTCAACTGCCTATTACATACAAGTGCAAAGGTGAGGTCCTAGCATTGGGGCCAATTTGAGACACGAAAAAGTCCGGTCGGCGACGAAGTACACCTAGGTCTTCTATGGTGGTTTGAGTTACAAGTAATCATTATGTGAGTGTGTGGTTTCAACGAAAAACCCTAATTACACAGATAATTTCACTGGAAAATTAAATAGAGTTATGAAATTGTCTCAGCTTCTCTTTTGCACATCTTGATCCATCTGATCTGCACAAAAACCATAGATACAATGAGACGGGGTGACCAATAAGGTCAACATAACCCACTACAAGAAAATTTGAGACAGCCCCTTAAGGTTGAGAATGAGGTTGTTTCCCATCACTCTAGGGAGCAAAACCACACTCCAAGAGAGAGGGCAATACCTCAAGAACGACCTCTCATTCCTCCCCACAAAGACCAAATGCTCCTAGAAGGTTCCAATGTCATGACCCTTATGTTTCAAAATGGAATGATGAGAAATATAATGAAGAGGATTTTCAACCAAGGAGACCATATCATAGGGAAAATCATGATCCATATGTGGATGTGATGAAAAGAGTGAAAATCGAAGCCTCTACATATGATGGTCAAATGGAACCAAAAATTTTTCAAGATTGGTTGACTAAAATGGATTCATATTTTGATTGGTATAAAATGAATGACCCACATCGTGTGAGATTTGTACAAATGAGGTTAAATGGGCAAGAAAAGCTTCATTGGATGAATGTTGAAAGACAAGAAGTTCTCCTTGGTCATAGGCCTATAGAGCATTTGGGACATGATGAAAGAAAAGTATCTCCCAATCTCTTATAAGGAACATCTCATGGACCAACTCTATAGCCTTAGGCAAGGAAGTTTGAGTGTGACCAAATACATGAGCAAATTTGATGAACTTTCCATTAGGAGTGGGGTGGAAGAAAGTAATAGCCAACAAATTTCTCGTTTTAGAATTGGCTTGAAACCCGAATTAAGAAAATAGTTGTTTCCCCACCATACTGATTCACTTGAACATGCATTTAATTTGGCACATGACTATGAGAAAATGAGTAAAGCTCAAATGGGAAAAAAAATTGGGAGCACTTCCACTGATACTTACTAAAGAAAGGCAACATCATATGAGAGGACTAGACCCACCAATACTGGTCAAGTGACTTCTAAAAGTAGCAATCCCACCATCCAACAACCATTGGACAAGGGAAAGACACCGATGAATGGAACCTCAAAATAAAATTCTGGGAATGATGTGTGCTATAAATTTCACAAAAAAAGCCACTTTGCTAAACCATGCCCAACTAAAAATTTGGCAATTGAAAGGGAGGATGACGAGGAAGATTTAGAGGAAGAACAACCTTATATTCCCGAGGAAGTAGCAAGTGAGGATGAGTTGTCAATCGAGGAGAATGAAAATGCTAATTTGAATGTCATGAGATGCATGATGGTGACCCCTCGAGAATAAGAGGATTGACGTTGCACTTCTATTTTCCATACTTACATTAAGTGTGAGAATAAAAGTTGCGAAATGATCATTGATGGAAGGTATTGCATGAATGTAGTTTCAAAATTAGCATCGGAAAAATTGAATTTGAAAGTTGACCCTCATCCCAATCCTTGCAATGTTGCTTGGGTAATTGCAATGACAATGCCCGTAAGTCATAGATGCTTAGTTCCCATCAAAATTGCAAATATGAAATTTGGTGTGATGTCCTTCCTATGAATGTTACAGATATTCTTTTAGGAAGACCTTGGCTTTATGACTTTAATGTTTCACATAATGGGCATGCCAACACCTATACCTTTATGTGTAATGGGAAAAAGATTGTCTTGAGACCCCTTGACCCTAAAATTGATAAAAATGACAAGTAAGAAAAGAAAAGGAAAGATTTGAAAGGAAAAGAAAAGGTTGTAAATTCATTTCACATTTTAAATAAAAAGCAATTTGAACAAGAAAGCAAAGAAATACAAGTTGTCTATGTTGTGGTGACCAAAGAGGGCGACTCCATTCCTGAACATGAGACACCACCTGAGCTATCACCCATACTTTCTAAGTTTAAAGATGTTATTTCTGAGCCTCCAAGTGAATTGCCTCCCATAAGAGACATTTAACATGCCATAGACCTTGTTCTAGGATCATCTTTGCCTACTTTACCTCATTATAGGATGAATCCTAAAGAACGTGATGAATTGAAAAGACAAGTTGATGAGTTGAGAGGTAAGGGATTTAAGAGAGTGAGCCCATGTGCATGTCCCACCCTTCTCACTCCAAAGAAAGATGGAACATGGAGAATGTATATTGATAGTAGATCAATTAATAAGATCACCGTCAAGTATAGGTTTCTCATACCTAGGCTTGATGACATGTGTGAGGATTGGTGTAATCTCAAGAAGGCGGGGGGGTGAATTGGATTTTTAAAAACTTTTGCTAATTTTTTAACCAATTCACAAATGACATCCCAATCAAAATTAAAGGCGTGTATGTAAAAAAATCACAACAATAAATATACAATCCTACACATGCGAAAATATAGAAAGAGTAGGGTTAGAGAGAACGACACCGAGATTTACAAGGTTCACGCCCGCCTATGTCCTTGCCTCAAGCAAACCACTCGAGGATTTCCACTAGCTTGCTCCTTTAAATAAGGGCAGAGCCGAAACTACAATCCCTCCTTACAGGCAGAGAAGCCTCTCCGAGCAATATCCCCCGGCTCGGTATGGTACACATCGTAATCCCTCCTTATAGGTGGAGACACCCCTCCGAGCAATATACCCTCGCTCGATACGGTTCACACCATAATCCCTCCTTATAGGTGGAGACACCTTTCCAAGTGATATACCCTCACTTGGCACGGTTCATAACCCAAACCACGAAGGAATGATTTGAAAATAAGTTTTGCATACAATGAAATACTCCTTCAAGAGCTAATTTGTACATTGAAAAATATTTCTAAATACACTCTCAAATGATTTTAAATATGAAGCTCGATAGAGTATGGTATTTCTCTCAAAAATATTTTTGCAAGCAGATGAGAGTATGGAAAATGAATTTCTCAAGATTAACCTTTGAAATATCAAGAATAAGAAGCCTTTGAATAACCCAAAGCTTTCTTGAATAACCCAAAAGATTTTCTCCAAAAGAGTTTTCAAAATGAAAGTAGGAGAAATATGAATTTGATCTTCAAAATGTGTATAAAATGAGAATAGGAATCAAAGAATATTCAACTATGCTTTCAATATAATTCCCTAACTTTCTCCAAGTGAATTGGCAAGGTATTTATAGCCAAATTCAAATTATAGTCGTTATATAACCGTTGGAGAATAAGATATTAATTTATTTAAAAAAAAAAGACTATTTGAAGCTTAAAATAGCTTAAACTCGAGAGTTATAGTCAACTGACCCAAGGTTCAGTTGACTGGACCAAAGGCGATTTCCTTTTTAGTGCGATTTGGTCGACCGGGCGTATGATCCTATCTGCCAAATCATCCTTGTATGAAGACTTGTCAATCGGGCTTATGATCCAATTTTTCAAGCCTTCAATAAAAATGAGTTTTGGCTATTTCTTCTATTCGGTCGACCGGGCTGATCATCCAGTCGGTTGACCCTATAATAAAAATGAGTTTTTGGCCATTTTTGACTTCAAAACCATTTCAAACCTTTTGTAGTTGTTAAACATTTTAAGTGAGAGGTTTTCTATGAAAGATTGGAGTTCTTAAGGTCAATCTATGGTTGATGGTGAGCTTCACATTAAGCCAAATGATATGCATGCACAATTGAAACCTATAAACATTACAACTGAAAAATATAGGTCTTCAAGCTTTTGCTCTTCAGATTCCCATGGAATGTGCCAAGAAATGTGATCGCATAAGTGCTTCATGGCATCCATTTTGCATTGGTCATTTGTGCTTAGAGAAACATAAACGTGTTCAAATACTTAACGCACAAATGAGATGTTGTGATTTGTCATTATTAAAATGATATAGGACTCAAAAAATCAACAATCTCCCCTTTTTGATGATGACAAACATAGGAGCAAAATGAGGTCCTCCTAACAAGGCTCCCCCCTACAATATGCATAATTTCAAAAGATAGTCAACATAATTTAAGCATATTTAAATTGAAGACTTTTGAATTTTTAATTTGAGCAATTTGAGTTTAGTTTGGTTCAATTTGCATTTTGTAATGAAGCTGACTTTGAAAAAAAAAATATTTAGATAACAAAGTCACATGATACACATAAGTAATTACAATTTTGCAATCAGTATCATGTCTATATTTTAGCTTAAAATCATTTCCAATTGTGAATAACAAAAAGAGCAATAGGATGCAAGTTGTAAGATAAATTTTGCTATTATGTCTATATTTTAGCTTAAAATCATTTCCAATTGTGAATAACAAAAAGGGCAAGAGGATGCAATTTATATGATAAATTTTGCTCCAAAAACTTCTCTCCCTTTTGTCATCAACAAAAGGGCTAAAGCATCTTCCCTTTGTTAAGAAGATCATTTAAACAACAAAGCCCTTAAATTTTTTAACTTCATGACAAAGATTGAATTTTAGAAAATTACAAATAGCATATGTCATGAATGCCTTTAAACTTAAAAACTTGAAGCAAGAGATAAGATTTATCTTTTATAAGTTCATTTCTTGCCATAAAAATTGCATTTTGTAAAAAATTTCCCTTTTTTTTTTTAATATCATCAACAAGTACTAGTGACTATGCTTTCTATATATGATACTTTTAACACTAAGGTCAAGCAAGCTTAAAATTTTTTTGGTAAGTATTTAAAAAAACATTTTATACTTCAACCAAGAAAAAAAAAAAAGCAACCATATAGATCCTAAATATCAGAAAATTTAATACAAGATCATATGGCTAAGCCTAGAATAATTGTGCCTAAGAAACATATTTTCACTTAAGATTTAATGTAAAAAAAAAAAATCATTTTGCTTAAACATACATGCCATAGTAAGCCTTTAAAAGAAATCTAAGCCAAAGGATGGGTGAGTGTAAAAAGATAGAATTTTAAGTTCAAAAGCTCCCCCTTTTTATCTAAGTACTAGTTAGATGCATTTAATCACTTATACTCATCAAGGATTGATATCATTAAGTGCTAATCAGTATAAGCAACTAGTTTAAGCCTTTTAAGCAATTCTATTGGATATTGATTAAGCCGTTTTTATCCAACCAGTAAAATCATTCCTATAGGACACACATGCATCAGAAGACTAATGTTAAGTCATGTAAGGTGTTCAAAAACCTTAGAACAATCCATATCTATTCATAGATTCATACAAGCAAGATATGATGCTCATGGTATTCAAAGGAGCCTCAGGACTCAAAAAAAAAAAACAATAAAAATATGATTCATTTGAATCTATAAGATAGTTAAATTAAGGCATGTTCTCTCAAAATAGACCTCATGCTCTCTTGTTTGTTCTCATGCACACAAAAGTTCAACATACAACATAAATATTCATTTAGCACATAGTCATCTTCGTATTACATTCCATATAGCATACGATAGCCAATCAAGGTTGTACCAAATTATCATACAATAGTTATGTTGTTGGGGTTCAACATGAAAATGACCACTCAATTAACTTAATAAGTGTGTGTGAAGTGAAACTTCCCCTAAGTAATGCACTTACTCATAGTTTTATGGACTATAATCATGTATGTGATATTGAATTTAAAAGAGGATGATTAACCATTTAAGTCCTAAATGAAGTTCAGAATATATGGATTAGACCAAATGGTGTTAATGAACTAGAATTTCCTAAGCATAGAGAATATGTATATAATTTAGAGTGTCTAGGAAAATTCAAAGAATTTTAGCCCTGCAATGATTGTATATGTTTTCAATTTAGCATATAGCTTTTAGGATTCAACATGCAGTTCACAAGAGCATGCACCAAATACCTAGTTGTTTCTATAGTATGCAATTCACAAAGTCTGCATCAGCCATGCAGATGGCGTTCAATTCAATCAGCATGCAACAACCTAAATCAACTACCAGTGCTACATCAACCAGGCAGATTGTATTCAACACAATCTAGTATAACCAATAGCAGTTCATGTCAAAAAGAGAATATAAACCATCCATCAAATACATTTAAACATAAAGCAAGATATGGATGGTAAGTGCTCAGTGCTACACTCACAAAAGGTAAAATCATAAAACATGATAAAAGATGAGAATTTATAATTACAGACCAAAATATGAAATTATTTCTCAGGTGAAAGATACATAAAGAGCTGCTACCCCTTAGATACACAGCCTGGTCCTCACCACCATTGTGCTCTCCATCAGATGACCCTACCTCGCTGGCACTAATATCCATAGGATTTCTCCCTTTTTTATTGTCAATGAAATCAACTTCATTGAAGCGGTCATTTATGATTGTGAAATTAGATTGCACAATATCTGTAAGCTCAATGAAGTCATTATGAATGTCGATGAATCGGGAATCAGTGGAAGCTGTAAATTCTTTGAAATCGTTCTAGATTGAGGTGAACCATGAGTTATTAGATTCCATAAACTCATTGAAAGATTTGAAGAGTCTTTCAATGGCGGCCATGATCTCAGCATTAGAAGGCAACTCAGGCTGCTGGGGCTAGTCCTGTTATCTCCTAGTCTCCTATGTACTGGAGCTTGTGCTACCCAAATGTTCCCAACTAATTCATACCCCATTTGTTTAACTGTAGTTGAGGAGAAGAAGTGTCTAAGGTTTTCCATTTAACAAGCAGTGATTGCCCCTTGGTGAGTCCTAATTTTTCATACACTCTGTTTAAGATTCCCACGTAAAGCATTATGATCTTATGCCCATTGGTCTTAGCAAACATCCATTTAATAATCAAACTGGGCAAGTCAACCTTTTTCCCCATCATCAAACACCACATTATAAAGCAGTCCAGAAAGGAGACATACACCTGTGATCCACTCTTAGGCAAAATGTTATACGAAATCAGGTGGTGGATCACCTTAGCCTCTAAGGTAAAGGTCTTATATTCTGGAGGGTGGTTTAGGTTGACTATAGGGTATTCCATCACCGGGTTCACAAAAGCTTCAACAATGAAGCCTTGTTCATTTATCCAAGAAGACCCGTGGTCAGGACAGTTAAAATCACCTCTCTCAATATCAAAAGATTCGGCTAGGAATTCGGCATCAAACCTAAAGGTTTGTTCAAGAACCCGAGTGCAATACCCACTGTCATCGTGACCAAGGTTTACATAAAACAAGTGAACAAGATTTGGGTATACATCCATAGGTTGTAATGAGACAAATTTATCCCAACCCAAAAATCTAAACATATCCATAATATTTTTGAAATATAACTCCTTAAATGTAAGATCCTGAATTTTACTGATGAGTGGATCTATTGTTCTGAAGTGTGCCTTGTATCTCTTATGCTCTTTGGTGGAGATATACCATTTTCCCAATGTTTCTTCGGTCTCTTGAACTAATTTTCATTTCTTCGCTCTAGGCATGGTGAGGTACAAAGCAAAGGAAGGAAGTTTTATGGATTAAGGATTTGAATAATGCAAGAGCCTTAGGGGAAATATCAACAAAGAGTTAAGGAAGAAAAGAAGAGAGGGTTTTGTGTGGGAGAAGAGAAAAAATGAAGCATTCAGACGCACAAAAACTTTTATACCCCGACAGTCCAGTCAATTGGGGACACTCCCAGTCAATTGGTTCTTCATTAAAACAAACCATTTTTCTCTCTGGTCGGTCAACTGAGAACACTTCCAGTCGATTGGATCTTCATAAACTATGCAAATTCCACCGGTCAGACGACTGGGGACATGTTCGATTGACCGGAGTGCAAATAGAAAGATCCAATTGATGGTCTGGTCGACTAAGGACAATCATAAGGTTCCGGTCGATCGTTGGTCGACTGAGGCATTGTTATCATTGTGCCTAGAAGGGTTCCATCGACTGGAATTATGGTTCGGTTGACTGGGCTTCAAAAATTCTGAGATATTTGCCTCTTTTGTGGGTCGTTTCGATACCTATTCTTCCTTGAGTCTTGGCGGGTTAAAACCCAATGATTCTTTGACTCTCCAATCTTGTTTAATTTTTACATCTTTTCTTTTAAATAGGCAATCAAATTTGATGTGGCCCTTATTTTTACATAGGAAGCACGTGGTGTGAGTATAGGCACTAGAGGAGGTACTAGTATAGAATTTGGAGGCTTTTACAAAGTACCCTATGTAGAGGTTATTTTTCTTCCTATTTTCGATTCCATTAAATCCTATGCCCTTCTTGTCTAAGGTCATCTTTTGTAAGCCTATTAGCTTATCAAAATTCTCTTTACCTCTTGTGAAAGTATAGATGATCTTAGATTGTTCTTCTATTTTACTTTGGAGGCGAAGCATTTCTGAATCTTTTATGCCTTTGCAATTTGCTTGTAATCTTACAAGTTCTTTAGCCATCTTGTTGATTTTACAATCAAGTTCAGAAATATATCAATCCTTCTCATTTTCAATAGAAATTTGGGATCTTAGATTTTCTAGATCTTTTACCACATTTTCAGTATTGTTTTCTAATCTCATGATTTTCAAGTCTTTTTTCATTTTCAACAAGAATTTTATATTCTAATTCTTTCATTGAGGTTTCATTATTGTTTTTCAACGAAATATATCGTTTATTGATTTTAACAAGAATCTTATGAGTCCTAATATATTCCTTTTTAAGTTCCTTATAAGTTGGCATGCTTTTATCACCATATTCATCACCTGATTCACTACCATATTTATCACAAGATACATTACAAGATTCATTACATGAATCAATAACTGAAGTGGAAGGAGGAGAATGTACCTCTTTGTTGGTTAATGCTATAAAGCAACGATTTCCTCCTTCTTGATCATTTAAGCTTGAATCATTTGGAGTGGTGGCATTCTCTTCCTTGGTTTCTCCATACTTCTTATCAAGTTCCTCCCAAATATCCTTAGCACTTTGACATGCCATGATTTTTTTAAAAACACTAGTATCTAAAGCACAACATAGCATGTTCATGGCACTAGAATTGATTCGCATTAAATTTATATCATGCTCATTCATTTCATTTTCTAGTTTGGGAAACTCTACATTATGAACAATTTTTATTGGGATATAGTTCCCTTGATCAATTACTTTCCAAACCCTCCAAGTTACTATTTGAATAAAAATGAACATTCTTTGTTTGCAAGTGGTGCAACCTAAACAACGAAACATTGGTGGCCTTGTAAAGGATTGACCCTCACAAAATGGGGATACATCCTTGCCTCAAGCAAACCACCCTAGGATTTCCACTATCTTGCTCCTCTAAATCAGGTTGGAGCTGCCACTACAATCCCTCCTTATAGGCATAGAAGCCTCTCCGAGCACTATCCCCTCGCTCAGTACGGTATACACCGTAATCCCTCCTTATAGGCGGAAACACCTCTCTGAGCAATATGCCCTCGCTCGGTACGGTTCACACCATAATCCCTCCTTATAGGTAGAGACACCTTTCCAAGTGATATACCCTCACTTGGCACGGTTCACAACCCGAACCGCGAAGGAATGATTTGAAAATAAGTTTTGCATACAATGAAATACTCCTTCAAGAATTGATTTGTACAATAAAAAATATTTTCTAAATACACTCTCAAATGATTTTAAATATGAAACTCAGTAGAGTATGGTATTTCTCTTAAAAATATTTTTGCAAGTATATGAGAGTATGGAAAATGATTTTCTCAAGATTGATATTTGAAATATCAAGAATAAGAAGCCTTTGATGCAAATATATATGAGTGAATATATGCTCGAAGTTTTCTTGAGTAACCCAAAAGATTTTCTCCAAAAGAGTTTTCAAAATGAAAGTAGGAGAAATATGAATTTGATCTTCAAAAGGAGTATAAAATAAGAATAAGAATCAAAGAATATTCAACTATGCTTTCAATATAATTCCCTAACTTTCTCCAAGTAAATTGGCAAGATCTTTACACCCAAAATCAAATTATAGTCGTTATATGACCATTGGAGAATAAGATATTAATTTATTTCAAAACAATCTGACTGTTTGAAGCTCAAAATAGCTTGAACCTAAGAATTCTGATTGACTAACCCAAGGTCCGGTCGACCAACCCAAAGGCGATTTCTCTTTTAGTGTGGTTCAGCCCGTAGGGCGTATAACTAGGCCTATCGGATCATCCTTGTATGAATACCAGTCGACCGATGTTAAAATTGGTGTATTCCCAAGAGGGGGGTTGAATTGGAATTTTCAAACTTTTCTCCTAGGTAAGACTAGATGTTAGCAGGATATTACAACCTAGGGTCTTTCTAAGCAATCTCTAATGCGCTGATAAATATAATATATGGAAATTCAAATTATGCGCATCATTCACACCAAAACATATACATGCGGTAAATATAAAGTGCTTAAATATCAATAAACACACGATATGTTATTGGGATTCGACCAACTGTGCCTACATCCCCGCCTTTAGCTTGCAAGCCAGAGGATTCCACTAACGGCTCACTTAAAGGTGGAGCACCACCGATTACAACTAAGTCAATAAGCACAGGGCTGACCTCAACTTACACCTTAACAGGATGGTGCACCTAACTTTCCTAACCGGTCTAAGCCAATCCGGGACTATTTCAAAGGGCAAGTCTCCCTCTTCAGGCCACGCTTGGAAATACAACGGTATTTTCTCAATCAATAAAATTGGTATAGTGATTATGCTTTCGTGTAAAGCAAATATGTACCCAAATGCACTCAGTCACATACACCACAAGATGATTTAATATGTAAGCTCAGTGTGGTCTAATATTTTAACTCTCAAATGTGTTTGCTATCAGTGTAATGAGTGCGTGAGAGTATCAATAAGAAATCTTTGTATCACAAGATATTCAATCAACTGATTCACACAAAGATGTCAAGCAAGTTTCAAATGTATTAGTCCGAAGGATATATCAATCACGTAAATAGTAGATGACATATATGCTCGGTTTGCAAAAGATATATAGTCTTTGTATTCAACAAATGATATGCAAATAAATATTGCAACAAAGATCTGTATTACAAACACAAATATCTTCTCAAAGATATATCTATATAAATCACACAAGATATTTGAGTATGTTTTGAAAATGTTTTTGCAACACAAAGACAAATACAAGTTTCCTAAGATATTGCAACAAAAATGCAATACTTAGAAGTTTAGGCAAGTCTTCTTAGGATTGGCTTATGAACAAAGCCCCCTAAGAATACTAAGGTTTAGCTCTCGTAAAATTTGATTCAACAAAACACAAATGGGAGAGCAAACCTATCTAAACAAACACTCAATCAACTTAAAGAAATTTTAAGCAATGAAAGAGGGTAAGTATGAGTGATTGAAGTATAAAAATAAGTAGTAGGATTTTTGAATTTGAGAGAGAATTTATTAATCACGTAAGCTAATCACATTGCTAATTTTCCCAAATGAAGGGGTATTTATAGACACCCCATGAAATAAAACCGTTGGGGACATAGCCGGGATTATTAGAAAAGATTAATGATGTTTTAAATATTTTAATCCTGATAAAAATAAGTTAACCACGGTAAAAATGCAAGGCCACCCGAGAGACCCGGTCGACCAGAACCATTTTGGTCGACCAAAGTTCTTGAGGCTCAGTCGACCGGGCCAAAAAAGAACTTCAGGTTCGGTCGACCGGACGAGTATGTCCGAAGGGTGATTTTCCATTTTGCAAGGTTCAGTCGATCGGGAAGAATTGAACACATGGTTCGGTCGACCATACCATTGGGACAACTCCCGAGGACCCTCGGTAGACCAGAGCGTTGGAGTTCATTTTGTACTTGGTCGATCAAGTAGTTAAAAAGTTGACTCCTAGGAGGTTCAGTCGACCAGAGTCAAATGACCTGTCATGGCTCGGTTGACCGAATTGTGGTCAACAAGTTGACCTGGTCCAGGTTCGGTCGATCGGGGCATTTTATACATAGTAGTTTGGTCAACTGAATGTGCACATTTTGTGCATTTTGGTCCTATTTCAACCAACGATCACCCTATAATAGTGCCTAAAACATATAAGTGCAAAGGTTAGTGTCCTAGGGTCTTTTCTAAGTCTTTTTGTAGACACCGAAAAAATCTGGTGTCGTGTTCCCTAAGGTTTGTCTAAGGTCATTTTCATTTTGAGCTTACATATTAAACCATGTAGGTGATGCATGTAATTATTACAATCAAAGCCCTATTTACTATTATGGACCTTTCCTACTTAAATATTATAGACCCGAATATAAATTACAACACATAAATTATATCTAGGTTCTTCAGGGTCTTCGTTTTCCTCTGGGTCTTCAAGCACCATCATAGGATACTGCCAAGATAAATCTGCACATCAACTTGGTAGACATTAAATACCTGAGTATTTGTCATAATCAAAACAGGGTATGACCCATAGGGTCAACAACCGAGCTTATAATCTAGTCTATCGAGCCCTCAATAAAAATGAGTTTTGGCCATTTCTTCTATTCTGTTAACCAGGCTGATCATCCGGTCAGCTGACCCTTTAATAAAAATGAGTTTTTGTCCAGTTTTGACTTCAAAACCATTTCAAACCTTTTGTAGTTGTTAAAAATTTTAAGAGAAAGGTTTTCTATGAAAGATTGGAGTTCCTAAGGTCAATCTATGGTCAATGGTGGGTTTCACATTAAATCAAATGATATGCATGCACAATTGAAACCTTTAAACATTACAACTAAAAAATATAAGTCTTCAAGCTTTTTCTCTTCAAATTCCCATGGAATGTGCCAAGAAATGTGATCGTGTAAGTACTTCATGGCGTCCATTTTGCATTGGTCATCTGTGCTTACAAAAACATAAACTTGTTCAAATACTTAACGCACAAATGAGATACTGTGATTTGTGATGAGTCCCTAAAATGCACTATTTTAGGCCCCCATTTTCCTTTGTTCATCCTTATTTATCTTGTATGTAACCTTTTGTTGACGTAGTTTGGAGTTATGCAAGGTTTATTCGTGTTTTAGAAAATACAGGTTAAAACCAAGGAAATAAGCATTATGAGGAGCCAAAGGAGTGTATGGGATATTCAATGCTCAAATTAGATGCTCAGCGAAGCTCCTAAAGCCTCAACACACATCAAGGGAGAAAAGACTTTGTTTGACCATATGGTGCAACCAGAAACACAAGGGGCGACCAGGTCAGAAACTGTAGACTCCAAGGTTCAGACTTAAAAAGAAATGTTGCGAGGTTTGACCAAGTGATCGACCAAGTGACCTTCAAGAGCTACCAGGTCGAGATACTGAAGCCTACTGAATTAGAGACACGGAGAGTCTTAACCAAGTGCTTGACTAGGGAGACCGTGAAAGGAGACTAAGTCGAGTTCCTGAGTTGAACGAAAGATTGAGATACTGCAAGTCTCAACCATCAACTCGACTAGCAAGACCCAATGGTACGACTACGTGGAGAAGATCTTAACTTGAATTCCTGATTTTTCGCGAACCCCGACCAGGGCATGACTAAAGGAGAATAGGGGTATAACCTAGTCAACAGCGATGATCTTTTGCATGAGAGTTTGGCAAAAATTTCCTATTTTGAAATTCAAACCTTGTATGCCCTAATAGGTATAAATATTAGCTTTGAAGATGTTCTTTGGATTCCTATTTGGCCTCTCTTAGGGGAGAAAAGACTCTGTTTGATCATGTGGTGCGACCAGCAACACTAAGGGCTACCAGGTCAGAAGTTGCAGACTCCATGGTTCATACAGAAGAAAAAATGCTACAAGGTTTGACCAAGTGATCGACCAAGTGACCTTCAAGAGTGACTAGGTTGAGATATTGAAGCCTATTGAGTCAGAGATACTAAGAGTCTCGACCAAGTGCTCGACTAGGGAGACTATGAAGGGCGACTAAGTCGAGTTCCTTAGCTGAACTGAAAATTAAGATACTGCAAGTCCCGACCATAAACTTGACTAAGGTGTGACTAGGTCGAAAGGATCTTAAGATGAATTCCTAATTTCCCGCGAACCTCGACCAGGGCACAAACAAGGGAGAACAACGGTGCGACCTAGTCGACAGCGATGATCTTATGTGTGATATTTTGGAAAAACTTTCATATTTTGAAATTCAAACCATGTACACCCTAATGGGTATAAATGTCAGCTTCAAATATGTTCTTAGGGTTCCTCTTTGACCTCTTTTAGGTTAGTGATAGACTTAAGACGTCATTGAGAGCCATTTAGAGTAGTAATTAGTGTAGATTTCAAAACTTGTTCTAGTTTGTGCAATAAGTATTCGAAGGCCCGTGACAACCTACGAAACTCTTGTGCTTCCAAGTAGATAGATGATCATTTAGTTGTAGCTGTAGTCATTAGTGATAGATGATTTGAATGCAATGGAATGATCTTTTAGATGCTTTCATCTTTACTCTTTTCCTTTACTTGCTTTCATTTATATGGTTTCCTTTACTACTTTCTTTTACCTTCATGCACTTTAAATGCTTGGATTGTGATGAAGTCTTAGGGATAGGATAGAACTACTAACAATTTAGTCAAATATACTTAGTAGGCTATGGATACTAAAAATAATTTTTATAATCGTTGAGATAGGGTATACTCTCGTTCCTGATCGTGCTCCAAACGATTAGTGCACCCTTGCTACCCTGTGCCCTCGAACAGCTCCTTTCACCATCTAGCCTAATATGGATAGCTGACAGAACGTAGTTTATGCACACGACATTCTAGGTCGGATTCATGATTGAGTACTACTTTGTAGGAGTAAAGTTAACATAAAATTTACATACTTTCAGTAGGTTGTTAGAAAACCCCCATCAAAATCTCTCCCTTTCACTTTCTTTTACACAAATTTTAATAAACTAGATTGGAAGTGGTTCATAACTTTACTTCATTCAATAGCATGAGTTCTTAAAGAAGTACTTCCCAATTGGGAAGACTAACCAGCTGCAAAGGGCCATCACTAGTTTCTCACAGTTAAATGGAGAACTATTTTTTGAGTCCTAGGAGCGCTTTAGGGACATATTACATAAATGCCCACACCATCAAGTCCCTAAGTGGTAATTAGTTCAAACCTTCTACGAAGGATTAGCTAAACAAGATAGGTCAATGGTAGATGCATCTTGTGGAGGTACTTTCCTCACTAAACGGTCTGGGTTCTATTTGAGAACCTCGCTAAGAATTATCAGCAGCATGTAGTTGCTGCTCGTAGACCATCCCAGCCTTCCACTTCCAAATCTAAAGAAGTCTATGAGTTAACCACGAGCCATGACCTAGTGCCCACACTGCACACTATAGTTCAAAAGCAAAACCAATTCTTGTCCTTAGGATAACAACCACAACCAGCAGTGTGTGCAGAGGTGTGCACCATCTGTTTTAATTCTTCCCATTCTAGCTATAATTTCCCCCACACACCATCCCAACTTGAGTTTGTGCAGAAAGAAGTGATGGTTACCCACAATTGGTATGATAGGTCGTCAAATAACCCCTATTCCAACATATACAATCCTAGGTGAAAACAACACCCTAACTTTTCCTGGAGGCCACAAACTCTAGGTTTCCAAACACAAAGACCATAAATATCACCCACTACTCCACCTTTTCACCCATTCCAAAATTCCCAAAATCCTCCTATGTCTGCCCTTAAACCTTCATCACACCAACATCCATCTCCTCCGCAACCCCAATATGATAAATCTTTTTAGGAGACGGTGTTGAGAGCCATTAAGGACATTGAGGCTGATAACCAAGTGGATAGGAAATTACTCCACTCTCATTCCTAGTATATTGCCAAGCTAGAAGCCTCCATGGGCTAACTAGCTACTTATTTGAGTCGAAGAGATGAGGGTAAAGTTCTAAAGTAGCCTTTAGTGCACCCTAAAGGTCAATATGGAGTAGAATGTGAACCGGACGTTGGTCCTCCATCATATCATGAGCAAGCCCTCATGGTGACCACTCTTTGTAGTGGTAGGGTAATAAACAATGGGGTAGAAGAGAAGTTAAGTAAGGGCAAGGGTAAAGAAAACATGGGGACAAAACCCAATGTTGAATCTTGCACCCCCTCCTACTCTAAATCGATGTGCAATCCCGAGGTTTCCACGCTCTCTGCTGGAGGATCAAGGCCACACCATTCCCATTATATAGCTTCTTACGTCCCTCCAGTGTCATACTCCACAATCCTTCATGCACGTGCTAAGCCTAAGAAGGAGGAAACTGAGGAGTCCATGATGGATACCCTCAAGCACGCAAAAATCAATCTTCCTCTCTTAGATTTCCTCAAGCGAGTGCCTACCTATGCTAAGTTTCTCAAGGATTTGTACACCCAAAAGTGTAAATTTAAGGTGCATCTAAACAAAAGAGTCAAATCAACTGAGAATGTAACTCGATTCTTCAATGTTCAATTCACCCCAAACTTAAGGACCCCAGCGCTGCTACCATCTCATATGTAATTAGCGATTGCACCATCAATAGGGTCCTTCTAGATTTAAGGACAAGTGAACATACTTCCCTACTCAGTCTACAAGAAATTTGGCTTAGGAAAATTGCAGCCTACCCCGGTTACCTTGCGTTTCACCGACCAATCTATAAAAATACCCCAGGGTGTTATAGAGGATGTCCTAGTAAAGGTCGATAGGTTCTTTTAACTTGTTGACTTCCTTGTCTTAGACATAGAACCTACTGATCCATCACAGCAATCGGGCCTAGTCCTTCTAGGTCTACCATTTTTAGCCATGGCTAATGCACGCATTTAGTGTAGGATCGGTGTTATGGACATATCCTTCGACAACATATAGCTCCAGTTGAATGTGTTCTGCAACCCTTGACACCCACCTGGTGACATTCCTATCGAGCATATAGACATGATTAATGAGGGTGTCGAGAAGGATGCTCCTTAGACTCTTTCGAGTGACCCCCCTGAGACTAGGCTTCCATTTGACCAACCTTCTACATCAAGTTTAGAGGATTTGTATGCATGTATCTATGTTCTTAGTAAATTGGCCTCTAACCTATAAAAAAGGCCCTAGAAAGTTAGGTTCGAAAATATTCCCACTCTCTCTAGCATTTCAACACGCCCTTCCATTGAGGCCCCACCACCACTTGAGTTGAAGCCACTACCAGCTCCTCTCAAGTATGTCTTTTTAGGTCCCCAAGAGACCCTGTAACAACCTCAAAATTACATAATATTTTTCAGGTCTCTACAAACCCTACACATTATCATCTCATCCATCTTGAATAGTTTTCAAGAATCTAGGCTTATTCACATTCTAAAAAAACATGTGAAAGCAATAGGGTGGTCAGTGGAAGACCTTAGTGGTATAGATCCATCCATTTGCATGCATTGAATTCACCTGGAGACCAATTCTAAACTCATTTGTGAGATGCAATAGAGACTTAATGTAAAGACCCAAAAAATAATAGTAATTAAATAGAAGAGGGAAAGGAAAATTCGAAGGAGATAAAGTAGGGTTCGTCGACGAATGCCCTGGCTTCATCGACGAACTCCATTGTATGGTTCATTCACAAAGTTTAGTGTTTTGTCAACGAAGAGATACGGAGATGGGGTGTTTTGGACCCATTGGTTCGTTGATGAGATCCTTACCTTCGTCGATGAACTGCCTTCTTCGCCTCGTCGACGAGTACATGTGGCTCATCAACGAAGCCACGTGGCCAGTCACCTATATATATGCCAAAGACAAGTTTCAGGGAGAGAATTAATTTGTCTCTCTTTTCTCTCTCTAAAATTTCGTTCCTCCCACATTCCCTCTACAATTCCGACCCAATTTCTCCCCAATGCAATGATCAGAAGCTACCACGATGATTCTGGGGAGATTCTCTACAACTTAGCCAAAGCGGAATTTTGATTTGAGAAGTTTGGGAACCATCTCAAAATCAGGGTAAGTAGATTATTAAAGAGTTATTTGGTTTGCAGGTTTTTCTGAACCCAAATTTGGTAGTAGATGTTGTTATACTGGGTTTGGGATGATTAATATAGGTGTTGTGAATTTAGGGTTTTGGGACTTTTTCTGTAGGCAGGTTAAGGAACCTAGCGGGTGTTCACAGGAACCCAGGTAAGATAATGAATAGTTTATAATTCAGGAAATATGAGTATAAAAATTTATTCTAGGGAATTCAGTTTTTTGACAAGAGAATATATATGATATTTTCAGAATTATGGAATTATGAATGTCGTGGGCATGAGTTAGAATTAGTAGATGAGTTTATTTTGTCAGATAAGGGAAATATGATATGCTAGTAAATTCAAAAATTTTATCAGTAAATTATAGTATTTGTTTATTAAGATACAAGGTATCAATTATACAGTTTTATAGATTTCAAAACATAAGTTTTATTAATTGTGTGGCCTGAATAGATATTTGTTTAGTACTGAGTTTATATAGTTTTTCAAAATACTATGATTTATAGTATTTTTGCACAGAGATATGTTTTATAGAATTATAAATTACAAATTACAGTGTATATACAAACAAACTTATACAGACAGATATTATCCAGATAGATATTTACCAGACAGATATTTTACAATATTTACAGATTATCATGATTTCTAGAATTTCAAATCCATAACACTCATATATTACAGTCTATTTAGTCTGATAATACAGATCAGATATTACAGTTATTTCAGTCAGATATTACAGTATTTTAGATCAGTTTATAGTATTATGGTTATTTTAGAATCATGATGAAAATAGCAATATATATGTATATATATATATATATATATATATATATATATATATATATATATACAGTATATATACAATATTAGACCCTGATGAAATATTTCAGTCAAATTAATTATTTCATTCAGATTGAGTCAATAAAGCACGGTACCATAGCTATTTCAGATCAGAGTACAACCACATATCTCAGTTAGTGTGTGGATTCCGTCAACCGTGCCTTGGAGGGATTGCAAGTTCCCCAGTATTTAGGGTAGAGGTAGCCAGTTTGACGAGGTAGATGCGAGTACCAAGCCTTTGGAGAGATTGCAGTAAGGCTGGACTGAGGATTGATAGAATTTTCGAGTTGACTTACCTAGTAGGCCAACCAAAGTAAAGTCCCGCCTATGGGCAGCACAACCTTGTCATGATGGGTTAAATCATGAGATACAAATTTCCAGGGTAGTTTTCACAGTTATTTATATGTATACAGATTTACAAGATCACAACAGATATATATTATAATACTAGCAATACGATTAAATAGAAAACTTTGATATTACAAATGTATTTTAAGCCACATTTACACAATATTGTGTTTTATATAATATCTTAGTTCAGTTATTTATCAGTAGTTATTTATGTAAACTCAGTTTACATACACTAGTAATAGCATATTTCTTATTACTGAGCGTTGTCTCATCCCAATAAATTAACATTTTTCAAGTAATCCAGCTAGACGATCAGATCAGGCTCGTAGGTAGAGAGGTTGTCTACACTACCCTGTCTACAGGGTAAGTGTTATTAGGGGGTTGTATTTTTTAGTAGCATCTAGGAGTTTTGGGTAGTAGATACTGGGATGATGTGTAATGATGTATGTATATTTTGTGGAGATACTGTATTCTGGTATTGTATGTATAGTTGTACAATTTTATGTTTTATGCTGCATAGGTGTATTTCAGTAGTCATTAGAGGGGTATCGGAGTAAGGTAATTTATAGTCTATTTTATATAATATAAAAAAATGGTATGAAATTTTAGGTTGTTACATTTTGGTATTAGAGCCTAGGTTGCTAGGTTCTATAGACTCTAGAGTATAGCAGAAAACAATACCAGAATTTAGGGATGAAATTTTGGAAAAGGATAGAACAAAATATCAGTGAATTATTGTTGGGGAAACTAGGATGAAAATTTAGGGTTTTTTTCTGCAGTTTGGAAGCAGGAACTTCTGAGTGGTTTTTGTGTTTTTCTTGGGGTGACAATTTCAAGAAACCCATAGTAAACTATCATCGGTTTCTTTTTCTACATAGTAGGACTAGACCTTAAATTAGTGATAGGAGGTATGGGGGATATTTTAGTTAGAATAGTATTATAAGGCTTAGATTCTCAGAATAATTTGTTGTTATTGTAGGATGGACCCTGGAGGTAGTAGTGCTCATGCTAGCGGTGATGATGGAGCAGGGCCCTCTAATATGGGCGGTGGAAACTCAAATGCTATTTTATGCAGGGTAGCTCAACAGTTCATGGCTGAGATTGCACGAAGCTCCAGGGAGCAAGGAGGCCCATCCGCAGCCCAGGGATATACCATAGAGAAGTTCATGAAGATAAATCCTCCAACATTTTCAAGAGTAGTTGATCCTGCAGTTGCTAAGAAATAAATGCAGGAGATGGAGAAGGTATTGACGGTGCTCCACTACACTGATGAGCAGAGGGTTCTTTATGCCACGTATAAGTTGATAGGAGAGGCCGAGAGATGGTGGACAGCCAGGAAATTATTGGAGGAGCAGAGGCCCATACCAGAGCATATGACCTGGAGCCGATTCAGAGAAATATTCTTTGATAGATACTTTCCCTCCACTATCAGAGAGGCTAAAGTGCAGGAGTTTTTGAGTATGACTTAGGGGCCTTTGATAGTTCAGTAGTACGTGGTAAAGTTTATAGAGTTGTCATAATTTGCTCCATACATAGTTCCAAATGAAGCTAAAAAGGCCAGGAAGTTCGAAAGAGGTCTGAGGCGAGATATATATAAGCACGTGGCAGTTTTAAAGATACAAGACTTCACTGAGTTAGTAGATAAAGCCACAATAGCATAGGAGAGTGAGTAAACAGATGACAAGACACCGAGAATTTCAGGGTGAGCCGACTTATCGCATCTGCCTCATATGTGGCCGGAGGCATCTAGGTGAGTGTAGAAGGAGAGATAATGTTTGTTACCAATAAGGGAGACCTGGTTATAAGGCTTGGTCATGTCAGGGATCGGCGGCACATGAACCTTTTCATAGACCATTCCAGGGTGGTTACCAGGCACCCCGTGGAGGCCAGCAAAGGAATACAGCACCGGAAAGGGTCTATGCATTGACACCGGGAGACATGTAGACTACTGGAGATGTCATGATAGGTATTATTGCTACTTTACCATATAAAGTTATTGTTTTATTTGACACAGGTGCCACCTATTCTTTCGTGTCGTCGGGATATGCTAAGTTATATGGGATTAAGGCACAATTGTTAGATGTTGAATTGTTAATAGCCACACCGGGTGGTCCAGTAATGAGATGCAGGAGGGTACCAAAAAATTTTCCAGTGGACATTCAAGAGAAAGTACTACCAGTCGATCTTGTGGTACTAGACATACAAGGGTTCGATGTGATATTGGGCATAGGCTAGTTGGCTACTTACCACGCCAGCATAGATTGTCATCTAAATGAAGTAATTTTCAGACCCCCAAGTGAGAAAGAATTCAAATTTACGGGTTCACGTGTGCACGCCTCACCACAATTAGTGTCAGTCATTCAAGTGAGGAAACTGCTTCAGGGTGGCTGCTAGGGGTATATTGCTTACATAAAGGAGTTTCCAAGGGAAGAACTGAAATAGATTGATATTCCCATAGTCAAGGAATTCCCAAATGTTTTTCTAAAGGAGTTACCTAGTTTACCACCTGATCAAGAGATTGAATTTGTTGTGGATCTATTACCAGGGTCGGCACCAATATCTAAAGCACCTTACAGGATGGCTCCAACTAAACTGAAAGAATTGAAAGACCAGCTGCAGGAGTTGATGGATAAAGGATTCATCAGGCCTAGTGTGTCACCTTGAGGAGCATCAATCCTGTTCGTGAAAAAGAAAGATGGGACCATGAGGATGTGCATAGATTATAGATAAATAAACAAACTGACAGTCAAGAATAAATATCCTCTTCCCAGAATTGACTATCTATTTGATCAGCTCCAAGGGACCCAGGTCTATTCTAAGAGTGACCTATGGTCGGGATATCATCAAGTGAAAGTTAGAGCATAGGACGTATCAAAGACAGCTTTTCGAACCAGGTATGAGCATTACGAGTTTTTAGTGATGCTGTTTGGATTGACTAATGCACCAGCAGTGTTTATGGATCTAATGAATCAGGTGTTCCATCAGTACTTAGACCAATTTGTTGTAGCATTCATTAATGATATACTGGTTTACTCGAAGAGTTTTGAGTAGCACAAGGATCATCTGAGGCTGGTATTGAAGGTGTTAAAGGAGGAAAAGTTATACGCTAAATTCAAGAAATGCGAACTCTGGTTGAGACAGATCACTTTCCTCAGCCACGTGATCTCCAAGGATGGCATATTAGTTTATCCAGGTAAAATAGAGGCAGTGGTGAATTGGGTGAGACTGGGAAATGTCCAGGAGGTTATAAGTTTTCTAGGTCTAGCAGGTTACTACTGATGCTTTATAGATGATTCTTCCAGATTATTAAGTCCACTAACACAACTCACAAGGAAGAATGTGAGGTTTGAATGGACCTATGATTATGATCTGAGCTTCTAGGAGTTAAAGCGGCGGTTGGTCACTACACCAGTACTGTCTATTCCATTAGGGGAGGATGGATTTGTTATATACAGTGATGCATCCCAGAAGGGACTTGGATGCTTGTTGATGCAGCATGGAAAGGTTAATGCCTATGCATCTCGATAGCTTAAGGAATATGAAAAGAACTACCCTGTGCACAATCTGGAATTAATGGCAGTGGTGTATGCTCTGAAGATCTAGAGGCACTATCTTTATGGTGGGAAATGTGAGATCTTCATCGATCATAAAAGTTTAAAGTATTTCTTCATCCAGAAAGAATTGAATATGAGGGAAAAAAATATGGTTATACCTCATTAAGGACTATGATTGTACGATCAACTACCATCCAGGGAAAGCAAACGTGGTAGCTAATGCGCTGAGCCGAAAGTCAGTGAGTACAGCATTATCAACAGTGGAGATTCAACATCCAATTCGAATGGACCTGGAGAGGCTCGGTGTAGAATTAGTAGAGGGAGATCACCTGACATTTATTGCTAACTTGGTGAGCCTTCCTTACAAGAAAGAATTAAAGCTGCTCAAAGAGATGACCCAAAATTGGTTGAGCTGAAAGAGAAAGTGTAGGACGGACAGGAGGAGAAGTTCAATATATCAGATGATGGAGCTCTATGGTTTCATACCAAACTGTGCGTTCCTGTAGATGTGGAGATTAGGAGAGCTATCTTAGAGGAAGCACACAAATCCTTATACACAGTTCATCCTGGCAGTACTAAAATGTATCGGGATCTCTGAAAATCTTTCTATTGGAGTGGAATAAAGAAAGAGATAGTGAAATTCATGGAATAGTGTTTTACGTGCCAATAGGTAAAAACTGAGCACCAGAGGCCGGTAGGATAGTTGCAGCCACTCCACATTTTTGAGTTAAAGTGGGACCATATATCTATGGACTTCGTTACAGGATTACCGCTGGTGCTACATGGTCAGAACGTGATTTGAGTGATTGTAAACCAACTGACAAAGAAGGCCCACTTCCTACCTAGTAAGGTTGGCTACCCTATGAACATACTGGCAAAGATTTACATTCAAAAGATAGTTCGACCCCATGGAGTGCCAGTATCTATAGTCTCATACCGTGACCCACATTTCACATCACAATTTTGGAGGAGCTTGTAGGAGGCTTTGGGGTCTTAGTTATCATTCAACACAGCTTATCATCCTTAAACTGATGGGCAGACAAAGAGGACGATTTAGATACTTAAGGATATGCTTCAAGCATGTGTGATGGATTTTAGGGGTAGTTGGACCCAGTATGCTGCTAGTTGAGTTTGCATATAATAATAGCTATCAAACCAGCATCAGGATGGCACCTTACGAGGCATTGTATGGTAGGAGGTGTCGTTCTCCACTATATTAGGATGAAATGCATAAGAGGCGAGTTTTGGGACTAGAGTTAGTGCAGCAGGCATACGATAAAGTCCAACTAATTAAAGATAGAATCAGTGCAGCTCAGAGTCAACAAAAAAGCTACGCAGACACTCGTCACCGAGAATCGGAGTTTGATGTGGAAGATTAGGTGTTTTTGAAAGTAGCACCACTGAGAGGGGCTATGAGATTTGGGGAGGAAGGGTAAGCTAAACCCTAGGTTCATTGGCCCATTTGAGATACTCGAGAGAGTGGGTCCAATCACCTACAGGCTAGCGGTACCACCAGCACTATCCAAGATACACGACGTATTTTATATTTCCATGTTGAGGAAATACGCCCAGATCCCTCCCATGTGATCAACTATGATCAGAAAGCTACCACGATGATCCTAAGGAGATACTCTACAACTTAGCCGGAGCGAAATTTCGATTTGAGAAGTTTGGGAGCCATCCCAAAATCAAGGTAAGTAGATTATTTAAGGGTTATTTGGTTTGTAGGTTTTTTTGAACCCAGATTTGGTAGTAGATGTTGTTATATTGGTGTTTGGGATGATTTATGTGGGTGTTGTGAATTTGGGGTTTTAGGACTTTTTCTACAAGCAGGTTAGGGAACCTAGTAGGTGTTCCCAAGAACCCAGGTAAGGTAATGAATAGTTTATAATTCAGGAAATATGAGTATGGAAATTTATTCTGGGGAATTCAGTTATTTGACATGAAAATATATATAATATTTTCAATATTATAAAATTATGAATGCCTTGGGCATGAGTTAGAATTAGTAGACGAGCTTATTTTGTCAGGTAAGGGAAATATACTATACTAGTAAATTCATAAATTTTATAAGTAAATTATAGTATTTGTTTATTAAGATACATGGCATCAATTATACAGTTTTATAGATTTCAGAACATGAGTTTTATTAATTGTGTGGCCTGAGTATATATTTGTTTAGTATTGAGTTTATATAGTTTTTCAAAATACCATGATTTACAGTATTTTTGTGCAGAGATATGTTTTATAGAATTATAAATTACAAATTACAATGTATATACAGATAGACATCATACAGACAGATATTATCCAGATAGATATTTTACGGACAGATATTTTATAGTATTTACTGATTATCATGATTTCCAGAATTTCAAATCCATAACTCTCAGATATTATAGTTTATTCAGTCTATATAATACAGAGCAGATATTATAGTTATTTCAGTTAGATATTACAATATTTCAGATCAGTTTATAGTGTTATGGTTATTTTGGAATCGTGATAAAAAAGGTAAGATATATATATATATATATATATATATATATATATATATATATACTAGTATTATACAGTATCAGACCCTGATGAAATATTTCAGTCAGATTAATTATTTCAGTAAAATTCAGTCAACAGAGCACGGTACCATGGCTATTTCATATCAAAGTGCAACAACTCATCTCAGTTAGTGTGTGGATTCCGTCAACCGTGCCTTAGAGGGATTGCAGGCTCCCCAGTATTCTGGGTAGAGGTGGCCGGTTTGACGAGGTAGATGCCAGTGTCGAGCCTTTGGAGAGATTGCAGTAAGGCATGACTGAGGATTGATAAAGTTTTCAGTTGACTTAGCTAGTAGGCCAACCAGTTCAACCCTGTCATGACGGGTTAAATCATGACATACAGAATTCCAGGGTAGTTTTCACAGTTATTTATATGTATACAGATTTACAAGATCACAGTAGATATATATTATAATACTAGCAATATGATTAAATAGAAAACTCCAATATTACAAATGTATTTTAAGCCATATAAATTTGAGTTACACAGTATTGTGTTTTATATGATATCTCAGTTTAGTTATTTATCAGTAGTTATTTATGTAAACTTAGTTGTCACACACTAGTAATAACATATTTCTTCTTACTGAACGTTGTCTCATCCTAGTAAATTAACATTTTTCATGTGATCAAACTAGACGAGCAGATCAGGCTCGCAGGTAGAGAGGTTGTCTACACTACCTTGTCTATAGCATAAGTGTTATTAGGGGGTTGTATTTTTGAGTAGCATCTAGGATTTTTGGGTAGTAAATACTGGGATGATGTGTAATTATGTATGTATATTTTGCGGAGATATTGTATTCTAGTATTGTGTGTATGGTTGTACAGTTTTATGTTTTCCTCTCCATAGGTGTATTTCAGTAGTCATTATAGGGGTATCAGTGTAAGGTAATTTACAGTCTATTTTATATAATATGAAAAATTGGTATGAAATTTCAGGTTGTTACACTTAACCCCATTATGAAGGAGGTGGTTTTGAAGGAAGTGGTCAAACTCTTAGATGTTGGGATCATATTCCCTATCTCTAACAGCAAGTTTTTGAGCCCCACGCAGGTGGTCCCCAAGAAATCCGGGATCACAATTGTTAAGAATGACAAGGGTGAAGGTATCCCCACTCGCGTCACTAGCGGGTGGCGAGTGTGCATTGACTATCGAAAACTTAATAATCTTACCCGAAAAGATCACTTCACATTACCATTCATTGTTCAAACACTAGAAAGGCATAGAATTTCTATTGCTTCCTGGATGGATATTCTAGATATAATCAAGTTGTAGTCCACCCGAATGATTAGGAGAAGACTACCTTCACCTACCCATTCGGCATACTTGCCTATAGGAGGATGCCTTTTGGGCTATGTAATGCAGTAATGCACTAGCGACTTTTCAAAGGTACATGCTGGCTATCTTTTCCGACATGGTTGAAAATTTTCTTAAGGTATTTATGGATGATTTCTCTGTGTTTGGATCCTCCTTCGATGCATGTTTGGACAACCTGTCCAAAGTCCTTAAAAGATGTGTTGACAAAAACTTGGTGCTAAGTTGGGAGAAGAACCATTTTATGGTTCAAGAGGGCATAGTGTTGGGTCACATTGTCTCCGCTAGGGGGATTGAAGTAGATAGGGCTAAATTAGAGCTAATTTCTAAACTTCCTCCCTCTACTTCTATTAAACAAGTAAGGTTATTCCTAGGGCATGCCGATTTTTACCGACGATTCATCAAAGACTTTAGAAAAATGTCTCAGCCCATGACCGACTTGTTAATAAAGGATGCACCCTTTAAGTTTGATAAAGATTATCTTACTGCATTTTAAACTCTTAAGACATTGCTCTCTTATATCCAAATAATGCAGCCACCCAATTGGTCCCTCCCTTTTGAGATCATGTGTGACTCATCGGATTACGCTGTAGGGGTTGTGTTGGGACAATGGGGGACAAGTTGCCTCATGTGATCTACAAAGCTACAAAGACTCTTCAAGGAGCACAACTGAATTATACCACCACCGAGAAAGAGCTTCTAGCAATAGTTCTCGCCCTTGAAAAATTCTACTCATATCTCCTAGCGTCAAAGGTCAATGTGTACTTCGACCATGCCGTGTTGTGGTACCTTCTCACCAAGAAAGAGACCAGGTTGACTCTATGAGTCCAATCCTATTTTGATAATGACAAATGACTTGGTATTTGATCAGTGCAATGAGAGTGTGAATAGGAACAATATTTGGCATGCACATAAATGGAAGTCATGAGAATTAAAGAATATACAACCAAGCACAATCCATGGAACTAAAAGTGCATAAGAATGGATATGCAAGCGTCAATTTCAAGATAGTCATGGGAATGGGTATTTAGATTTCATTGTATTTGCATATTTTATGTGATATAGCTAGAAGCTCAAAATCATACCTTAGACTGACCTTAGGACACATGCATATCATGAAGAATTTATTTAAAGAGTCTAAGTTAAACTAAATTTTGGAGGCAAATTTTTAGAAGCCTCATCGACGAACCCAATGGCCTCATCGATGAACGCACGAAGGCCACTTGATGACGAACACCTTGTTCTCGTCGATGAGAAAATACCGAGAGCACAAAAATTTCAGACAAGTCTCTTGTCGACGAACGAGTGTTGAACACTCGTCAACAAAGGTTTCCTGTCATCGATGAATGTTGGGCGCAGAACTTTGGTTCAGCAGGGATACATGTGGAATTTTGTTCAGATAAAATGATCCAACGGCTGGGATTAAACCAAGGGTTGAGAACACTTATAAAATTAACCTAAGAACCCTAGTGCCTCACTTTTTGAATATATCTTAAGAGCGTTAAACTAAAATTCTCCACGGGCCTGCATTCCAACTTCTATACATCAGGTTTTGGGCATTCTCATTCAAGATTCAAAAGCTTTCACTCATATCTTACTACAACATTTCATTCATCTTGAGGTTTGAGGTTTGGTAAAAGTATTTTACACGTTTAAATATTTTTGTTTTACCTTAACTCATAAAATCTATATATATATTACTTGGGAAAAAAAATAACAATCCAAATATTTTATTCACTGATTGAATATACATACTTGAGAAAAAAACTGATTGAACTAAACTCTTTGAGATATTCTTGAATTTATTTATCGTTCTAAGATTGACTACTACAAAAACTATTTGATTGCTCAATTTGAGAGTGTTTTAAATATATATGTGTGAGAAATCTTTGGAATATTTCAAGTCATATTTTTATTCAAAGAGATAATCTTGCAAATTACTTTATAGCTGGAACCTAGATCTGAGTGCTACTAAAGATTATTTTTACAAGGATCATATCTTGATTTTCCTACATCAAATGGATTGGTTTGAAACCCTAAAATCTCCAAAGTGTTTAATTATAAAAAAAAATCAATTTTTCAGAGATATTATCTTGAAGGTAATTTTGTGAAGCATATCATACATATAACGATTTTATCGTTACATACATACATACTGAGCTTCAAGTTTTATCATATAAATATGTGTTAGGGATTTCTATTGTACTTAGCAGCTTGTGTAGAATCATGCTTTAGGTTGTGAACCGGGTTTAAGGAGAAAATTGTATCTCTTGTAAGCAGTAGATTAGGAGGAGGTTGTACCTCTTGTAAGCAGCGGATTGTAAGGGAAGCTCCGTCCCGGTTAAAGAAGAAGGGATTTAGTGGAATCCTTGAGTGGATTGCTCAAGGCGAGGATGTAGACCAGGTTGGCTGAACCTCGTAAAAATTGTGTTTTCTTTCTCTTTTCCCTTACTCCTTTTAATTTCTGCAACGCATTTCATTACCAATCTTGCATGTGTGTATGTTGAATAACCTTACAAGCACTTGGTAATTAATTGGGTATAATTCAATATAAAATTATTGGATTGAATTAATTTCAAGCCTTGGTTATTGTTTGTGTTAAATCTTAAAATAGGGACTGATTGATGAAGTAAAATTAAATATTTTCAAAATACCCAATTCACCCTCCCCCCCCCCCCCTCTCGGGATTACACCTGAGTTCACATTTGGTATCAAAGCGAGGTTTACATAGACTTAATCATTATTTTGTAAAACGATCACATGGCACACATCAATGTATCTCCATTCGGTGAGGCTCATCCACTAGACCACCAATTTTCTGTGGTGTAAATTACACTTAGTGGAAACGTAGGATGAGCATATACCTATTAAATGTAGATTGGAAAGTATGGAAAATAGTTTCTAAGGGAAACCATGTTCCCATGAAAGTAGTTGATAAGGTAAATGTTCCTAAGACTGAAGATGAATATACAGAGGAAGACTAGAAATCTGTGCAAATAAATGCTATCGCAGTGAACTTGTTATTTTGTGCACTAGATGTAAATGAGTTTAATAGGGTGATGGCATGTAACACTGCTAAAGAGATTTGGGAAAAGTTAGAAGTCACATATGAAGGTACTAAGGAAGTAAAATATAGTTGGATAGACATGCTTACTAGTGAATATGAGGCTTTTAAAATGACTGCTGATGAATCTATTCAATCCATGTACACTAGATTCACACGCATCATGAATTCTTTAAATGCTCTTGGTAAATCTTACCCTACTTATGAGTTGATCAGGAAGATACTTATGGCACTACCGCCAGTTTGGGAAGCTAAGGCCACTGCAATAGCAGAAGGAAGGAATCTGAAGGAGATGTCAGTTGATGAATTGATCGGTTCGCTTATTACTTATGAACTAGCAATAAATGAAAGGAAGAATGACCAAAAAAAAACTAAGAAAGTTACAACGCTTAAGGCATCGTCCAACAGCTCCAATGAGGGAAGTGATTCAAAATTGGATGATAATATGGCACTTATCACTAAGAAATTCAAAGAGTTCATGAGAAAGAACAAGAAATATACCACGAAATTCAAGGGCTCAAAAACAAAAAAGGGAGAGTCAAGCAGAAGAAAGCAAAAGGATGATCTTCCCATGTGCTATAACTATAGAGAAGTTGGACATATCAAGTCAGATTGTCCCCAACTCAAGAAAGTGTCTAAGAAGAAGAAGAAGAAGAAGAAGAAGGCACTAAAGGTTGGCTGGGATACTTGCAGTACCAGTAGTTCAAAATCTGAATCCAGTGATGACGAAATTGCAAATCTACGTCTGATGGCTCATGAAGACCACGAGGTACAATCTTTTTGTTCTGCTTCATCTTATTATTCCAGTGATTCGAAAAATGAAAATAGCATGCTTTCTTATGATGAATTGCATCAAGAATATCTTCCTTAAAATGCTTGAGAAAACGAATAAGAAAAATCTTGGGTTGAAATTAAAATTGAAAGAATTTTCAAAGTTAGTAGAAAGTCAAAATAAATCTCATGCATCCCTCATGAAAGATAAGGATTTGAAAATTAAAGAGTTTGAAAGGTATTTAAAAGATAAATCTAAGATTATCTGTAAATTTACAGAAGGACAAACTAATTTTGAAAAACTCCTTGAAATTCAAAGAAACTCCCTAGAAAAGGAAGGTCTTGGTTATAATGGAAAGGATAACCTAAAATAGAGACATCTTTACATGGGATATTTTATAAGAGAGTCAAAAACTTATGTTCCAACTAAAGACTATTATAAAAATATTACATGTTTTAAATGTAAGAAGTTGGGTCCCATAAAATTTGACTGTCCTTTTAAAAATAAAGATGTCAAAATTAAGAAAGTCTAAAAGTCAAAGGAGAATCTAGTACTAACCCTCATAGACCCAAGAAAATCTGGGTACCAAAAGTAGTTATCTGATTATGTCTTGCAGATGTGCTTGAGATTGTCCTCCTCGAAGGACAAGTGGTATATGATAGAGGATGCTCACGACATATGACAGGACATAAAGCTAAATTTGCATCCATCATATCCAAAGATGGAGGATTCGTTACATTTGGGAATAACTCAAAAGGTAAAATCATTGGAGTTGGTAAGGTTGGTAAGGAACCTTCACTTGTCATTAATAAGGTGTTATTAGTTGATGGATTGAAACACAACTTATTGAGTATAAGTCAATTATGTGATAAAGGTTATAAAGTCTCATTTGAACATGACAAATGCATTAGAGAGAACAAATTTGAAAACAAAGTACGGTTTACTGCAGATTGTAATGAAAATGTCTACACCACTAGCTTTGACAATCTTGCTTCTCAACATTTTACTTGTTTTTTTGCTATGAATAAAATTAGTTGGATCTAACATAGGAGACTAGGACACGCAAACATGCACTTGATATCCAAACTAGTTAAGGGAAACTTAGTTAAAGGATTTCCTAAGGCTAAATTCGTGAAAGATAAAATTTGTGATGCATGTCGACTAGGAAAACGAGTAAGATCTAGTTTTAAGAAGAAGAAAGTTATCTTTACTACGAGGCCACTTAAAATGCTACACTTAGACTTCTTTGGTTCAAACCCAACTCAGAGTTTAAGAGGAAAATCATACGCATTCGTCATGGTTGATGATCATTCAAGATATACATGGGTACTATTTTTAGGTCACAAAGATGAAGCGTGCGAACAATTCATAAATCTGTGCAAGAAAATTCAAAATGAAAAGGGATATACTATCACTAAAATTCAAAGTGATAGAGGTAGAGAATTTAAAAATCAAGGCATAGAAGACTATTGCAATTCATTAGGAATAGCTCATAACTTTTCGGCTCCTAAAACATTACAACAGAATGGTGTAGTTGAAATAAAGAATAGGTCTATACAAGAATTGGCCAGAACTATGCTTAACGAACATAAACTACCCAACTACTTCTAGGCTGAGGCAGTAAATACTGCCTGCTATGTTCTAAATAGAGTTTTGATTAGACCATCTCTAAATAAGACTCCTTATGAATTACGGAATGACCATAGACCAAAAAAATTGTATTTTTATGTCTTTGGCTGTAAATGTTTTGTGCTCAGAGACAATGAACACTTAGGAAAGTTTGATGTGAAATCAAATGAAGGTATCTTTCTAGGGTATGCCTTAGATAGTAAAGCCTATAGGGTATATAATAAACGAACATTAACTGTTGTAGAATCTATCCATGTAGTATTTGATGAGTCAAATCCCTTCTCCAAAAAAACTGATGAGAATGAAATTGAAATAAATAAGGAATTTGAAAATTTGCCTATTGGAAATGATTCAGATAAGAGAAATGAAGCTAAGGAAGCATCTACTGAAAATAATCAAATTGAAAATGAGTTTAATGAACCACCTAGAGAATGGAAGTATATAAAGAATCACCCCATTGATCAAATAATAGGTGAACCATCACGTCAAGTAGTCACACGATCCTCACTTAGAAACATGGTTAGTCATTGTGCATTCCTATCTTAAGAAGAAGCTAAGAATGTAAGTGATGCAATTGAGGATAAATCATGGGTGAGGTCTATGCAAGAAGAACTAAACCAATTTGATAGAAATAAAGTATGGACATTAGTTCCTAGACCTGAAGATAAGACAGTTATTAGAACAAAATGGATATATAAGAACAAGAAAGATGAACATGGGATAGTTGTTAGAAATAAGGCAAGACTAGTAGCTCAGGGATATAATCAGGAAGAAGGAATGGACTTTGAGGAAACCTGTGCACCTGTAGCTCGAATGGAAGTCATTCGAATGCTTTTAGCCTATGCTACTTTTAAGGATTTCAATTTATATCAAATGGATGTCAAAAGCACATTTTTAAACGGCTACATAAGTGAAGAAGTTTATTTAGAATAACCCCTAGGTTTTGAAAACCATAAGTATCCAAATCACGTTTATAGACTAGCAAAAGCCTTGTACAGTTTAAAGCAAGATTTTAGAGTTTGGTATGAAAAACTAAACGGTTTTCTACTAGATAATGGATTTATTAGAGGGAAGATAGACACAAGACTTTTCATAAAGTCTAAGAATAATAACATGCTCCTAGTTCAAGTATACATAGATGATATCATATTTGGAGCAACAAATAAAGAGTTGTGCAATGAGTTTGCAAGTATTATGCAAAATGAATTTGAGATGAGCATGATGGATGAACTAAATTTCTTCCTAGGACTTTAGATCAAACAAGCAAAACATGGAATTTTTATAAATCAATCAAAGTACATTAAAGATCTGCTCAAAAGGTTTAATATGAAAGATGGAAAAATACTAGGGACATTTATAAGTTCTTCATTGAAATTAGACAAACACGAACAAGGTATACCAGTAGATGTCAAGCTCTATCACGGGATGATTGGTAGCTTACTATACCTGACTGCCAACAGACCTGGCATAATGTTCAGTGTATGTTTGTGCACAAGATTTCAGGCTGCACCAAAAGAGTCACATTTATTAGCTGTCAAACGAATACTTAGATACCTGATAGAAACCATTGAACTGGAATTATGGTATCCTAAGTATACATCCTTTGAGATTATTAGCTATTCAGATGCTGATTTTGCTGGTAGTAAAGTGGATAGAAAGAGCATGAGTGGCACATGTCATTTCTTAGGACATTCTTTAGTATCTTGATTTTCAAAGAAGCAGAATTCAATTGCTCTTTCCACGGCAGAGGCAGAATGTAATAACCCAAAAAAAAAAATATTAATTAATTAATTAATTAAAAATTTTAAATTAAAAGTAATTATTGATTAGTTAATCAGTTAAATATTATTAAATTAATGTATTAAATAAACAAATAAAGAAAATAGAAAAAAAAATAATTATATTTAATTAAAATTATTTATTAGTAATTAATTAGTTAAACATGATTAACTTGAATTAATTAATGTAAGTAAAATGGTGATTATATATATATATACAAATATGAATATATAAGGATAAGATATATATATATATATATATATATATATATAAAAGGATATGATATATAAATATAAGTATATGATATTTAAGTTTAAGCAAGTAAGTAAAAATAAATATATAAATAAATAAAAAGCAAGCTAGAAGCTTCCTTCAGATTTCAAATTGAAATCTAATTCCTTCGTCATCTCCGTGAATGCCTCTCTCTCTCTCTTCCCTCATTTCTTGACGAATATTCGACCAATTGGGAAACGGAAGGTGTCGTTGGATTCCTAACTCCACCACCGACATTTCAACTGGAGCGGATTTGTCGTGGGAGTGGCGTAGGCACCACTCCTGGGGAAAAATATAATTCTCCTAATTTCTCAATTTTTTGTTAAATTTGCTATTAAATCAACGATCAGACACCACCATGGGGTACTAGTCATAATCGTCGTCATTTTGCCATAAGTAAAGTTCCAATGGGGGTTTTCTAAGCCTTACTCCAAAGCGAGAGTGGGATTTGGGAAATTTGGTAATTTAGCTAAATTTAAGGGTATATTTATTTATTTAGAATTTATGGCCCTAGGAAATATTAAAATAATATTTTATTTAGGGTTAATTTAATGGAATTGGGATTTTTTATTCAGGGTCCAGGTGAGCGCCGCAGGTATTTTTCGGGATCCCTGTTGGCGTAGTTCAAGAAATCAGATAAGGGAGAAATTTATATATTAAATCAGGTTTTTCATGAATTAAAAATGATTATGTGTTATTTATGTATATATATTTTTATGTGGGTTTAAAATGTCAGCCATGAAATTTATGTTTTCTGAGCCTAGGATTGTCGATATAGTTATGTATATGTGAAAGTGAACGAATGAAAGTGAAAAGAATATTATGATGAATTAAATAAGAAATGAAATGTATTTTGAGCATATAAATGTTAAATGTGAGTTGGCTTATTTTATGAGAAATATGTATGAATTTTACTACTAAATTGTGTGGCATGAGAATCTGTGTAAATTATATGTTAAATGTATGAGATGTAGGCTAAGTAAGTAAAACAATGAGAATAAAATGTGATGTGGACAATGTTGTCTGTGTATGTTAAATGCAACCATGTAAAGGTACGACAGTTGAAAGCCGAGTTAGCAGATTCTAGCGCATTTCTATGTGGACTCACTGTAGCAGATTCTAGCGCATTTCTACGTGAACTAACTGATTACGGTTAAAGAGCGGTTGTAGTACAAAGGAATGAAATGAAAATGTTATGAAATGAAATGACAATGAATGACAATGCAATGAAATGAAATGTGAAATGTGAATGATACAAATGGGAAAGAGTGACTTAAAGTGAAACGCAAGGAAATGTTAAGTTATAAATATGAAAGAATGTGAATGATTGAATAACGATGGAAATAATGATGTATTATGATATTAGAAGTATCTATGTACGTAAAACATGTTACAATTGGGCGAGGCATACACTTCGCCTAAGGGCTTGTTGAGTAAAGCGAGTGCACTAGTAGTTTCAGATGTGGTAGTAGCTACATAACGCACTAGGGCAGAGGGAACCTACTTGTATGAGCGGGTAGAATTCCCTATCCTTAGGGCCTTTGCCCGTAAACTTTTGTTGAATGTGTGAGTACGAGATCAATTTAACACTTGAGGGCTTACTGAGTAAGATGAGTGCCCTAGTATGCTTAAATTGTGACCTTCGGGTTACTAAATGTATCAGAGCAGAAGGGTGCTACTTGTATGGGCGGGTAATCACCCTTATCCTCGGAAAATCTCGTGGGTTAAATCTTTTGCATGTGTTTGGTTAGGATCAGAGAATGATTTCAGAAATTATGTTAATGATTTTCAAATGTTAAATAATATGTTATTATATAAACTCATGTTGGCCACACACTATTTTAATATATTGTTTCTTCCCTTACTGAGATGTGTCTCACCCGAATATGAAATTATCTTTCTCAGGATTTCCTCGAGATCGAGCTTAGAGAGCTCGAGATTTTATAGCATTTTTGGTAAATAGAAAGAGAAAATGGTATATTTTTATGTTAATTTTGATATGTATATTTTATATTTTATGATTTATGTTTTAAGTTTTATAAGATATGGATGGTTGTGAAACATACTGGTATTTGTGGATAATGTTTTGGAGACATGTATATATTTGAATACAGGTGGATGATTAATTTATTATGGTTGGTAGTTAGAATTAGTAAACTCTGGTATTATGTTATATGGAGATTATGGTTATATTTTTTGCTGCCTATATTATGGATTATGGATTATCAGGATTTTATCAGGTATAATGCGCTGGACCTAGATTTAAGGGTTCAGGGCGTTACACAGAATACATAGCTGTAAGAAGTTGTTGTGCTCAAACGCTATACATGAAGCAACAACTAATGGATTTTGGATTAAGTTATGACACAATTCTTATAAGATGCGACAATACGAATGTAATAAACACCTCAAAGAATCCTATATTACATTCACAAACTAAACATACAGAAATTAGACATCATTTTCTTCGTGATCATGTACAAAAAGGAGATGTGACACTTGAGTTTGTATGTAAAGATGAACAATGGGTAGACATATTCACAAAACTACTTCTGGAGGATAGTTCTATCCAGATTATATGTGAATTAGGTCATATGCATAGTCAAGAAGTTGTCTAGAATTATATTAGACTACATAATTACGAGGGACTAAAATTAAAAATTGGTTAAATCTATCATATTTGGTATCACACTTTGAAAAAAATTCTAACATTTAGTATCATTTTTTTTCCAAAGTCTTCTGATGTCTGGCATTGAACTCAAGACATGGTTATCGCATGGTTAAATGTTTGGATTTTAATGACTAATTTGCTTATACATGCCTATGTAAATTGAAATACTGTGTTTGTACACATTGACATTTGATTCCACAACACAGATATACATTAGAAAGGCTAAGGAGTAAATTGAATAACATAAGGGGAGAAGTTGAGATTTGTTTTTCAAAAATGAGATATTTAAGTCGGAACATTTGGATACCTACCTTTTTGTTGATGTCAAAAGGGGGAGAAGAATATAAGTTTTATAGATATAAGTTTTATAGCAAAAATAGTTTATAGCAAGTATAAGTTTGAAAAAAGGGGGAGAAGCATATAAGTTTTTTTTTTAAAGCAATGAGAGAAAATCACATAAGTACATGAGTTATACATGCAAAATTGTTGCCTATTTTTACATTGTATATGAGCATATTTCATATTACTAAATTTTATGTTGTGCATTATTTGAAGGGGAGCCTTATTAGGCGTAACCCATTTTCTATTTTTAGTCGTGTATTTGTCATCATCACAAAGGGGGAGATTGTTGACTTTATGAGTCCAATCCTGTTTTGATAATAACAAATCACTCGGTATTTGATCTGTGCATTAAGAGTGTGAACGAGAATATTATTTAGCATGCACGGAAGTTGAGGAAGTCATAGAAGCCGTGAGGATTAAAGAATATACAACCAAGCAAAATTCATGGAACTTAAAAAGTAGAAGAATGGAGATGCAAGCGTCAAGTTCAAGATTGTCATGGTAATGCGTATTAAGATTTCATTGTATTTTCATATTTTATATGATATAGCTAGAAGCTCAAAATCTTACCTTTGACTGACCCTAGGACACATGCATATCATGAAGAATTTATTTAAAGAGTTTAAGTTAAATTGAATTTTGGAGGCAAATTTTTAGAGGTCTCGTCGACGAACGCATGAAGGCCACTCGACGATGAACAACTTGTTCTTGTCGACGAGAAAATACCAAGAGCACAAAAATTTTAGACAGGTCTCCCATCGACAAACTCACATTCATGTTGACGAACGAATGTTGAACACTCGTCGACGAAGGTGTCCTCTCGTCGAGGAATGTCAGGTGCAAAACTTCGGTTCAATGGGGATACACCTAAAATTTTGTTCAGATAAAATGATCCAACGGCTGGGATTAAACCTAGGGTCGAGAACACATATAAAATTAACCTAAGAACCCTAGTGCCTCACTCTTTGAATATATCTTGAGAGAGTTAAACAAAAATTCTCCACGGGTCTGCATTCTAACTTCTATACATCAAGTTTTGGGCATTCTATTTCAAGAGTCAAGAGCTTTCACTCATATCTTACTGCAACATTTCATTCATCTTGAGGTTTAAGGTTTGGTAAAAGTATTTTACACATTTAAATCTTATTTTTGTTTTCCCTTAACTCATAAAATTTATATATATATTACTTGGGAACAAAAATAAAAATCCGAATATTTTATTCATAGATTGAATATACATACTTGAGAAAAAATTTGATTAAACTAAACTCTTTGAGATATTCTTGAATATATTTATCATTCTAAGATTGACTACTACAAAAACTATTTGATTGCTTAATTTGAGAGTGTTTTAAATATATGTGTGTGAGAAATCTTTGGAATATTTCAAGTCGTATTTTTATTCAAAGAGTTAATCTTGCAAATTACTTGATAGCTGGAATCTAGATCTGAGTGCTACTAAAGAATATTTTTACAAGCATCATATCTTGATTTTCCTGCATCAAGTGGATTGGTTTGAAACCCTAAAATCTCCCAAGTGTTTATTTATAAAAAAAAAAATTAATTTTTTAGAGATATTATCTTGAAGGTAATTTTGTGAAGCATATCATACATATAACGATTTTATCATTACATACATACTTAACTTCAAGTTTTATCATATGAATGTGTTAGGGATTTCTATTGTACTCACTAGCTTGTGTAGAAGCATTATTGAGTTTTTTGCAGAATAGTTATATTGTAATCACGGCACGGGTTGTGAATCGGGTTTGAGGAGAAAGTTGTATCTCTTGTAAGCAACGGATTAGGAGGAAACTATACTTCTTGTAAGCAACGGATTGTAAGGGAAGCTCCATCCCGGTGAAAGGAGCAAGGATTTAGTGGAATCCTTGAGTGGGTTGCTCAAGGAAAGGACGTAGGCCAGGTTGGCTGAACCTCGTAAAAATTGTGTTTGCCTTCTCTCTTCCCTTACTCCTTTTAATTTTCGCGACGCATTTCATTACTTATCGTGCATGTGTGTATGTTGTATAACCTTACAAGCACTTGGTAATTAATTGGGTATAATTCAATATAAAATTATTGGATTGAATTAATTTCAAGCCTTGGTGATTGTCTGTGTTAAATCTTAAAATAGGGACTGATTGATGAAGTAAAATTAAATATTTTAAAAATACAAAATTCACTTCCCCTCTTGGGATTACACCTGAATTCACATTTGGTATCAGAGCAAGGTTTACATAGACTTAATCGTTATTTTGTAAAACTATCACATGGCACACATCAGTGTAACTCCATTCGGTGAGGGACACTCGTCCACTAGACCACCAATTTTCTATGGTGTAAATTACACTTACTGAAAACGTAGGATAAGTATATACCTGTTAAATGTAGATTGGAAAGTATGGAAAATAGTTTCTAAGGGAAACCATGTTCCCATGAAAGTAGTTGATAAGGTAAATGTTCCTAATACTGAAGATGAATATACAGAGGAAGATTGGAAATCGGTGCAAATTAATGCTACTGCAATGACCTTGCTATTCTATGCACAAGATGTAAATGTGTTTAATAGGGTGATGACCTGTAACACTGCTAAAGAGATTTGGAAAAAGTTAGAAGTCACTCATGCCAACCGACATGCCTGGCCAGCCAGTGCCACTCTGAATCCTCCAGCTGTGCAGACCATTCTCCCCTCTTACTCATACCTAGCATCGCATTTTGAAGGCAAGGGCGACAGCCCACAACATCGCTCTCATAGAAGATATTTCGTTTTCCTCTAATTCGGATTCTGATTCCCACCCTAATCTCGACAAGGCTTGCACTAGTCTTTGGGATGCATTTGGCGCTATCCATTGATTCTGACCCTGTTTTTCTTTTCTTTTATTTTCTTTTCTTTGTATTTTCTTTTTTTGCAAACACACCATGTTTTTATTTTTTATTTTTTTGGATTACGCACCGAGTTTCCACGTGTCTATTTTACGGTCCACGTGACTAATCCCGCTCCCCTTGAAGCCGACCCCACAACTCCAAAGGGAGGTAAATTTTAGGAATCCAGGGGCAGAAACGAACCCGGGAGGGTTTGAACACACCATGTTTTTATTAGTCATACCATTACTTGTAATGCTCGATATACATTGTATAGCCTTTATGATTAATGAAAATAACATGGTGCTTTTGGTCTACATGTCTTTTGTGTTTCATTGTACCATTGCATGCATGCTATTTCTGGATTTTATATGTTTATGACTAACGCAGGCACACTAGTTGATATAATGGCACCATGCGGTGTTTTCTCTCCCATGCATTCCAGATTCCTTCTTTCCACACTTCAGTGAGGACACTGAAGTTTGAAGTTGGGGGTAGGGGATAGGAACACATTACATGGTACAAATTTAAGCACAAAATTAAGTCTTTTACAAATTTTCAGTAAAAATCACTTGTTTCATGACATGTTAACACTGCATATACTATTTGCATGCTTTTATATTACCTATAGGTTACATACATAGGCTTATCAATTATATGACCTTGTTATGCTCACTAACGAAGTAATGAGTTATTCGCATAACATAGCCTATGTACTGATATGCCACTCTATGTGGGTTGACTAGTGATTCGTTTGTGTTAATATGGTTGTGTAAACTTTTGTATTCATGAGAATTTAGGTATACTTCCAAGAGGGGGTGAATTGGGATTTTTTTAAAAAAAATTTTTGTTTGCTCAGTTTTACAAATTCCTTAATTGAATTTCAATTTAAACAATAATTTCTTTCAGTAATTAATCAACCTTATTCTATTGATAATCAATTCAAATTCAATTCTTTAATATTGAAACCCGGTTGGTAAATTCAAGAATCAAGTTAGAATAGTTAAGAAACAAATATCAGGTTTTAAACTCAAGCTTAAAATTTATTCCTTCACTTTAATCACTGAAATATAATTTTGAGAGATTTTCCTTTGTAATACTTTCAATTCAAAATACCTTCCAGTCATTGATATTTAAAATCATTACTTTATTTAATATATCAAACCAATCAACAATTTATAGTATGCCGATTTAAATATGGATCAAAAACCAAGATTCCAACAATCCCCAAAATTTAGCAAGATGTAAAGATCATATATGCATATAATATTCTAGCAGAAAATTAAAGAGAGTAGGGACAAAAGCTGAGAACCATATTTTTACAAGGTTTGGCCAGCAGCCTATGTCCTTGCCCCAAACAACCGGTGTGAGAATTTTCCTTTCCAAACTTTTTATTTGGCAAAGTTACAACTTCTCTCCTTCTTAGGTGGAGATCCCTCTCTAACAAGAATACCTCTTCTTGTTAGGCAACGATCCAATACTCCTAAATCGTCAAAAACAGTAACAAAGAAACAAACTTTGTGTCATACAAGAAGTACTCTATGTTAGAGCCAATTTGTACAAATAAAGAGCTATATACTTCAGCAAAATAACGATATAACGATTGAAGCTCAAGTAAATATCACCATGGTTCTATCTTAAGTTGAAAAATCTTAATGAAAGAGCAAGAACCGTGAGCTTTTATTCAACAAGAACTCAGCAAAAACTTTTCAGCAAAAGTATTCAGCAAAATTGTAACGACCTGCTACTTATATAACATTTTTTTTTCTTTTCTATATATAAACATAAATACCATATGTTTGAGATACTACTGAAAACATCTTAGACTCAAAGGAGCACCGAGGAAACTCTGTATGTCATACACACCTAAGCAGCAGTATACAAGAAACTATAAACTGTCAAATATACAATACCAGAAAGCTGTAATATTCTGAAGTATATTTACAACAAAAAATACCCAGTGACAACATCAAAAACTTAGGATCTACCCCAACTCACTGGCACCAAAATACACCTACCCTCTTAGCAAGTGCAGCACAAGACAACCTGTACACGTGAGCCTGATCTACTCGCCTAACTGGATCTCCTGAAAAATAGTAAGTCACTGGGATAAGACAACGCTCAGTAAGAGGAAATATGCTATTACTAGTGTGTGGCGGCTGAGTTGCACATATAATATACTGAGATAATACTAATACTATAAAATGAATAAACTGATATACTGTACAAAACACATGTAATGTATTTTAAAATACAACTGCGTATCTGGGTTAGCTATCTGTACATACTGCTAATATGATAATATAACTGCTATTGTATGATATATCTATACATAGGAACTTCTACTATATCTTGGGATCCGCAAGTCATGATATAACCCCTCATGACAGGGTTGTGCGGCTCGTAGGCTGGACTTACTCTAGTTGGCCTACTACGCAAGTCAATCTGTATCTAACATCCACCAATCTGGCCCATTGCAATCTCTCCAGGCAATCTCCATATCTAACATCATCTAACTAACCCCCTCAACCCAGCTCGCTAGGGAGACTGCAATCTCTCTTAACACGGTTAGACGGAATCCACATACTATCTGATTTATGTGGTTGCACTCTATTTGTACTAGCAATAGTATCGTGCTCTGTTGTCTGTATTTGTCTGAAATTTCCACAGGGATCTGATACTATGTAATACTAGTATATATATATAATTATCTTGCTGCTTTTAACCTGAATTTCGAAACAACCATAACACTATGAATTTGAGCTGTAATATCTGAAATATCTATCTGAAATATCTGTAATATCTGTCTGTAATATCTGAAATATCTTTGTCTATAATATCTGAAATATTTGTAATATCTGAAATATCTATCTGAAATATCTATAATATCTGTCTGTAATATCTGAAATATCTATAATATCCATCTGTAATATATATCTAAGTGTTATGGTTTAGAAATCATGTTATACTAAAACATACTATAAATCTTGCTTTCTACTAATAAACTAGTATAACAGGATATCTATAAAAGTTCATAATCAACATATTAAACTATAATAAACTTGGGTCACACAACTGTGTAATTAAAATATTATGCTTCATAACTGTAATTTCTCTGAAATAATAATACTCATGATATTCTGGAAAAATGAACTGATCAACATGCTTGTAAGTATACATACAAAATCTTTTTGTTATACATTCTAAAAATTCCCTAACATAACATATTTCCCTTACCTAATTTCTGAAAAAGTCCTACTGTACTCTGAGCCAACACCTGCAGGGTTTCCCGCTCAAAACCTAAAAACAACATTTCCCCATAACCAAACATCAATATTTCTTTATATATTAGATTTCTTATAACTATGGGAAAGGCAAATATTGAATAGAAAGCCTTACCCTGAGATTGGGATGAATTCAAATCAGCCCCCACCAACGATCCACTCCGACAGTCTTGAAGAGAACTTTCCCAGGAGGATCGTGGTGGCCTCGGATCATCGAACCGGTAAGAACCTAGCTCGAAAACCTAGAGAGAAGGTTGGAGAGATGAACAGGAGAGAGAGAGAGAGAGAGAGAGAGAGAGAGAGAGAGAGAGGAGAGCTTTTGCGTGAAAAATCTGCAGAAAACTTGAGTTTAAGCTATTTATACACTGGCCTTCGTCGATGAGCAACGTCACCTCGTTGACGAGGTCAAGAAAGAAATTCGTCAACGAATGTAAACTCCTCGTCGACGAAATTCAGAACTGGAAAATAGCCTCTCGGTATCTTCTTATCAACGAGACTCACCCCCATCGGCGAGACCCTTATGTGTTCTCATTGACGAATCCCCTATATTCATCGACGAGACCCTGTGTTAATTTTCTAACTTTAATTCCTTTTCTCTCTTCCTCCTATTATTAATTCAGGGAAATTATCCCGGTCTCTACAAAATAGGTTTGAATGTATAAGAATTTGATTGATTGCTGATTGTTGGTGTATTTAATTCTTAGGTTCAACATGTATTTATAGATAGAAAAGGTAAATTTGTTGTCAAAGGGTTCCAGTAGAAGAAGAGCATTGACTACTCAGAAATATTTTCTCTAGTTGTGAAGATGTCAACAATTAGACTGGTATTGGGAAAGGTGGCTGCAAAAAACTTACATCTTGAGCAGTTAGAAATGAAGATGGCATTCCTTCATGGTGACTCTGAGGAAGACATTTACATGATTTAGCCAAAAGGGTTCATTGTTGAAGGACAAGAGAATCTAGTCTGCAAACTGAGAAAGAGCTTGTATGGCCTAAAACAAGTTCCAAGACAATGGTACAAGAAATTTGATAATTTAATGCATAGAATTGGGTTCAAGAGATGTGAGGCTGATCACTATTACTATGTTAAGTTCTTTGGCAATTCTTACTTCATTTTACTATTGTATGTAGATGATATGCTCATTGCAAGGTCTAGCATTAAGGAGATTAGTAATCTAAAGAAGCAATTGTCAAAATAGTTTGCAATGAAGGATTTGGCAGCTGTAAAGCAAATCCTTGGTATAAGAATCATTAGAGACAAGGCTAATGGTACATTGAAGCTTTCACAATCAGGTTCAACATGAATGAAGCTAAACCAGTGAGCACACCCTTGGGTAGTCATTTCAAACTAAGCAAAGAATAGTCACCGAAGATAGAAGAAGAAAGGGACCATATGAGAAAGGTGCCTTATGCCTCAGCTATTGGCAGCTTGATGTATGCTATGGTGTGTACAAAGCCAGACATTGCACATGCAGTGCGAGTTGTGAGTAGATTCATAAGTAGGCTAGGAAAGCAGCATTGGGAGGCAGTCAAGTGGATTCTGAGATATCTGAGGGGTTCATCAAATACATGTCTTTGCTTCATAGGTGCAAGTTTGAAACTGCAGGGTTATGTAGATGTTGATTTTGCTAGTGATATTGATACCAGAAAGAGAACTAGGTTTGTATTTACAATGGGTGGTACAACTATGTCTTGGTTTTCAAATCTACAAAAGATTGTTACTTTGTCTACTACAGAACCTGAGTACGTTGCAGTAACTAAAGTTGGAAAGGAGATGATTTGGCTACATGGTTTCGTAGATGAATTGGGTAAGAAGCAGGAGATGGGCATTCTACACAGTAACAATCAGAGTGCAATTTTTCTTACTAAAAATTCGAATTTTCATTCAAAGTCGAAGCATATATAGTTAAAATACCACTTTATCTGTTACCTTATCAAAGATAAGCTGGTAATACTTGAGAAGATCTGTGAATCTAAGAACCTGACAGACATGTTAACTAAAGGTGTCACTATTAAGAAGCTGAAGTTGTGTACAGCTTCAGTTGGTCAGTTGGTCTTCTAGCTTGAGGACAAAAAGATGAGTTGTTGGGATGAGGGATTGTTCTTTTGGAGGATTGCGGTTGATGTTGGTGATTGAACTAGTCTCCAAGCGGGAGATTTGTTGAGTTTTGTAGAGCCTAATTGTGTTTGAACTGGATGATGAATCGACCCGAAATAATGTTGCGTGGTTTTTAAAGGGAGATTTTTTTTACTGAGGCTTAGTTGTGTTTGACCCATTTTGTAACCCATTGTGAATCCTGTGCGCAGGATATAAAACCCATTGTTTTGGTCATTAGGGTTGATGATGATTGACGCAATTTTTTAGAGAGAGAAAAATTGTACTGCCACACTCTGTATTTTTCCATGATAATAATGAAATCCCTACAACTCTGTGGACATAGGCAAAATTACCGAACCACATAAATACTGTCTTATGTGTGTGATTATTTTTTCTTTTGGCATGTGTCTTTCTCTATTTTTTTTCTCACAAGCTTTTGGGAATTTATTGATAATTTTCCTTACACCTCTTTGTTGATGCCTCGGCAGAACCTAGTGTCAATACATTTCATTATGGATAAGGTTTAATTTTTCACATATACTTAACGGTTGACTAATGGTCAACTAAAAGAATGTTCATTTTGTCAATAAAATAAAATCACATGGGTTTTTTGATAGATTTTGAAAACTCAAGAGATAGAGTGTCATATTCAAAAAAACTCAAAAGGTATCGTTGGATTTTTCCTTGCTTTTTTAGTATTTTTTTTTAGTCCATTAACTCAATTTTTTAATATTTCATGTCGAATACTTTTGTTGATATAATTTTTTAAATTGAAATATAAAAGGGAATTAAAAATTTATTATATCTTAAAATTCAAAACATCTAACACAACAAATTTGAAATAAAATTTTGAAGATGCTTTCGGTTATACTTTTGGGTGGAACATTGAAAATGTCTCTAACTTTTATGGGAGAAAAAGCATAAATATTTAGAGCTGTCAAATTTAATTTAATTGTACTCAGGACAATCGAAGAATTAATTTAATGTTAAAGTAAACGATACACAATAACATAGTTGTAACAATAATGTGGACTTTAAAATAACTTCAAACCTAATGGAATAAATTGAAGTTAACTAAAGACTTTTCTATTAAGTTCAAATTAATAATGATTTATAATATAGAGAGATAAAAATTTAGAGTGTTTGATTATTGAAAGCAATTTCTGTTTTCTATGTTTAGTATGAAAATATTAGTTTGTTTTTTAGTTTTATAAGATTTGTGTTAAAAATATAAAAAATTAAGGATTTGTTTAATTGCATAAAATATTTTTCGTTTTTCATTTCTAAGTTTCCAAATAGTTACAAAATCGAGACTTATTTTTCAATTTTTCAAAAATGAGATAGGAAATTAAAATTTTAGAAAAAAAAAAATAAAAGAAAGAGGTACTTTTCAATTTTCCTATACAAATTTTAAAAATTAGAAAATAGGATATCATTTTTGTAATTATTTAAAAATTGAGAATGAAAAATAAAGAACTTATTTAATTATGGAGAATATTTTTTATTTTTTATTTTTTTAAAAAAAATATTGTCAACTTATTTTTCACTCTTTCAAAATTTATATTTAAAAAAAAGTAGAGAACAGAGGATTCTTTAGTGGTGGGAAATAGTTTTTTTTTTTATTTTTAGATTTTTGAATAATTATAAAATCACACTTATTTTCCCATTTTTCAAAAATTATATCGAAACTGATTTTCCTACAAATTTAGGAAATTAAAATATAAGATAATATTTTTGTAATTATTTTGAAATTTTAAATCTATTTTCACAATTACATAGTGTCAAAAAACTTATTATTTAATAATTTTTTATGTAATGAAAAACTTAAAAATCAGTAGAATTTTTTGTAATTCTTTAAAAAATTAAAAATACAAAATAAAAATGACTGCTAAACCTGTATTTTATAATGTGACAACTAAAAATGGATAAGATAATAACTATAGCTTATTCAATATAGTTCTATAAGTCGTAACCAACAAACCGAAAGCATCTTTAATATTCTCAGCAATAAAATAATGACACATCTAAAAATGAAAAATGAGAAATATTTTTCACAACTAAGGTTTTATTTAGGAAACTAAAATAAAAATGAAAAGTTTTAATGCAAGTTTTTGAAAACTAAAACATAAACTGTTATTTTTATAATTTTTTAAAAAAATTAAAATAAAAAATATTTTCTACAACCAAATAAATTTTTACATGTTTTTATGCTAAATACGATATCACAATAAATTATTCTAACTCAAATATGATCTACTTCATGTTTGGTGAGAAAATGTAAATATTCCTGGATCATCATACATGTCAAATAAATTGTGGTATCGAACTAATCTTCTTCCAATGCAGAGAGAGACCATCAATTAAACCTGTAAACCATCCAAAATTTTTTTGATATTGGATGAATTGATAATTCCTAAGGAACACAAAAGTTATGTTATACAATAGAAAAAAGAAAAAAGAAAGTGAAAATAAAAAAGTTTATTTTTTATTTACATCAAACACTATTGAAATTTAAAGGTTTTATTTTAACATGATTAAAATTTTTAAAAATTAATATTACTAATATTAAATTTTTATTCATTAATTTTTATTTTCTTTTTTATCATTTCTTATAATCATAAAAACTATTAGATTACGTTTGGTTTGCAGAATGTATATTCTTAAGAATAAATTAATTATAATTAATTATATAAGAAGTTATTCTTTATTAAAATGTATAAAGAATAACTATCCCCTTAATTCTCAAAATTTAAGCTATATTTTAATTTCTTCATTTTTTTTTATTTTCCTTTTTTCAATAATTTTCAAGTCCTAATGAACCCAAAGGAGTGCGCGTGCATAAACGCGCGTGGAGTGCAAGTGGGGGGAATCTGGCGCGAGTGTGGTCCCAGAGAGACTGATTAGCGTACTGCGACACTGTTGATGTGCATGCGCGTGTACTATGATAGCAGCATGAACATGATAAGTTGATCATTAGGATTTACGATCTTGCTCCCAACGTCTCCTAGATTTCCAATATCCCTTCCCTTTCCTATGTTCTTTTTTTCTTTTTAAGAAAAATAAAATTAAAAAATGCAATGGGGCGGTGGGGCCCATTGGCCTTGGACGGTCCGCATCCGTCTCCGCCCCCGTCTTCTTTAATGATCGGTACCGTCCAAAATGGTGTTCGCAGGAGATCGTGTGAGATCTTTTTCGGTTTTTTATTACCCGCACGTAAGGTCAATGTAAAGCGCCACGAGAGTGCGGATCGGCTGTGCTCGTGCCCACCCTTATAATATTACATCTCCCTCAAATTTTTATTCACTTGAAAATAAATAGGTTAATTAGTTAATTAATTAATTAAAAAAATAAGGCTGCGTACGATATTCGTGGGTTTTATGTCTTGAATTGAGTACATTTTGATATTACATTTCACCTAAATTCAAATTTGAAGTTAGACTTTTAATTTTAAAATATAAAGTAATAAATTTTGCTTTGTTTGTTTTCTTCTAATCTTCTTGATTATTTTTTATTTTTTATTTTTGGTAAATTATTAGAATTTATATTTTTTTTCCTATTTGGGCAATTTATGAGTGTTACGAGGATAATTTAAATCTATTATTTTGACTAATTAATTATTTAAAATTTTTAAGCCGATTAATTTCAGAAGAAAAAAACAAGACTCGATTTCTATGTCACTTATTCAACTCAATATCTCTATCGAATATTGGACATAATCTTTAGTTTAGACCAATCATATCATAAAATATTAACCAAAACTAATTAAAACACAAAGACCCATTTCTCATATTTATTTATTTATTTATGTATATGTGTGTGTGGCCTAAAAGCATTGTAGTTTAGAGTAATGAAAGGGGCATATATAGGGTTGAGGCAGTCCCTCTCCATGAGTTTCATGAAGGAAGGAAGAAACAAGCAGAGGCCCACATGGGAAGAGATGCACATCAAAGAATACCCTTCTCCCTTTCTTCAGTCCATCCCTGTTCATTATTACAGACATAGTTTTTCGTTTTGTGAGAGCTGAGATTGAATGGTGGATGGACAGGAGGAGATGGATGTCTCCCCATGAAGTCATAATGAGGGTTATCTATACATACAGTGTGAAATCTCATTGGTACCTAATCCCACCTAAAGCCCCATCTTTTCCTTCTCAAAGTTTATCATAATCCTCAGCACAACTATACAGATTCTCTACATGTGTACCCATTAAAAAAATATAGATTCTCTTGCCTCTCTTCTTATTATACACTGCTTTATCTTCTCAACTATAATAATGAGTAATCCAGCTAGGAAAGTGCTAATTCATTTACTAATTCCAACAAATGATAGCTATTAATTATCCTTTTTTCATTTTTTTTCCCTTTAAAAATGGCACACAGAATGGTGGTTTGGCCATTTTCTTTTCTTTTCTTTTTTCTTTAATAATAATAATAATAATAATGGCGGCGACAAGACACAAAGAGTGACACAATCGGGACAATATCTAAGAATATCCATATTTAATTGTGTGCAATCAAAAAAATCTTGAGGATGGTTGGAGGGTTGGGCAGGTCAGTTGGCAAGTCCCTTGTGAAGACCCACCACTCCCATGCCCTACCAACTCAATGGATTCAAATTAGTTGTCCTCATAAATAATTCACTCTTTAAAGTGACCAAACCCGTCTTATTTGTAGGACTTTGACTTGGATTAGGCTCACGTATTCTAGTCAGAAATATTTAATTTTAAAAATTATTTTATGTTTTTAGCCTCTTTACTTTATTTTACGACTTAAGAAACATCTAATCGACAAGACTGGTCAGGACGTGTTAGACTTTTTTGACATTTTAGCATAAGAACATCAAAACATATGATTTATTCGATACAATCAACCCTCCCTCTCTCTCTCTATCTCTCTCTCTCTCTCTCTCTCTCTCTCTCTCTCTCTCTCTCTCTTATTGTAAACGTAGGTTTTAAACTAGAATATGAATGATTTAAAACAAATTATTTTTGTAGGATTGTGAAACTTTAGTGGGACTTGCTAGATTTTGAAAATCAATTAGGATCGGGTGATTTCATGGTTTTCTATTATTATTTATGAAAATTAGGGTTGTAAGAAGAGAAGTAAATTATTAGATCACACCATTCCTAAAGCTCTATACACTAGCTAAAAACAACTGTGTCTTTGTGTGAAACACAATGTTAAAAACACAGTTGGTCGAAGAAATCAAGATTGATAACTCAAATCTTTTTTTTTTTTTTTTTTTACTCGTCGTCCTAATTTTTATTTAAAAAAAATTTCTTATTGACCAGTATCAGATGCCATATCCTTCACCTATGAGAAATAGCAATCTTTTAACTTTATTCTTATCTTGTTTTTTAAAATTTAAAGTAAATTGTACACTTAAATTTGTACGACTTTAGAAAAATTCAAACAAAAAAATTCATTAAATTTTAAGATTTAATTCATGAACTAGAGCATAAGTTCTTTGAACTAGAACATATAAGTTCTTTGAACCTAAAATTTTGTAGGAATGCAAAGGTCAAGTGGGAGTTGCCATCACTAAGCCAAGTATCTTATCCTCTATCTCAATATGTCATGAAAAGACATCATTTTTGCATAAACACAAAAACATGGTTAAAAATATTAGAATTAGGTCTCTAAGAACATAATTCTTTTAACTTAATTTATTAGTGTCCATATTAAAATACATACATACATACATATATATATACATACATACATATATATATACATACATATATATATATTTATATAAATAGTCAAAATAAAATAAATTAAATTATCACTAGTTATTTTAATCATTTGTAAATATTTAAAAAATACATAATAGGACTCATTCAATTTTAGTCCTGACCTATAAATACTTTATGTGGCATCTCTCAAAGGAACCCTAGAAAAAAAAAATTTAAACAAAGAAGAAGAAGAGAGAGAGAGAGAGAGAGAGAGAGAGAGAGAGAGAGAGATTCATATTTTTGCAATTGAGAAATATAAACAAATTTCATATTGAACTTGTGCAATCAGTTATTTGCTCGAACATCCATCATTTGTAATCAACTGTGCGCCCACGAAGATTGGATACAAGTCCATCTTTCGATATAGTTAAACTTGTCATCAAAAAGATTCATGCAGTTTAATTCTTCAATAATGCAACACTCTTTGAGCCTTTGAACCGGCAGCTGCTGTTGACTTTTTGAGTCTGATCCCTATTTTGATGCTGATAAAGCATTTGTATCTCATGTGTGCATTTAGCGTTTTTGAACTGGTTCATGATTCAGCACACACATGAGGTAAAAGACATGGGAGCCATAAGGGACATAAAGACCACACACTCAGGCGCATTCCATGACACCAGAAGAGCAAAAGAAGAAGACACTTAATATTATGTTGTATATGCATTTAATTTTTATTATTTGGTTTATAACAATGCATGCATCTACATGATATGAATTGATTGTTCAGACGACCGTAGACTGACCTTAGGGACCTAACCTTTCACACAAAACCTTTTTCATAAAAAGTAAAATCATGCAAAAGGTTTTAAATAAACTTTAAGGTCAAAACCAGGGCTTACAACGGTCAACCGACGACGTTGGATTTTTGGATTAGTTAAAAAGTCTCGGTCAACCGACTCATTTCATGAGTTATAATTACCTCGGTCGACTAACCAGTTTGTTGGCTAGAAGTCAAATTGTTGACTATGCCTCGGGCGACCGACCGTAAAATGAACATACTACCCACGGTTGACCAACAATTAAATTTTGACTTCTCTACTGTCCTTGGGCGACCGATCCTTCAGGTCAAATATGCCTCGGTTGACCGGTCTTTAGAAACAAGCAGACCGAACCTAAGGTCAAGCGACCGAAATGATGAAGGAAAGGAAATCGCCTTTGCCCGGCCAAACGACCCCTAGCTCGGCCGACCGAACCCCTTTGCAATTCAAAATACCCTGTGAATGTTCAGCCGACCGGCCCTTTAATACGGTTGATCAAACTTCTCGGGTTGGGTTATTTTTCGGTACTAATCACGTTTAATTTTTTAATTAAACAAATTTAAAAAATACCGAACATGTTCCCAACGGTCATAATTTTTAAAAAATCTATAAATACCCTCTCATAACATCAAATTAGTAACTTTGATTAACTCTAAAATTCTTTCTAAACCTTTGTTAATCAAAGTTCCCTCAAATCAATTTTTATTACTAAAATTATTCTTTTGGAGCAAAATCTTTTAAACAAATCTCTCTCAACTCTCTTTTACTTGTTTATTTCAAAATCATTTTTGAAGAAAGTATTTTATTTTGGGCATTTTATTTGCATTCACATGCATATACTCTCACTTATTATTTATCTTCAGAAAATCACTTTTGAGAGTATTGTTTGAGTTTCTCCCGATTACTTTCATGATAAATATTATTGGGAGAAATTATTTATAGCACAAATATTTTCTTGAACTTAAACTCTAGATTCTCCAAATACTTATATTTGCAAAAATCTTTGTTGGAGAACATAAGAATCATTTTATATCCATATATTCTATTTGTACATTAATCATTTGATAAGCACCCTTACTCTACTGAGCATAGTGCTTAGAATAGAGTGCATACATTGGGCTTAACTGCTGTACATGTTTTGCTTAGTTAGAAGCATTTATTTTATACAAATTATTATATTTGTTGTATTGTCAGAAGAGGGAGACTCGTCCTGTGAAGAGTCCCGAATTGCTCGAACTCAGTTAGGAGAGCACCGGACTGATTCAGACTTGATTAAGAGAATTAGGTACACCATCCTGTAAGGTATTGTAAAGTTGGGGTCAACCCTGTTAATCTGACATGGGGCATTCCTTTGCCCCATAAGGAGAGGGAGGTGTAATCGTTGTCGCTCCACCAGTTAAGCGAGCAATTAGTGGAATCCTCTTACTTGTGAGCTTGAGGTGGAGACATAGGCAATATTAGCCGAACCCCAAAATCATATTGTGTTTTGTTCTTTTCCTTGCGCACTTTATGTTCTGCACTTTTAGTTCAGTTCATGTATGTTTAATTATTTATTGTCTTGATTGTTTTCACATACATGCTTTGAATGCTGCGGGCATTGAAATCTGTTTAGAAAGATCCTAAGTCGCGAAATACTGCTGATATCTTGTTTAATTTAGGAAGAAGTTTTAAAATTCCATTTCACCACCTCCCTCCTCTTGGGATTACACCAATTCCAAAAGATGCATTTCAAGAATGTTGAATTAGAGGAATTTTTTTATCCTCTTTATAAAGATCCACAAATATTGAACCCGTTATTTTAAAATCAAACATTTGTACAGAATGTTCTTGTCTTATTTTCAGTGCATGAATTTTATCATTGCAATTAACCCTAGCAGACATTAATTTTTTTGTCATATGAATGTGGTTGACCTAACTAGCCACAAGATTGGTAAGATAAATCACATTGTTGACACTGGAGGCCTCGCTTGCTGGCAGTGAAGTCCCCATCTAACTTTATATATATATATATATAGCTCTTTGATCCATGATTTGTGACATTGGCCTCGCCCCTCCACTCACAAAGAATAACAATCCTCCTACCTATGATCTGTTCGACGTACTAAAATGGAACAAATGGCTGATAGAGTAGATATGAATTAATTATATATCAAATAAGTAAAAACGAAAATATCGATTATATTCCATTCTATTTTACTTCATTCTTAGCCATCAACCATTGAATTAATATGTTCTTATTCTTTGTTTCAAGATTTACAATTTAAACTTCAGATTTTTCTTTTTTACGAAAAATATTTTATTTTAAACCATACACTTAAAATTGATGTTCTCAAACAACATTAAGGGGTTGCTGATTCGTAAGTTTGGTACTGCACTAGGAAGTCTGAAGGGCTTGTTGGTGACTGGAGTTTTTATGTAATTAAATATATATATATATATATAAATTTTTTTTGAAAGGCATAAGTGGTGTTTGTTACATTAATGTTGGAACCTGATAAAGCCACCGTGGTAGCATTGACGGGATGGCAAGAAGAGCGAAATGCAATTGGGCCCTGCTGCGGGATTTGAACTGTGTCGCTGGATTGCATGGTCAAGTGAAGTTTTCCTGTAGGATGGGCCTAGGTCAGCCCAGGACAAGCCTTTTAATGGGCTCATTGTTGGGTTCGAGTTTTGTTTTGATTTTAGTTTGGGCAGTGGATTGGGCCCAGTCCATCTGAGTTTAGATTTTAGGCCCCAGAAGGATCGGGCGTGCGGCAAGACTTCCAATTTTAAATATTTGAGTAACAAAAATATGAATGCCAATATGTACCATTAATATGTCTTCATAAAAAATTAAAATTTTAAATAAGTCCCAAGACCCAAAATTGAATTGCACCTTTTTTCCATCTTTTCAAATTTTCTCATTCTCGTCCTAGATTCCATATATTTAAATCACACGACTCCCACCTTATATCTTGGACCTTCATTAGTGTTTGCTCCATCATTAAACCCCTATACATGGTGCATGTGCATGTTACCATCTTGCATTTCACCCAAGTCATCGCTAATAGCCTTGAGTTTCCTAGGATCGAGTTATGGATAAGCAGTGCCTCCTCCTTCCTAGGTTTCTCCGCCATTTTAGTTCTATGAGATAAAGGTTACCTACTAGTGAAAGGTGCTTGTGCCTCCCCTCCTAAAATGGGTTACTTTGATTGCTTGTGGAAGCATACAAACTTTTATTTTATTCTTTAAATTTACATTTATGTTAATCTTTAAAAAATTCAACAAATCCGTGATTTGTTTTTTTATAAATTGATATAGATTTAAGTTTGAGGTCTGAAATTCAAGTTTTCCATCGTAGCATGTCTTTTGGTGGATAATTGATCATATATTTTACTTATAAATTAAGTTTTAGAATATAAATTTTGATCGAGATGTGTATTTTAGAGTATGTTCTAAGTATTTACACAAATGACCTTACATTTTGAACCTAGAGGTGTTGGATCCACTCACTTATTTGAAGTTTTCCTTGTCGAGTTTTCTTGTTCTCAAATAATTATTAGTTATTCTTTTATTTATTTAAGTTTGTATTAGTTCAACCTGAAATATTGTTTATTTGATTGTTTCAAATATTTTCAATTTTCCTGTCTTCTTCATTTCTTGTAAGATCTTCTTTGCATCAATATAGTATATGTCTTAAAACAGCTCACAAATAATCTCAATTTTATACCAATTTGCATCTTGAAGATTTTTAGAATCATAAGGCCTAAAGTGAAAATTATAGTATAGTATTTTTATCAGGTTTCTCAAAAGTTTAGAGTACCTCCAGCAAATACCTTCTCTTTCTTTTCACGGTAGCTCTATTATATAAATATTGGAAATATAATGTGCAACATAAAAGAGAACATTTGGTAGTCCCAAGTGACAAAAAATTGAAATGTCAAATTTATCCTTCAATATATATTGATAAAATTTTAAATTTCACATATATCTGGTAGTGAATGTTGAACAGCAACCTACCCTTTCCATCTCCTCCACGTCTTCGCAATTCTTACTGGCTTAGATTCCTTAATACTTCTTCTTCTTCTTCTTCTTCTTCTTCTTCTTCTTTCTTGCGGTTTCTCTTAGTTCTTGAATCTGCATATCAACTAAATTTTTATTTTATTTTATTATTAAACTTCTTTTAAAATCATAAAGGGGAAAATGTGGTAGTCCTCAAGTGACAAAAATCATAATGCCAAATATACCCTTAATACATCTTTATAAAAATTAAAATTCCAAATAAGCCCCACATCCCAAAAGTGAGTGTCCACCCTTTCCATCTTCACTCATGTCTCTTTAATTTTTAGCTATTCAAATTTACGCTTTCCATCTTCACTCCTATCTCTCTAATTTCTGACTATTCAAACTTCCTTATTCCCTTCCGAGATTATGTTTGTTTAAATCTCACAAGGCAATCTTTCTTTTTCTTCGATACTAGACTTCCACCTCACATTTGGGATCTTCATTAGTACTCGCTCCATCATTAAACTCCTATGGAGTCTATGTATATATTAGTTGTCGATGCCCATTTTGGCTGGGCAAGTTTTTACTAGAATTTTACGAGTTGCTTTTTAATTTGATTTTCTCATTTTTTGACTGTCCTAGGTGATCCAAGATGGTCCAAAGCTTTAAGATGGGATCCGACAATGATTTTAACCTTATACACACAAATAGAGACAAAATGCCTATCATTTTCGACATTTTTATCCACTTTCTGCCAAATCTGACTACACTGGCTGATTCGAAGCAATCTGAAATAGAAATTTCAAATGTCTCCCAAAACTCAAATTTAAATGTTCCAAGCCCTTTGATTTTACCGTTGGCTTTTGAACTCCTCCTATTCAAATTCCACCTTCTCTTCTTCCAACCTTCCATCTTCTTAAGGAAGTTACAAATTCTTTTAATTTAAAATGCAATTACATTGATCTACAATCCCAAAATTTCCTTTTCTACATCAACAAGAATTCTCACCAAATCTGGAAATTAAAAAAGCACAAAAACTTTCAGTTCATGCAATTCTCAATGGTTAGGTCTTCTAAGATCTCTATGTTGTTACATACAAGATCAGACCCAACTCAACCAAGGAATTCTTTTTCATAGTTATTGTGTATTATGAAATTAGCTAATATCGTGATGTCTTGAAAAAATGAGTGAGGGAAGAATTCTTAATCACAGTTGTGGACTCTCTTTGGTTTCTTAGAGAAAGCATTTTTAGTAGCTCTTCATACTTCAGAGATGCAAATTTGTATCACCAAAGCAACACCGGAAATATCAATTAGTTGCATAGACAAGGAGATTGTTCAAGGAGTCTAGTCTTATTAATTGACATCAATGGTAAGAAGATTATAAGGATGCAAAGGTTATTAGAAGATTTGAATGAAAATGATATTTTAGATTAAATATTTATTATCTTAAAAAATATATTTTTAAGGCTTATTATGTTTTCTTTTTTAGATTGATTTGTGGTTGTTTTTTTATATTTTACTTTGCTTTGATACCTAAAAATAAAGCTTTTAAGAGCTTATTTTATTTGTTGTTAAAATGGAAGGTGAATTAGAGCATATTGAAGAAGTTTATCAACTTACAACTTCAGTGCATCTAATATCTTGAGCTAGTCATGCATAGTCTAAGGTTACTAGGCACATTAGATTGATCTAGGGTAATATAAATCGACCAAATACAACAAAAACTTCTAATCTATTAATATTTTTTTTTATTTTTTATTTAGTTGTCAATAGGTATGTATCATCAAAAGATATCTAAAAAAAATCATTTTATTTGGTTTATTGTTCATTTTGTTGAGAATCTGAACTTGGTGAAGAAAAATATCAAAAAACATAGAATGCAAAGGGTAGTACAGAATTATGAATTAATAAATTTTCACATTAGACTTGAGTCCTATTTATAATACATCAAATAACAAAATAAACTAATAACTAATCTCTTCTAACTAATTCTTCTCTTCTAACTTTCTTTAACTAATCTCTACTAACTAACTCTTCTCTTCTAACTTTCTTTCTATTTTAAGTCTTTCTTCTTTCCTTTTTAATTCCATGTTCTCAATATGAGATGGAACACTCCAACACCCCCCATCAAGATGAACATGGATGTTAATGATGTTCATGTTGCGAAGATTATGATGAAAAGATAGAGATTTGATGGGCTTTGTAAATATGTCTGCTAGCTGTAATCTTGATGGAATATGGAAAAGTTTAATAACATGTTGCTGCAATTTTTCTCTAATAATATGGCAATCAATCTGGATATGTTTCGTTCTTTCATGCTAAACGGGATTTGTTGCTATGGACATTGCTGATTTACTGTCAGTATATAGCAAAGCGAACTGCGAATGATTGATATCCAGGTCTTGTAAGGCATACAAAAGCCATTGAATTTCACATGTTGTAGTAGCAAGGGCTCGGTACTCTACCTCTGCAGATGAGCGACTGATGGTAACTTGTTTCTTTGATTTCCATGAAATCAATGAATTGCCAAGAAAAATTGCAAAACCAATGACACTCCTTCGAGTATCTACACAATCTGCCCAATAACTATTTGAAAAACCCTTTAGATGAAAATCTGAAGAGGATGGGAAGAAGAGACCATGCCCCGAAGTGGCCTTTAGATACCTCAATACTCGAATGGCTGCTTGATGGTGACTGACAGCAGGGTTAGCTAAAAACTGACTAAACACTTGTACAAAATAAGCTAAGTCAGGCCTAGTGAGAGTTAAGTAAAGTA